>NW_020955246.1:1705571-1938692 GCF_003031625.1 Empidonax traillii | reverse complement strand
AGGAAACCATGCAAATAATGCTCTTCAAACAAAAAAATCTACAGTACCAAGTAAAAGACATGGATCTTTTAGAAACTACACAGTAGGTACGTATTCCAAGAATACAATTACTAAAATTTAAATTCCGTTGTGAGAGACATTAATCACAGTAAAGCGTAAAAAGCTCTTGCACAGATCAGAGGCAAGCGTGGGTGTTTCAGAGATTCTCAAGTATAGGAACAAAAGAGGAACACATCCCCTCCACCATCTGGCCCGCCTGGCAACACGCAAGTGCTGAGCTGCTGGGGGCGGGGGCACCAGCCACTGCCTTCCTGGATCACAGCACAGCTGTCTGGCGGCTATCGGGAGAACTCGCTCCCCGGGGAAAGGGGTAATAAGCGTCTTTCCCCACAGCAAACGAAAGAGGTCCCCCCGCGGCGGGAAGTTATGCCCCGCCACGGCCGGCGGGAGCCGCGGCACTACGGGAACGGGACTGGCGCCAAAACTGACAGCCTTGCAGGAGACAGGGCCAGCCCCAGAGCCGTGTGAGCTTTGGCTCTGCCCGGCCCGGGCAGCCGGAGCCCCACTGAGCGCCCCTGCCCCGCTCACCTCCGCCGCCGCCGCTCCCGGCTCCTTTGCCGCCGCCAGGCAGCTCCCGCTCTTCACTTTGATCCCGTACGAGGCCCGGAGCTCCTCCAGCACAGCCAGCCGCACCAGCCGCCGCCTCTGCTCCGCCATCCCGGTGCCCCCGCCCTCTGTCCTCGCTCTCCCGGTCCGGTCCCCTCAGCCCCGGCTCAGTCCCACCGCCATCACCGCCCGCTCCAGCCGCGCGCACCACGCCCGCGCCTCCCATTGGGCCGTTTGCCTTCGAAATCAGGACCCGCCCGCCCAACGGCCCACCGGGGCTGCCCCACCGCGCCTGCCGCCCGCGCCGACTCTCAGTGTCCCCCAGCCCAAGGCCCCCGTGCTGCTCTCGGGCGATCGTACTGGCTACCTAAAGGACAGGGGGGAGTGGGACAGTGGGATTCAGTGCATCCCGCGTCCCATGTCTACATTCCCCGTCCCGCGTCCGCCGTCCAGCATCCTTCATTCCCCGGCCCCGCCACGTGCCCGCCCCTCGCCCCCGGAGGTGTCGGGGTCAGCGGTGCCGAGTTCGGGACGGTTCGGTTGGCTGGTTGACAGGAAATAAATGTCTCTCTCTGCGAATGTTTCAGTTAAAAACAGTAGAGCACCGAAGTTTTGTAAGCTGGATTCTTTCACCGAGCCTGATTGCAGGGGTGTTGTGTATTGGCATATGAGAAAGGTTGAGATTCTTCCCCCGTGTTTCAGTCGGAGGCACCGCTTTGCCCTGTATCAGCCTGGGGGTCTGTGCAGGGCCCTCTGAGGGGATTCACCATTTTCTGTTGACAAAACCACAGCCCGCAATTCAAGCGGCAGCTAAACCATTAGCGCCAGATTTGCTTGGGAGTTTCTAAATTTGGGGTTCCTTGCTTTTTCCATAAAATGGTCTCATACACCTATTCCTGAAGGGTCATTTCAGGTTTTGCACTAGGTTGTTACAGGAAGAGCTTTTTGCCTTTTTAAATTATTTATTTATTCATTCATTAATTTATTTTTTATTTTTTATTTTATTTTCTGTTCCGAAGGTAATTCTTCAACTGCCAATAAAATTACAACTAATCAAATGCAGTCTTTCTGTGTAGGGTCAGAAAAAAGTGCTGTACTGAAAATAAGCTTTCCAGCTTTTCCCTTAAGCATGTTTTGTTACTGAGTCTTACTTCACTGAGAGATGGGTATTACCACAAAGTTTAGACGCAGAATGATAATAAGGTTGTTACACTGCTCTGAACGCTTATGGACACAAAAACTAGAGAATAAAAAGAGAATAGCTAGAATTTTTCCAGAAGTCATCAAAATATAAACAGAAAAAAACCCCAACACCCAAACCTAAAAAGTTATACGGAATAAAGACCTAGCAGCAAGAATAATAGCACATTAGATATGAATTTTCTCACGTAAGCCTCCAGGATTTTGATTATGAATGTCATAATCAAGTCACTGAGCAAAAGTAATATTCCTCTAAATGTAGTTTTAGTGCAAAAAAAGTAAGTATCTACTTAAGTATTAACTTACTGTAAGTATTACTATCTGTCCTGGCACTGAAATGACAAGAAAACATGCAATTTCAAAACCTAAAATATCACTGATGAGAAAAAAAAAAAAAAAAAAAAAAAAAAAAAAAAAAAAAAAAAAAAAAAAAAAAAAAAAAAAAAAAAAAAAAAAAAAAAAAAAAAAAAAGGAATAAAGTAAATAGGTACCATAGAATTTAGTTTAAACAATCTCTATCCTACTTAGTTTTTTGTAGTAATGAATTAATTACACAAGAGGGAGCTGTGATCTGATAAATACATCAAAACTTTTCAAGTCAAGTATTTTCAGTATTCATGTAAAAAACCCCCACATTAAAATAGTATGTGCTGCATTTTTTTACAAAAAAAAAAAAAAAAAAAAAGTGGTGGAGGTAATCTTTTTACATTTTGCAGAGGATAATTGAAGTGACAAGATTAGCTATTAATTTTGTTTAAAATATTTGTCAAATATTTTAATAGCTTTAGGTGACTATTTTAACATATTTTTTTATTTGCAAGTAGAGACTAGAGAAGGAAAAATTATTTTGAAAATAAGAACTATAATTTTGGAACCAGTTGTAGCATGCTAACTCAAATCTATTACACTCTCTTGAAATCGAGTTAGAAAAAATAAACAGCTATTTGTCTTCTTCCCCCCTGCACTCCCCTCACCTCAGATTGTCTCAGAATTGATATACCAAGCTTCTGGCATTTTAAATTGTTTTAATTTTAAGCAGCTCTGGGTAAAATCCTGTCCTGAGTGAAGTAAATCATGTAACACTTTTTTGTCATCAGGAGGGCCAGGCTTACACTTCATTTTACTTGTAATACACAAATGTATTTGTACACACAGAGACACAGATACTTTTTCCATTGTTCATATATAGGTATATGTTTGTCTTTTGGAACTAAAAAGACTAAAGCATGAGAACCTACATGCCATTTAGTGTGGGATTTTTTGAATTTTGGAAGCTACACCACAAATGAGGCCTTTGAAAGACAAGTCAAGTGTTTACTAACAGTCTCATTTCAATAATCACTCAGAAGAGTTAGTGATCAAACCAACCAGAAAATCAGCCAGATAAGCAAAGCCAAGCTACTCCAACAAGCAGGATAACACGAGGAGTACAAGAAACAGACCTTACTCTGAAGTACCCCTCCCTGAACAAACTCAGAACTTGGTAGGAAGGAGTGCAAGTATCCCTCATTCTGGCAGTACAGTTGCTTGTTTTGTCTTACTTCTTCAAACAAAAAAGCTGAGGAAAGAAAGATCATAAGGGGAGATTATGAAAAATAGAGATCATGAGGGGAGAAAGCCAGACCATACTATTCAGAAGAAACTGTGAAAAGTAGCTGCACAAGGGATGTTTACGCAATGATGTACGCAGAGTTTGAGTACTTGCAGAGTTTATTCGGAACACCCGTACTCATTCTTGTTTCTTCCTGGCTTTCTGTCTTAATGAGAAATTATTTATTCCAACTCCCCGTTGTCAGCTTTCCACGTTATTCAGCCTGCACTCATGTTAGTTATGTTCCTTTTCCATCTCCCATTTCCTCTACTGCTTTGTCTTGTCTTCAGTAAGGAATTTGGCCCATGAAAGTGTTGAGAGGGGATCAGGCATATGCAATGTTGTCCTTACTTGCAATCGTTCTGAATTGTGTCAGAGGCAATACAGTCTGGATATTCTGAATACCACCAACATTTAAGGTTGTTATCCTATATATATCCTGTTATATTAAGGTGCATATCCCTTACTTCTGAGACTAGAATACTGAAAACTACTTACAGATCAAGAAAATTGTAAGAAAGAGGATTTAAAGTGTATTTGAAGTTAGGAAATAAGGTTAGAGTCCTCCAAACTGACATTCAGGATGAATTTCCTCTGAACCATGGTTTGAGGACAGAATAATTCTATTTAACCCAAATTTCACTTGGGTTATGAATTTGTCTCAACTTACCTGTTTCAGGATGGTAAGTTTCGGGTTTTCAAAGAGACAGTTGCAGAAAACTAGATATAATGATCTTAAAATCTTAGTATCAGTTGCATAAATTGTTAACTCTGTATCTGAGCTTGCTCCATATACAGATTTCACATGGACAGATTATCAAAGCTGGCTCATTTGGCTTTGAATATTCCATACTAAGAATCATCAGTATTATGTCTGAAGTATTCTAAAACTTTTTGGATTTTGTGAAAAGTAGTAATTGAATTTGTTTTTCACATTTACTAGTGCTGTAGTCAAATAAGTTTTTGTAATGAAATTTTTGAATATTTCTCAAATAACATCAGTATACAGCATACCTGTCATCACAGGCTGGATAATCTTTTACCCTCATTCATTTTTCTTAGGGTGCTCCATTTCTCAAAGATACAGCAGTGTTTTGTTTCTGTTCTATTCAAACAATTGTATGTTTGCATTTTTACTTCCAAAAAACGTGAAGTAAAAACAGTTTTAAATCCTGATGTGAGAGATTTATTTGATAATAGTCTAACGTAAATTCTAGGTTCTGTTTTGGATTTGTTGTTGTTTTCCTTTTGTTTTTATGTGTGTTGATGCAGGAGGTGGGGGGAAGGGGAATGGAGGGGTGGAGGGGGACTAGCTTTTATACCCAGTATTTTTAATTCAGACTTTAAAAAGTGTCTAAGTGCTTAAAGGTTTATCTGGTTGGTTTTTTCCCACCTATACCAGTTGGTCTTACCACCAAGCTCTTATCTACCAACCTGGTCTAGGGATATAGGTAGGATAATGAGAGTTGTCCTGCCATTAGTGTACAGAAATGCTTTTGTGTGTTTGTATCTTGCAGAGATATAAATTTGTTTGGAAATATGGGCACTAGCTATTGCTGCATCTCTTTGTGTGTCAGCAAAGATTGCAGATCTCCCCAGCATGGTCTCAAGGTTTTCTCTAAATACAGAGAAAACAATAGCTTATTCAGGCTCAAGCAAGGTCTTCAGGCAGAGCAAAATGGTAATTCACAGAATCATATGACTGCCTGAACAATTCACAGAAAGACCGGGCTTGGAAGGGATCTGAAAGGTCATCTGGTTCCAAGCCCTTCACCATGGTTAGGGATGCCAGTGACTGGATCAGATTGCTCAGGGCCTGTTAGATCCCAGGTTTGAGCTACAAGCTAATCAAAGGGGTTATACTTTAAAAACAAAGAAGGCTCCAAAAATCCACTCACCAGATCTATTAAAAGTTCTTTTATACCTTGAGAGAGTGCATGGGAGGTCAAATAACACACTTTGGCTGACAAACTTTAGAAAAGAAGGGAACTTGACAAAGTTTAAAGGGCAACATTCAAACAAAATAAAGCATTCCATAAAGTATTATCTTAGCACCTGCTAGCCCATACAGCTTAGCAAAATCCAACCCATCTACCTTGTAGTTACCCAAATATCAAGAAAGGAGATTAGGAGGAGAAGAAGAAGCAGTAAAGAAAGAGAGAGAAAAAGAGACAATTACAGCTACCACCCCATATCCAGTGTAGATCCAGCTACCAGCAGTCCAGAAGGTGGCAGGATCACAATCACACGAAGGTGTTGGTGCTGGTTTTATCTGCTCTGACCCCCTGTGGCAATCTGCCCCTGCCCTGAGGCGGGACTTCTTGTGTGCCAGCCAATCTGACATACACATTTGAGCTGCTCCAAGCCAATAATGAATACAATAATACAGTGTCTCACAGCACTCTCTCCACTCTCTGAATAAAGAATTTCTTCCTAACTTTTAATCTAAATCTCTCCTCTTTTAGTTTAAAACAGTTCCTATCATTTGTCCATGCAAAAGGTTGCTCTCCGTCTTTTTTATAAGCCCTCTTAGGTACTGGAAGGCTGCAATAAGATCTCCCTGGAGCCTTCTCTTCTCCAGGCTGAACAACCCCAGCTCTTTCAACTTGTCTTTGCAGGAGAGGTGCTGTAGCTCTCTGATCATTTCTGTAGCCAAACTCCTTAAATATGGATTACAATAGATTATATTGTCTTGTATATATTACTGTGCAGTTCTTTAGTGTTGCACAGATAATAGTCATTGTACTGTTTTAAGTAATCACTCTAAAAGGGCACACTGAGGATAGGATTCATCTCAACAATTGGTTCTCAGAGGGAACAATTGCTGAACTGGACATACCATTTCTTAAGAATTTTTAGGGCTTTTTAAAGGAAATGCTGGTTTTGCTTTCAGAAGAGGAATAAAAAAAAGAAAAAAAAAAAAAAAGAAAAAAAGGAAAGAAGGATGCAGTACCATAGATTTTATGCTGCTATCAGACAAAAACCCTCCAAATCATAGTAGTTTTCTCTAACCAAGTCTGAATCAAGGGTCTATAGTGGCACTCAGAAGAAAAAATAACATCTCTTCGTCTTGCTTATCACCCTTCCTTTTCTTTTTAAATTGCACTTAATACAAGCTCTTTTTTCAGTACATCTCTTTCATAATCTTCCTGGTAGATAAAGGTGAAATTGATTTTTTTTTTTGCCATTAACTGTCTCCTCGTGTTATTCTGTGAATCCCAAAACTTCAGGATAAAACCCAATTAATGGAGTTTTAGTTTCCTCTTCTCAAATCTATGTAAGTAGAGACTGCATTTTTTAGAGGATTATAGACTGCTTCTGGAAAGACACTTTAATTTTGAAATAATGAATAGTTCATTCATTGAAGGGTTGGAAATTTTATATCTAAGGTAAATACCAAATTTTAAAAGTCCCTCTGTGTCAAGAATTCAGTTTATTTGGGTAACTGCTTGGAGTATAATTGTATGATACTGACTTGAGCTGTAAGGGAAGTAGCTGTCAGCTTCCATGTGGTTATAAATGGGAATGAGTTGCTGAACTATTTTGCCAGTATTTGCCATGTGAAGAAATGACTTCCTATCCACTATCAGTAAATAATGATGGGTTGTGTATTTTTGTGCTTTTGCATAAAACTCTCAAGTACCTTATGTCTATCATATGTCTATATTATATATGTACAATATTTCAAGAGATGTATGTATCTTTTCAGTTTCGACCTGAGTTGGAAAGATATAGATGCATCACCTAGTTAGCTTGAGAAATGAACCAATAGCCATATGGTTTTGGGTGGGTTAACCCTGGCCAGATGCCAAGTGTCCACCAATCTGTGGTGTTCTGTCACCCTTCTCAGCTGGACAGGTGCAAGAAAATACAACAAAAGGCTCATGGGCTGAGCTAAGGACAGGGAGAGATCACAGAGCAATTACTATCATGGGCAAAAAGGCTCAACTCAGGAAAATCAGTTTCTTTTATTACTAAGCAAATCAGAATAGGGTAATGAGAATTAAAACCAGATCTTAAAAACCCCTTCCCCCCAACCTTCCCTTCTTTCCAGGCTCAACTTCACTCCTGATTTTCTCTATGTCCTCCTGCCACATGGTACAGGGGAATGGGAAATGGGGATTGCAGTCAATTCATCACACATTGTCTCTGCTGCTCCTTCCTCCTCAGTGAGGACTCCTCACATTCTTCCCCTACTCCAGTGTGCAGTCTCCCTCCTGGGAGAGGAGCCCTCCACAAACTTCTCTAATGTAAGTCCATCCCACAGGCTGCATTTCTTCATGAAGTACTTTAGTGTGGGTCTGTTCCATAGGATGCAGTCCTTCAGGAACAGCTTGCTGCAGTGTGGGTCCCCCACAGGGTCACAAGTCCTGCCAGCAAATCTGCTCCAGCATGGGCTCCTCTCTCCACTGGGCCAGAGGTCCTGCCAGGAGCCTGCTCCACTGTGGGTTTCCCCCTCCTTCTGCTCTGGTGTGGGGTCCTGCATAGGCTGCAGATGGATCTCTGCTCCACCATGGACAGCAGCAGCAGATGGACATCCTGCCTCACCATGATCTTTACCATGAGCTGCAGATTAATCTCTGCTCCAGTGCCTTGAGCACATTCTCCCCCTCCTTCTTCACTGACCTTGGTGTCTGTGTTTCCTTTTCATATTCTCAATCCTGTCTCCAGCTGTTGCTCTGCAGCATTTTTTTCCTCCCCTTAAATATGTTATCCCAGAGGCACTGCAGCTGTTGTCAGTGGGCTCAGCCAAATGCAGGTTCGTCCTGGAGCTGGCTGGCATTGGCTCTGTCAGACATGGAGGAAGTTCCTATCAGTTTCTCCCAGAAACCATCACTGTAGCCACCCTGCTGCCAAAACCTTGCCATGCAATGAGGTCTATCCTCTGAAGAGATACATTTTTGATCCACTGAAGCAATCATGCTGAGAATGCATTACTAAGACAATGTTCATTCTGAAGACCTATAGTTCTAGAGTTTGAGGGTTAATAAAACTTCCTTTGGAGAAAATAAAAGCCTCAGACTGGTATAATTCTGCAAATAGAAAGGAAATTAAAATTCATCTTTTATTACTCCACATTTGTGGAATACTGGAGATCAGGAGCGCTTCAAAAACTACATATAGGACTCAACTCACCTGCTGAAATCCTCTGTCAGTTGCAAATACAAAGGCATTGACTTGAGCACACCCCAAGGCAAAAGGTAGATGGGACACTGAACATCATGTTTTGTGTCACAGAACTTGTCACAAATATTCCAGAAGGATAAGATGCCTTATTTATTTATTTATATATTTATGTATTTGTTTATTTATTTATTTACTTATTTATTTTTGCCAAAATGTAAGTTTTCACAGATCATCATAGTCTAAAGCCAGAAATAACTATTACATTGTCTTATGTGACCTCTTGTATATACCAATCCAGCAATTTATGTACTCAGGGTAACAACTGATGGTTAGATTTTTTTTTTTTTTAATGTGAAAATTATGTGTGTTTGACTTTCTTGGGCACAAAAACGTAAAATTGTATTCCTTGGCAAATTGTGTAACTGCAATGACATTGTACAAAAGATGGTATAAACCTCTTCTCCAGCTGATAATAAAGTAAGAATCTGAAACTCCATTTTATAGTCTATACAATCCTATAAACTTATTCCAAGGAAGCCTGTCAGATCATTACTGGAGCAAGGTTTAGAATAAAGAACTAATTTCTAGATTTCAGACAATATTTGGTATGAGGTAAAATAGAAGGGAAAAAAAATGCCACCTCTTCTGGCATATCTTTTGTGCAGGTTCATATTCTAGATGCCTCAAGAATATAAAAATCAAAGCATAGTCCTGGGTGAAAGCTGTAGCAGGACACTCTGCCCTTGAATGTGTTTAAACAACTCAAACAATGCCCTATTTTGCAAGCTATCAGTGGTGGGCTGAGAAGGGGCATCATGTGCTGTTTTTAATGTTGAATTATGCTAAAACCAGTCTGACACATCAACCCCAAATTAACATCCTGATACTGAGGCAAAGATTTGGCAGATAAGCTGCTAAGGTGACCCGGAGACTTATGACTGGCAGTGAATCACTTCATCCTATAAAAGTGTGTGGAGTTTTCTCCCTTGAAGTGAGGACACCTTTCGAGGATACTCCTGGAGGTTAAGAGAAAGAGATTTGCCCATGAGCGTTGTTATGGGTGAGTTACATAAAATCACTTAATAATTTTTTCTGTCCTTTTAGCTAGCTTTAATGCAATTGCTTTAATATAATTGCTTTGGTATAGTGCACTACACTGTATTGCACTATACACTACAGGTCGTTACAGCTTTTGCATTGTGTGATAAATAATTCCGATTAAGATCCTTTGGCTAATCATCTGTCATAATGAATAATTCATTTTATACAAATATATCCAGTTTGCCATCTATAACCCTGCAGGAAAAAGTTGTACTTAAACGATTGACAAAATCTGGGTCTAAGACTGGATCCAGCTGCACGCAGGCTCTTCTCTGAGAGGAGTTTAGAGAGCAAGGGAGTCCTTTTGCACCTTGTGGCTCAACAGGAGGGCTTCTCTAATGACCTTTGTCTAAAGCCCCCACTCTCACCCGCGTCAAAGCGTGGTGGAGATTTTAAAGTTGCTATTTTGGACTCGTGTCTACAGTGAGATCTCAGGTGGAATGCAGCTGTCCCAGTCTTCTGTGAAGCACCCAATGCTTCAATCAGATACACCATAGCACGTTTGAAGTAGGAGCTGTTCTGAAACATTTAGAAGTTTAATTCCAGACCCAAATCTTGGTGTTTTCTTTCCTGACTTTTGATCTCTTCCCTTCAACTGGTGTGGGAAGGAGAAATCTTAAAGCAAGCACTGTATGGGAAATTAAATTGAGAACAATAGTCTGCCTAAATTATGCAACAAGGATCATTATGCTATTAAATTGCTCTTCAAACGTGGCTGTCATTGAAGGGTATTAAGATTTCAACAGTTATTTTCTTGATGAGGACTTAATTTCTTGCATAAAAAGGTTTTCAAGCTTAAAGCGATGCCTACACAATTAGTGTCCTTTAGTGTTTTGAATGTTTGAAAGGTGCTAAAGGATTTAAATGTTGCAGAAGTATTGTTCATCACTACAGATCAGTTGTCTCAAACTTCTCTCACAATAGCTTTATAATTTTAACAGATTACAATGTAATGTATCACTAGGTGAAATGATCACTAAATCATTTTGCAATGGAATGTGTATAGTTTTAAGAACTCAGTGCAGGCTTGAGGGTTGTGCTGCTGTATCTAGGGCTAGAGTTGGGGTTGGGCAAAAACAAGCAGTAACTAAATTTCATCTGCCAATTCAAAGGAGAACTTTACTGGACTACAGCAAACAAGAGAAGCTACAGATACCTTTTTAACTCCATTCTCTGTTTAAGAGAAACAGAGCAAGGGGATTTTCCTGTGTGCAGTAAGGCAGAAATAAGCTTTTTAAATATACCAACAATGAGAGTATTTGAAGAAATAAAATCTGTAGATAATATTGTTATTTCATTTAATAAACTGTATAGTGAGGGACATGTCACTGGAGGGCTCTGCTGCGCATATTGAAGTGCACACTTTGGTCTATGAACCTGATGTGTGGTTTTGAACAAACTTACTTTGAAGCGTGTACATAGGCTTTTCTTCCTTAGTTTTCCCACTAATCATCATATGCTCATCAGTTACACAGTTGGTAATTTTGGGGTTATTATGATACCCTAGTGCTTGGGATGGGAATTCTGACCCCCTTTTCTAACTCTGTCTTTCTCCTGCTGCATGGGCCTCTTAAAACTCCATCTGTATCTACTCTATCTACTGAATGTTTAAAGAACAATAGATGATTATTTTATTGGTTTATTTAATATATTTCCCCAATTGTTTTTCCATTCTCTTCATGTTTGGGGTTGCTTTAATCTAGTTTCTTTATACCAATTATCTCTTTTTTTTTCCTCTAGTAGAAAAGATAGTTGAATATGAACAAGAATATTCACTTTTATTTTTGTTACTTCTTTTTTACCCTTTCCTTCTCTTTTTACAAATTTATATTACAAATGTGCCTACTGGACTTAGCATTTTAGCCTCCCTATGCTAGATGCTATGTAAATCCAGTAAGAAACAGGATCTATTAAGAAAAACTTGGAATCCAAATAAACAAGGCAGTGAGTATTATTAGGTAGAACAGGCATAGATCAGTGATATAGCTTGTATAAGAATGTTAATGGCTAAGCTAAATATAGAATCCAGATTTCATGAAATTCACTAATTCCCGCTAACCGCCCACTGACCTATGCAACCTGTTTTTCCCTAAAGCTTCAGTAATTTTGAGTAGAAAGAGTGGTAGTGTGAGACATAGACATACATTTCTCCTATATGACCTGATCCTGTTGCCTTTGTAATACATACAGAGATTTCTGATGGCTATTGAGTCCAGCTCATATTAGAGAGCAAATCAGCAAAGGGAGCATACCTTCAAATAAGCTTACACAAACAGTTCAACCAGTGCACCAAATACATTTCAAAAATCTGGTTAGTAAATATGGAGAAAAAGCAAGCAGATCTTGCTTTAGACAATAGCAACTGTTTCAAGAGACCACAATATAACTTCTTGATCACCTGTTTTTGGATCCGAATTAGTCTACTGACAAACTTTTAGAGAAAACTAGACACAAACATGCAGTGTTATTTTAGCGGTCAGTAGCATGATCATATTTACAGATCCTACTTTCATTAGAGTTACTTTGACAAAAAGCACTGACATCTGTTGTGGGTTCAGGTGTATGTGGTTTTGGTAGCAGGGAGGCCATAGGGTAGTTTCAGTTAGAAACTGCTAGAAGTTTCACTGTCCAATGAAAAAAAAAAAAGCCAATGACAGCCAGCTCCAGGAGGGACTTTCCTGTTGCTGACCAAGACTGAACAAATGAAGGTGTGCTTCTGTGATAACATATGTAAGAACAAAGGAAGAGAAGGCTGTGTCACAGAAGAAATTCCAGTCTGAGAGAGAGCAAGCAGTTATCAAGGTCATTGCAGCCAGAGGGAGGGGAAAAAGGGGGGGGGGGGGCTTCCCCCCCCTCTTCCCCCAGAACAGGGCAAAGCTGAAGCCCCTGCAGCCCATGAAAGACTTTCAGGGTGCAGAAACCTTCCTGCAGCCTATGGAGAAGTCCATGCTGGAGCAGGTAGATACATGGAGGAAGCTGTAATCCTGTGGGAGGCCTAAGATGGAGCAAAGTCCTGTTGGAGACCTGTGGCCTGTGGAGAGGGACTCCCACGCAAGCAAGCAAGTTTTACTGGGTAGGACTTGTAGCCCTGGGGGGAAACCCACATCGATACAGCTCAACCCATGAAGGACTGCACCCCCTTGGGGAGTCATCCATGGGGCAATAGACTGAGAAGAATTGTTGCCCAAGGGGTGGATGAACTCCCTCTGGAGAGGTCTATCAAGGACTGTCTCCCGTGGGAAGGCACTCCCACAGAAAGAGGGGAAGGTCTTAGAGCCATTATTTCCCCTGTAACCTGTGGTAAAGACTATGATAATGTAAGAGTCCCCTTGTAGCCATAGAAGATCTTCAGACTGCAAAGACCTGACTATAAAAGCTACTGCTACCCTAGGAATTGAAAACAACAACAATACTCTGACTACAAAGCTGCCCACCCCCGCCCTGATCCCCTGTACTGCTGAAGGGTGGGGTGGTGGTAGAAAGTTGTTGTGTTTTAAGACTGTTTTATTCTTTTACACTTCAGCTCTTATTCTGTTAACAATGAATTTAGCTTTTAGTTTGTTAGTAATAAATCTAAGTTTTATCTGCACTCTTGAGTTTGTTTTGTCTGTTAATAACCGCCTTTCTCTCAATCCTGATCTCTACTCATAAAAATTCCTTTATGGTTTGGTTTTGTTTTGTTTTGTTTTGTTTTTTAATCTACTCTGTCTAGATGCAGAGGTGAGGAGAAAAGGTAGTGAAGTGGTTTTGCGAGACCACTGGCATCTTGCCAGGGTCAAACCATTTCAGTTTTGGTGCCGAAACCCGGGAAAGACTGCCAAAAAAAAGCAAGAGCCAAATCAAACCCACTACACATCTCACTGTCATAAGGGATTTATGTGATTGTAGATTAGATTAGTTACAGTCTTGTTACCTACAAAGCCACAATCCTGAAACCTCTTACACATATACACCTATTATTTGTGGGTGGATCTTAATTCATTTTGCAGATTCAGCACGTTGTGAGTGTGGAGAAGGTCAGGTCATCTCTCAGTGTATAACTATGGGAACCACATCTCTACTGTGTAGGTATGTCTGGTGTAGTCATTTGTGACCCAGGCTCAGGGGACAGGTTTTGTTACTCAAGGGCAGCACCACATGTCCATGGCCTGCAACCTCCCTCACTGACACACATGCTTGTGGCTCACTGTGTGAGCCTGCAAGCTTTTGTAACCATCTGCACTTCCCAGCTCAGTGGTTACCCTTTTCTTTTTTACATCTCATCATATATTCTTCTAGTTTCATTACCTAAGTATTAAATAATGTGTTTTAACTGTTATCTCACTCTTCACCTTAGATAAATTTAATATTAACATAGTCAGCAATCCCCAATAAATAAACTTGAAATTTCACGTATGAAAACTGTTTCTTTCACAATAATAGAATTAAGTGTCTGCTCATCTATTATTTTCAATTACTCAGAAAACTGAAAAAGACTAAATGCATTGAAAATTAGAAGGAAGCAACTCAGAAGAAAAAAAAAATAAAAGTTTTGCGAGACAGCTAATGAAAGATGCAGATAAGAACCTACTGGTGTATACTTATTTTTTTTCTATTCTTTGTGTTCTCTGGAATTTTGCAATGTTTTTATTGTGATATTTCCAAATATATCAAATTTTCAAATTGCCATGCTGGACTTTTTCCACATCTTTACTCTACTAACCAAGCTAGTTCTAATTATGCATATATAGCTATTTTTATGTATGTTATTTTAAAATCTGTTTTATTTTTAGCTACTTACTCTTCCTCCTAAAAATACACATGAGATCAGCACTCATCTAGGAAATACATAAATTTTTTTTACTTTAGTCTCATGACTAATGATCAGTTTAGATTCTTACTGCATTGAAAAAAAAAATACCTGCCTTCCACTCGAAGGCGTTCATGCTGATGTCAAGATGTGTCAAGATCCTTTGCTGTGCCACCTCCAGTGAAAGGCTGTCAAGGTGAAAACACTATGTGTCATCCTAGCTTCCCACGCTACATCCAATTTTAATTTACACTTAAGTTGCCACAGTATCTCGTGAGTCCTATATTCTATCAAGTAAATGTTTATAATCCATTTTTCCTTCAAAAATAAATAATAAATAATAAATAATAAATATTAATAAACAAATAATAAATAATAAATAACAAATAATTTTAAAAAGGAACACAACAAAATAATGAAATACTGCACTTTTCAGATTGTGGTATTTGTTTTTGACAGAAAGGAAAAGTGAAAATTAAACATTTCCAATAGACGCAGACTATGAATTGCACATACTCTTGGAAGAAATTTTGCCAGGAATGAAAGACTGGCATCCACCACCTCTAGTGTCACAGATGTAGCATTGTTCTTCCCCTTTTCAAATTAGATAGTTTTCCTTTTAAAGTCAGATACTTATTTAAATAACCTACATTGTGTAATCCTCAAACAAGCAAAACTTCCCCTGTTCATGTTTTAGAGGTGTTGTGGTTTAAGCTCAGCTGGCAACAAAGTACCACGCAGCCGCTCACCCACTTCCCCTTCTCCCCCTCTGATGGGATGGGGCAGAGAATCAGGAAAGAAAAGAAAACAGAACTCGTGGGTTGAGATAAGAACAGTTAACAATTGAAAAAAAAGGGAAAAAATCAATAATGATGATGATAATAATAATAATAACAGTGAAAAAAAATGAGAGGGAGAGAGGGGGATAAAACACAAGAAAGACAAGTGCTTCACAACACAATTGCTCACCAAATGTTAACCAATGCCCAGCCTGTCCCTGAGCCATGATCAGCCCCCTTCCAGATAATTCCCCCCAGCTTATGCACTGGGCATAACTTTTTGTGGAATGGAATATCCCTTTGGCCAATTCAGTCAGCTGCCCCAGATATGCTCCCTCCCAGCTTTTGTACACTTCCTCACCTGCAGAGGATGGGACACTGAAAAGTCACAGAATCACAGAATATCCTGAGCTGGAGGGGACCACAAGAGTCAGCAAGTCCAACTCCTGGGCCTGTAGGGGATCATCCTCAAGAGTCACACCATGTGCCCAAGAGTATTGTCCAAATGCTTCTTGAAGTCAGGCTTGGTGCTGTGACCACTGCCCTGGGGAGCCTGTTCCAGTGCCCAACCACCCTCTGGGTGAAGAACCTTTTTCTAATCTCCAACATAAACCTCCCTTGACCCTTCAGGGGTCTTCAGGACTTTCCCTTGGGTCACTGGTCACCACAGAGAAGAAATCAGTGACTGCCACTCTGCTTCCCCTCATGAGGAAGTTGTAGACTGCAATGAGGTCTCCCCTCAGTCTCCTCTTCTCCAGGCGGAACAGATCAAGTTACCTCAGCAGCTCCTCATAGAGCTTCCCCTCAAGGCCCTTCACTATCCTTGTCGCCCTCCTTTGGACAGTCTCTAAGAGCTTAATATCTTTCTTATATTGCAGTTACCAAAACTGCACACAATATTCAAGGTGAGGCTGAGCCAGTGCAGAGCAGAGCTGAAGTCCTTGACTTAGGGTAAATACAACTTAGCTACAACCAAGATATTAGTGTTAGCAACACTATTCTCATTTTGAATCCAATATACAGCACTGCACCAACTAGTGAGAAGAACATGAGCTCTATCCCAGCTAAAACCAGGACAAGAGGAAACAAAGTTGTTAGCATATTATAGCATAAGCATATGGTTTCTTCTATTTGGTTTCGATCTTTCATAAATATACAAACTCTCAAGGCAGCTAAATGCAGAATTAAAAAAAAACCACCATCTACATTGGAATGTGAATAAATTATCATTTTAGTAACTGCATGCACTTATTTATAGCTTTATGAGAAATTTTTGTGTAGTGACAGGCATACTTAACTCTATCCACCAACTCAGCACAAAAGTATCCATCTTAAAACCTACAAAGATCAGACAATTCCTACCTTGGTTATGTTAGCCGCAGAGAAACCACCACCCCTGAAGCTGATTTCCTGCTTGAGAAACATAAGGTAACTACAGAGCAAAAGATACCTTTTGAGAGGTCCTCCACTTTCAGCAGTCAGTGCGGTACAGTGTATCTAAGGCAGAGAAACTTGTAAATGTTTTGCATGTTTTTTGTGGAAGACAGTCTGATTGATGCATGCTGTTAATTCTTCTGGATGAGGTGATATAGCATGAAGCAAAACAAGCTATATGCTTTAGTGTCAAAATGTTCAGTTCCAGCTGCTCTAAAGAGCATGCATTTGGGTAAAGAGTAGGCAGCTGATGCTTTTTTTTTTTTTTTCCTCAGTCAACTCTCATCTTTACCAAGTCACTTTTCATGAGCTGCTTTTTTTGAAAAAAAATAAAATCCTTCCCACTCGTTTCAAGGCAGTTACTGAGATTCAAACCCATGATGCCAGGATAATGCCTGTTACATGACTGACAATGAAAAGGACAACAGGAAGAAAGCAACAGGTTACTTGTGGCCCTTAGCAGATTGTTTTTGTGTGTTTTGTTTTGGTTTTGGTTTGGTTTTTACTTAAAATATATTCATTGTTATTACCTTTTTATTCATTTTCCAGTGACAATGGCTCCTAGTTTTCTACTCCTTTTTCCAAGCTAAATTTTCACTATATTTAACTTCCAATTTAAACTATTTTTTCCTGATAATTAAAATTGTTATTATTAATTAATGAAAATACTTTAAACTTTAAAACCTTAAAAGTGCATCATCAGAAGATGACCTTATTATGTTAGATTCTAAAAATATTTAGGCAAGAGTGTGTTCAGTGCCTGTGTGACATATGATAGAATGCCTTTAAACCCAGACCTTCTAACTGTCCACATAAAAGGTCTCTTAACTGAATCCCCAGGAATTCTGCATAGTGCCAGGGCCAGAAGACAGTCATGGGTCAGCCAAGCGGCCCCTGTCTCCTCCCCACTATGTTTGAAACCTGCCTGTGTGTGAAGGACTCAAGCACAGGAAGCCAAGAAAAGTTATCTCCATGGCTTGGTGGTCCTGGCTTTCCATTCATCTGCACTTCACTTGCTGCATCTCTGAAATACAGACCCATGCTGGAGGAATGTGACTGCTGCATGGGGCAGGAGTGGCTCTATCAGCATTACAAGGCCAGCCAAGGGACAGAGTATAAAGACAAGGTGCACAGGAGATAAGAAAAAGTGTTACATGTCTTCAGGTGGTGAAAAGAATCTCACTGACAGTTACCACAGAATCATATGATCATAGAATGGGTAAGGGTTGGAAGGGATCACTGCAGGTCATCCAGTCCAACCTCCCTGTTCAAACAGGGTCCCTTAGAGCATGTTACTGAGGACTGTGTCCGGGTGGGTTTTGAATATCTCCAGGGAGAGAGACTCCACAAGTCTCTGGACAACCTGTTCCAGTGCTCAGTCTTCTGCACAGTAAAGTTCTTCCTCATGTTCAGATGGAACTTCCTGTGCCTCTTGTCCAGCTGCTTGGCACCACTGAGAAGAGCCTGGCTCCAACCTCTTGATAGCCACCCTTCAGATACTTGTATATACTGATAAAATCTCCTCTCAATCTACTCCAGGATAAACAGGCCTAGCTCCCTCAGCTTTTCCTCATAAGTGAGGTGCTCTAATCCCTCATATCTTCATATCCTCCACTGGACCTGCTCCAGGAACTGTATGTCTTTGTCGTGGTGTGGAACCCAGAACTGGACACAACACACCACATGAGGTTTCACCAGGACTGCGTAGAGGGGCAGAAGCCCCTCCCTTGACCTGTTGGCAATGCTGTACCCCAGGATACCACTGGTCTTCTTGGCCACAGAGTCACATTGCTCATTGCTTTCAGGCTCATGTGTCAGCATAGTCAGATTGTTAAAGTTTAGCTTCTACTACCAAGACCTGTGCCCTTAAGTTAAATGGATTTCATAAACATGGCTGGAATACACTTAATATTTAAAAGAAGGGCCACAGGGGTATAGGAGCTGTTTGAATTTAAAATACTGTTTAGACTGATTATCTCAAAATATGTAGGACCTGATGCAAAGCAATAGTCAGCACGAGGAATGACTGGTGTAGTCACTAATGGGCACCTCCAGAAACCTGGGCCCAATCAAGTGCTGACAAAATTGTAATATCCAGCATAACTGGCACTTTTAAAAACAAAATCCAGGCATAGAAGTTAGTAATTTCCAGCGTGGTTCCAATTACTCTTTATCAAATCAATTAAACCTATATAGTATTATAATAAACAATATATTTTCATGCAAGTATCTTCTCATCAGCATCATTGCATGTGTATTTGTGATGAAGATACAGTTTTTATATATTTTTGAGGTGGAGATGTAGTTGTATACACTGTATTAACAGTTTTGTATGTGGTCATATAATGCAAATAAAGCATCTAATGCATGTTACTGTTGCAGGGCTCTAGTTTATTAGTATTCTTTCCTCCTTCTTAAATTAAAAAAAAAGTTGTAAGCCCTGTTTCCTAAGAAATAGCATCCTATTAAAAACAGTTTGCAATTTAAATAGTGGCTTGTCTCTATTTTTAAGTAATTACCACTGAAAAAGCAAGATGAAGATGGTTTTCTTCATTTTGCTATGTATTACTTGCTGAAAAATTAGATATATGAAGATGTATCACATATACTTAAGTCAAGTGGGTTCTTCCATTATACTGTAATTCATATGAAACAGAGGAGAAACGAAAGTTAAAATTACATGAGGCAAAACCACAGAGATAACAGTAAAAGGCAGGGGAGTGAGATACCTGACTTTATTTCTAACTTGTTTTTCAAATTATCTAGATACTAACTCGATTTATTTCCTAGAAAAACAATGGATTTCCTTACATAAAGGTGTTTATGCTGAACTTGCCTGTGTGCCTCTTCAGTAGCATTTCATGCCAACGTTCTTGATAGGTACTATAAAATATCAAATAACTGAGAGGAAAAAATTTTCACTTATCGTCAGGAATGTAAATCACAGCTGTGTCTAGCTGTGTTATCTCATGCACAGGTGGTGTTTCTCTGCACAGAAATTTATTTTTCTGTATCTTTTTTGTTCCTTAATGGAAAAGAGCCCCTAGGTTCAGAGCTCAGGAAGGAATGGAATTTCCACCCTGTGGCATTTCTCTGAAACCACCTTCCGTTTGTGAATATCTCCTCTGCTGGTAATGGAATCCCACACAGAGCCAGTCTATACTAATGATTTTAGTTGCTCCCAGCACCACTTATGACTAAGTGCAAAACCCTCTCTACTACCAACCCCACCCCCCTCTGAACCACAAGTCTAACAAGATAACCAAGCCTTTTTCTTCTCAGGTCTTCTTGTCAGTGGAGCTAATTATACACAAAGACATGAACACTTCCTTTGAGAGGAAGCCTACAGACACGGTGCCCCTCTCTGTGCTCAAAACTGCCGCACAAGCACATGTATCTAAGCCAGCTGTGAGTTCCTCCCAGTATGTTTACAACCTGAGGGCTGGAATGGCAAAAGATGATAAATATGTAAAAATCTGTGTACATATTCTATTCTATTCTAGTTACAATGTCCCATATTGTACAATGCCACCCAGTGTTGTCAAAGCATTAGAGCCTACTCTCAGAAATGTGTTCATTTCAGGTAATGTCTAAGAAGTTTACAGGATGAGAGTTCTTGTTCTGCAAACTTCTAACCAAGAAGAAAGCATACCTGGTTTTGAGTAGAAAGTGAAAAAGTCTGTGTCAATACAGTGCAACTCCTGTCCTAGCCAAAGGATCATGTTGCTGGTTTTGCTCTATGTGACAACACAGTTGCAGATTCTGGTTCCCATATTGTTTGTCCAGATTTGTTCCATGCTTTCTCATCCAGGTGAAGCTGAGATGAAGACATGATCTACCAAAGGGACAAGATGTTCATTCTATCCAGTGACTTGGATGAGTCTTGTGAAGAACAAAGCAGTCTGATATCTCACCAGGCACATGTCACCTGGACAAAAGCATGTAAAATTTGAAAAAAAAAAAAAAAAGAAAAAAAAAGAAAAAAAGAAAGAGATTCTTTCCATTGTGCAGGCCAGGTACTCACAAAATGTCAGTTCTAGTCAATCCAATGAGGTGCATGTGCTCTCCAGTAAAGCCCACATTCTAGCTACTTTTGTAAGTAACTTGTTTCTTTCAGTAAAATATATATCATTGGTCCCCTGGCAAATACATTAAGCAGCCTTAAAACAGCAATTCAAAATAAAAATCAGAACTGAGAAAAATAAATTAGGAACTTACTCATTACATTTGTATTTTGTCTCCCTTTGACAGGATTTATTAATTTTTATTTACAGACTCAAATATTCTCAAATGTTGATAATGAAAATCGTATAAAAATTAAAAAGTGGCAATGCTTAGAAATAATTTCAAAAACAAGTTTTAACTTAAAAAGCTTTCTTTTTTAGCAGTTAATTGATAATGTATCAACTAATATTTGAGTTATTAATGTCCCAATTTACTACCAGATTTACTCTGGATTACACACTTTCTGAGTATTTGAATTTATTCCTCAATGACTAATGCAATTATGCATAGCTATACGTTAGCTACAATTTTTAACACATCAAGTACATAGTATAGGATATTAAGAACTTGATCAAACCCAAACAAACTATGATATATAAAACATTTTATGCCTGATTAGATATTCTTTTTAACTGAATTTTCTAAAGTACATACAGGAATGAATAGCCTAATGGGCATTTTACTTTCATTTGAATTGTGCCCTGCTGTTTACCTTTTGCATCCTTTTTACTATATTTCAGTACCGTGGATGACTAGGTAAAGTTGTCCTCTTGCTTACTAGAGAAAGCATTTCTAAAATGAAGGATGTACATTTGAAAATGAGTCCAGTTTTCAGACAGCATTTCAGTTTGTAAGAGTTTGGCACTAGGTTCAGAATGACACTGTCCATTTCAGGTCGTTTTAAAGTTTTCAGTACTTAAAAATTTGTCACATGGTATATTCTCAGGGAGGTCATTTTTAGCATCAACAAGAAATACAAGAATATCTATTGAAAGATTTAACAAGGTTCAATGGAGAAAATACTGATTAACAACAATATTAAGAAGAAATTTATCAACTAATCTCGGTAGTAAATGTTCTGAGTTATGAAATGTAAAAATAAATCATTAAAGTGATATGACTAAGTGGTCATTATTTTGTCAACCGATGTTTCCATTTAATTAAAATGCTCTCTTATTTTCTAAGCCACGTGGAGTTCTGGTGGTTTTATTCAAATTCATTAAAGTAGTTGACCTGCTGAAGTCTTTATATCTCTATGTATTTTTTCAGCCTACAACAATCAGACATCACCTATATATGCAATATATAAATAATAAATATTATTTTCCATTAAAAATAATAAATTTTGAGATGCTTTCCTTTGGTAAGCCTTTTAAAAATAGCTTTTAACTCAAGAGAATACGCCTCACAGGCAAGTTTTATACATTTTGAATGTTCTACTGCTTTCAAAATTATTCTTCTCTATATAGCAATGTTTGATCATATTTCCATATGCTATTTCCCTTTTAAAAGCTCTTTCTCTAAAGGTCTTTGATGTTTTCTTAAAGAACATTTTGTTCTTTTCCTCTCTTTTCATTTTAGTTCTACCACATAATCAGGCTGTAAATGGAACACGTATTTAAGATCTCTTCAGAGCCCAAAGATATGTATTCTTCTTTGGGTCAGTGCTGAGTGACATAGCTTCTTCTTTAATCAAGAATCACAAAACTCAGAAATGCTGCAATAACATCTGAAAGTTTATGTATTTATCTGCAGTAATCTCTGAAAATTGCTTCTTCTAAGTACAATGGAGATTGTCCCTTGAATATGTAATTAAATAGTGAATGCAAGACAACTTAAGCTTGCAGTAAAAAGGCTTTTTTAATGTGAAAGGCATATACATTACATTTTTCTTTTGAGGGTGAAACTAGATATAAATAGGAGGACATGTAATCTAGTCTGTTCTCATCTTAGTTTTTGACATCCTATAGGAAAATAATATTCAGGCCTGGACATTATCTCATGCACTCAACAAAAGATGTATCTATTTGGTTATGGTCCACAGCTCTGATCTTTCATCTGAATGTTTGTGCATATAGTGGTGTGATAATCAGAATACAGATGATTACTCTAGACAGCAGGTTAGAGTTTAAGTCTGATTTTTTAAATTTTATGTGCTACTTATACGCTTAGATGGGTAAGTTTAAAGTAATCAGTGGATCATGGAGATTACAAGGTGCAGAATAAAATTCTTAAAAGACAGCAAATAAATTAATACTTTGAGAAGAGAGGGAGAGCAAGGAAGAGAAAGAAGTGAAACCAAAGCAATATTTCTAACAGCATAAATTTTGCATTAGGTGAGCCAACTCCTGGGAACTTTTGGTCTTCTCTACTCCGTGATGCATGCATCACCGAACTTTACTCCCTTCTATCCCTTAACTAATTTGTTCCATGAGTTAAATATAATTCTCAACTGTAGGATTTATTTTAAAAATATCATCTGATTTGTCAGGTGTTACACACCATACAAACAGAAAGGTAGAGTCTATTTGTTAAAGAAATGTAAATTTTCTATGATACTTTTCTTATGGTATAAATATTTACCTGGCATGAAGCCTACTCTGCACTTTCAGCTGGAATGTGAAGAAAACAAAGTTTTCATCCCACGGATTTACTATTTGAAATATAGATGATGTTCCTTTACACAGAAGCCTAGACTGAGAATGTGACTTCAGCTGCTACTCATTTGGAATTAATGTTTCAATATCTGATTTTATGTACACATTTTCCCTATTTTCAAAGCAGAAACAAGTGCTTTCTACAGCACAAGCCTAGGCTATAAATGAACAAAGACTTCTAGATGTCGCAGTGTTGTAGCATATAGTATTTACATTCAAGTTAGGCTAGTTTAGTTAATTCATTTGAAATCTGGCCGTCACATGTGCATTTTTCAGACTCAATATAGGACCATGGCTGAGGTAGCAAGTAAGCTGGTGAGCAGAATTTAAATAAACAAAGTACAGCAGAGCTGGCAATATGGATTCATCTTTCAGCAGTCATTCTCAGAATCCATAATTAAAGTAACTTGAAGGACTATCATTTAACTTACCATTCACTGATCAACACTAGGTCAAACAAAAACATAGGCACTTGCCCTACATGATATTCATATTCGTATTCATATTCATAAAGAAAGAAGCACATTCAAAAAGAAAGATAATTTAAAAACTACTATTAATTCATCTGTTAAAATGGCCAATTTTTACCTTCTCTTTGAAAGGAACAATATCAAAACCAGAATGACCCTTTTGGTTAAAGCATATGGCAGGTGAGCTGGTTAAAGTAATATAACATGAAGTTCATGAGCATACGTATTCTGGCTTAAATCTAAGATTTCAATAAACATCTGAGAGAAAACTTCTCAAATGCACCTGTGCAACCTGCAGCACCTTAAACTGTGAGAATAGTTCAGGTCTGACTGTTCAGGAATTCTGACTAAACAGAAACTACTTGCATATGATTGAGAAAGAAAGTTAAAGAAGAAACTGCTATCTGGTGATGAGGTTAATGATCTCTTTTTTTTCAGATTTTGTGAAATCACTACCTGTTAAGCACAAAGATTTCTCAGAAACCACCTCTAAAAGGACGTATTATATCACAGTTTTTAGAAGTGCTTATGCATGCACTGTCAAAATCAAAGCAGAGCACAGGCGAGCAGAGTTAAACCACAGCTTAAAAACAATATTCCTGTCTTTTTTTTTTTTTTTAATAGGAATATAGATGCAATGCTTATAGGGTAAGCATTTGGTAAGCATTATAATCCTTATGATTTTCCACAATAAAAAATTTTTTTCTTGTTTCTAACCAGCCAACTACAACTATTTAGGCTGAAATTCTTCACGCCATTGTTTGCTACTGACTGGGTATTTCTGTACATTTCAGCTACCGAAATGGAACCCTCTCTGACAGTAAAATCAAGAAAAAAACCACTATATTGTCTGTGTTAAAGTATCTTTTAGACTTCTGTAGATTAAATAGATTAAATAGTAGAATCAATCTATAATGGATCTCTTCAGGCTTTGTTAAATTCACCAAGATGATGGATTTGCTTTCTCCGATTAAAACTTGTTTCATGGGATAATTCTGTAATGACTACAGCCACTTTTACCAAATGTCAATTCACAGTTAAACTCCTTTGTCTATTTAAGCAATGGTCACACATCTAGTGCCTGGCACAGACACATCCAGAATTCATTGCTCTACAGAGGGGTGGCTTGAGAAGATGGATTATTCCTGGTCTCATATGGTGGTAGATGTCCCCTTTCTAGGTTAAGCCAGGGCAACAGTTTGTGATTCACTCTGTGAACTGGAGAACTCAAGTGATTTCTGTTAGAAAGAAAGAAAACATGCACAAACAAGGCATATTATTCTCTGACTCAATTCACAACACAGTCCCCACAGTCAGCTGTACAGGTATGAGGTAGGGGATGTGAACTGCAGCACTGGAGTAATGGATGTCCAGCCTTGGCAAAGACAACAGTGATTTAGACTGGCATTACCACTGAAGCCCTGTAGAGTGGAACTGGAGCCCGTAGGGGCTGTCCTCTAAACTGAGACTCAGGTGGATAACAACAGCAACTGATCAGAGGAGCTATCAAATTATACTAATTTGATCTTGTCGTCTAGTGAAGTCCTTTGCACAAGTTATATCCCAACACAGTTTCTGTTTCAACCCTTAACAGTCACCTTGAGATAAAACACTGCTTGCAAAAACATCTCTGCTTGAGAGGGACAAATCAGGTGGAAAGAAATACGGTGTTTTGCTACAGCTTAAACTAGTGTTACAGAACAAAATAGAGGATTTTATATTAAATTATCTCTTCCCTACAGTTCTGCAATCTAAGGATCACTCAAGACACTGCAAAAAATAAAAAAAAAGGCACCTGTGATCTGACTCGCAGTAAAGCTGAGTTTCCTCCACAGAAGTTATTGATATGTATGATTTTAATATAC
Source organism: Empidonax traillii (assembly GCF_003031625.1). Taxonomy (NCBI): domain Eukaryota; kingdom Metazoa; phylum Chordata; class Aves; order Passeriformes; family Tyrannidae; genus Empidonax; species Empidonax traillii. The sequence continues at coordinate 1,913,068 of NW_020955246.1, read as the reverse complement.
ATTTCTAAATATTTGGAAAACCAGATTATAGACATCTTAGATGGGACACCCAACATTATTTTATGTTTTATTCTTAGTACCTTGGCTTTTCTTATACACAACATAAATGGTTTTTCTTTCAACCTTTACTAAAATTAATTAAGTAATAACAAAAGAAATTGTAAAATGGAAGATAATTTCTGTATTCAGTGCAGACTGCAATAAACTGTAAATAATTCATGGAGCAGTATACTGTAGAAAATGGAAAACTGTTCATAGGATCATACAACCATCAGACCTAAATTATGCTATGGGTTGCTAAATCTAATTTCCTGCAATTGCAGCCAACCACATAATTTAATCCTTTTCCTAAATGTTCCAAATTGATCTTAAAGATTATTGAGTTGCTTGCCCATAATAGGAGAAGCCATAACCTATTCATATCTAGATTTTACTGACCATTTTGCCAGGAACTTCTTATGTTCAATCTGAATTTATTCGTGGGAAGTTTCTACCTGCTTGTGTGCTGAAGTTTTCTTTTACAGTGAAATGTCATATATTCGGCTAAATGATGAGATTTTTGTGACATATTGAATTAGAGCACAGAAATGAACATTTGTTTCACTCTGAAATCATCTTTCTTGGGCTTGGATGTAGGTGAGATAGCTCCTGCTCATCAAATAACAAAAACAACAACACTGCTTCCCAACACTACTGTAGCCAGTGTCATCTAGTACACATGCCTCTTCTACAACCATATCACGCTGATGACTCATAAATCATTGTGTGATCAACCACTGGGTCCCCACCACAGCTGTTTCCAGTCAGTAAGCTCACAAATTAATAGAAACTCTCAGTATCAGTCCCAAAAAAATACATGTACTTGATAGTATAGAATTTTGCCCCTTGTATGTGATTCCAGTACTTACAGTCATGCAGGTCTTCCTGGACATTTCATCCTTCTGTGTCAACAATAGACACACGTTTTGCCATGGGCAAACTCAACTATCACACCCTCACATATCCATACTAAGCTTTTTAATGAAATGACAAAACAAATACTGTTTGAAGACTGACCCTTTAGGAGCTCCAGTAATAATACTTACTTAACAGCACTTTCCCTTTCAATGCCACTTTCATCCCTTGCAATATAGTGCTTTCAATACCCAGTGAGCATTGATTACCTTGTGCATTGACTGCTCAGTCATTAGGCAGGAGTCCTGCAGAACTAATATGTTTTTATGTGGGTAAAGATTCTCTACTGATGCATGTTTACCTACAGGTTAAAGTAAGGATTTATATAAATCTAGGGGTTTCTTTTTAATAATAAAAAATATCTTTTTCTACAGTACAAACTCTAGTTGAATCTGAACACTAAGGGGTATGAAGCACTAAACCATCTTTTTTTGTTATTATTAGGGCAAAAGATTTTGTTTCATAAAAAAGGAAATTTTTTTTATGTCTTATTTTGAAAAAATCATGCCTTATTTCATTACTCAACTAAATTAAAAGCAATTGAAAAGACCAAATGTTTCCAATGCGACATGGAATAAATGAATAAAATCACAATGAAGTATTTTTTGTGAATCCAAACTAAGAAAAATATAACTTGACTAGAAGAAAAAAATAATTTTGGATTGACATAAAATGAATGTAATTTCTGATCAGTCTGATTTTGCAACAGAATTGGAAAAGGTAATTTATTTAACCCAGCTCTAGTTTCATAGAAAACGTGGGTTCTTGTCTTCTCATTTGCCAACTTCATGACTTTGTAGGTTTAGTATTCTTTCACCACTGTTTTTTCAGGATACAATTTAAAGTTAAATAGCAGTGTGGTAGAGATAGCTCTGGTCTCAAAGCTCAGACTGTGTCTTAAGCGTAAATCCTGGAGAAGGTTGGACTAATGGACAGCACTAGGAAATCTCCCCAGTCTCTACCAGAAAGCATTTAATGCAGGGACAGACCTCAAGCCATGTACATAAACAAGCCTGTAGTTCTAAGATGAAGACATAGAAGCACATATCAAAACCCATATGCACATTTGAGGTAATTTTTTGTACTGGTCCTCAGAAAAAGCTAGGAGAAGCTTGAAAGAAAGATAAAAACCCAAATATAGACAAGGAACAATGCTGATAGAGTGGGCCAGAGGGGAAAAAAACAAGTCAAGGAAAATCACCCAGGAAACTATTGTATCATATGCATATGGCAAAAATAACAAGTTGTTCAGTGACATGGAAAAAAAAAGTCATATGCATCAGTTAGAGATGGCGTACAATACAACTCAATATTTATTTAAAGGCATAAAATGTCATGCTGTCTAAATAATTAAGTATTGGCAAAACATTTATTGAATAAATAAACCCTACATATTTGATCATTATATACCTAAGGAATCTTTTTCTAACAGATACTTTATATGTCAGTGATCACATGTACCCTAGCAACCAGGATATTATTGAAATTCTACACATAAAATGAGTCATTTTTAGTGATGGAGTAAGTCTAATAATGAATGTTTAACAAATGTCAGGATCAGTAAGGTATGAGCTAGATTTTATAAATGTGCAATGCTTGATAAATTTCTTTTGTTCATAAATGTGCTGATAAGAAAGGATAAATATCTGCGCTTTTTTTCCAAAACAAGGTTAAGTAATATTTTGTGTGTTGTCAGGTTATTCCCCATATTTATCTCTGAATATTTTTACACAGCAACTTTACTTCTCTCAGTTGTAACGATTTTTTCTAAAAACATATATCATATCTCTCTTATACTGCCCAATACCTGAGAAAGGCTCTTCTCTACTTCACCTACAGCTGTGTGGGTACACGTGTCATGTATCTAAGTGACAGAAAACATCCAGGCAGGGTATTTTATGTGCCTTCCCTGACAGCAGTTCTCTGATGCTTCAGCTCTTCAGTGTACAGAAGTATTACCCACTTTTTGAGAACAGATTGTTCTGTAGTTACTGCTCAGAATTTGCACAGTGTGCTGTTTCAAAGATCACATGACACTTGAAAAGAAAAAAAAAAGGTGGGAATAGAATTAAGCCCCTAAGTGAATTTTTTCCACTAAGGGGATCTGAAGAGGTCCTGTTTCATGAAAGTACTGTTGATTCATTCGAAGGTGGACTGTAGCTACTTGGGATTCTTCCCTAAGCAGCAATCTAAGTATAAAATAGCCTATTATAAAGTCTACAACAACTCATGATGAAAATGCCAAATTTGAGGTTCAAAGATCACTGATGCACTCTAGAATGACAGTTCTCACATTCCTAGCATAGACAACATATTTGCTTCCTATTATTCCAGCATATATTCTGCAGCTTAACTGTAATCACTGCTACTGTGTTTCATGTTAATTTGCTTGCAGCATCAGTTAATGCCAGCTTAAAGAGATTTTTTAGTACTCAGCTGTTAATTGGTGTTGTGTATGCTAGTTGTATCTTGTTGTCAAAGTTCTTTTCCTTAAAATTTCTTTTATGAATCAGGAACAAATTCTGATTAGCTATCATTTTTTAGAAGTTTGGAACATTGGAAATTCCTAGAATAGGGCATGAAAGAATAATTGGCTTTTGTAAACCCACTCTATATAAGAAAAAAAGCCCTAAAAGTAGTTGGAGGAAGCAGATGACTTTGTAAACATAAACTTTTTACTGGTTTAACATAAACTGAGAATGATGGACATCTAATCCAAATTAAGCTAAAGTTTCACTGACCGTTTTTCATAACTTGCATGGGCTTTGTGGGATCACTGTTTAATTAGTCCAAAGCACAGCACACATTTCTCATGCAAAATGAGACTATCAGTTATGGTTAAACAGTTCAGAAAACTTTGTTAATAGGTTTTAAACTTTGGGCACAAATTGTATTATTTTATTCTGTGCTGGAAGAAAAAGCATCTCAGAGAAGCAATGTGAATGAAAACTTGTCACTTTTTCTGCTATAATTGGATGTAGAGTGTGGTGTTCTTATCACAGAACCCAGCCCTTGATCTCTTTATAGTAAGGTACTGAGTAAGCCAGATTTGTATAGTTCTTTTGAACTCACCTTAAATATTCTACTTCAGTTATCAGCACTTATACCACCAGCTACATCAAAACTAGACAGAATTTCTCAATATAGTTCTCATTCTCAATTTAGAATGACAAAAAATAATAAGACCATAATTCCTTCTTAGGATCCTTTCATTTTCTAAATAGCTAAATAAATGAGTGCTTAAAAGAAGAATCCTTAAGAAGAGTGTTTAAAAGAAACTAGTAATTTAGATTAATTCTTCATAAAGAGTATCTTATTTGATTTTTTTTTTCTTTCAAATGATCCAAAAAAAGCTGTACCACCTTAAACTTGTCCACACAGTCGATAAACAAATCCCCTCTAATCTGCAGGAATATTTCAAAAAGTTAGCTGTGAACAGTTCTATTTTCTGGTGTGTTGCTGACTGAAGTCCTCAGATGTTGTTTCTGTTCTGGTTAATTATACAATAATGAACAAAAGGAATGTTGCACTACGAATCGATTAAATTTTAGAGTCATGGGTGTGCTAAGCACTGTAAAGACATTGACAAAGTGCTTGTTCCTCTTTGACCATACTGTGTCTAAACAGGCAAAAGGGGAAATGAGAGATGAGAATTTGACCAAAATTACTCAACTGACTAATAGCAAACAAAGGATTTCCTGCATTAAACCTGATAAGCAGTGGACCAGGCTGCTTTTTACATGTAGGACTTTCAGGGGAAACCCCATTTTATCAATTGCCAGAATGTGGATATTACATCAGATTAGGAGACAGAGTTTCAAGTTCTCCAGCTTTGCCTGTTGTTTTCAGTCTGGTTTCCTAAGGAAATGAAACTTGTGCAATCACGGTGGGTGTGTATGGGTGGCTGCACACATGTTCCCAATAGTAACTTTTGAACCTGTTGGCAAACTGTAGCAAATTGGATACAAAATATTGGTCTCACAGATAGCATAATTCAAAAGTCTTGGTCTCAAAGGTAACATAATACAAATGTTGGGAAAATAGTGGGATAGCCGTAGATGCCAGGCTACAGCCTGATAGCAAGAAAGTTCATGTGATAGAAATCATGCTACTTCAGTTTTGATGTCAGCAGAATCACACACTGACTTCTTCAGTTATGTTTGAGAGTCTTCCTCTGTAGTAAGAAATTTGCTAATTAGAAACCCAACAACAAAATGGAATCTCATGAAACAGTGTAATATTAGGAATGGGAACTTAAAGGAAGAAAGCCACATATAGTTTATTAGTAATAAAATAACTAGAATAACTACTCATGGGTGGATGGTGTACAGATTTCTCTTTGCAGTCTGTGGGTTTCATGTCTTCATGAACAGCCACAAGACTGCTCAGATTTCCTCTGTGCTTCAGAGGGTAAACCTCATGGCAGCAGAAAGGCTCACTGATGTATCTAAAGAAAGAAAGAGGAATCAGAGATGAAAACTGAGGTGGTTCATTATGGCAAATATTTATGTTAGCGATCTCAGATGTCATAATGAGGCAAGGTCTACTCAAAAGTATCAGTGCAAACAAGGCCTCATTGGGGCTCAAGGAAGGCAATGATTCAACCTCTAACATTAGAATATGCCGGTCAAGCACATGCCTTGTGCTGGAATTTACTTGCTCCTTACAGGCACTGCTCCCCTTCCTGCTGTGAGATACCCTGCCAACAGTGTGTGAGTGAAGCTGGAGAGAGGGTTTGTATGTTTGATGTGTATGTTTCAAGTCTGCAGGTCAGAAATTTTATTTACCCCTTTTTAAACAAAAGTTCCAGTATAATTCAGTTTCCCCCCCTCACTAATGTGAGCAGCCTTCAATCAAACCAAAGAACACAATTTCCACTGTGTCACAAACATTTATTCAGCATAAGAATAAAATGGAAGGAGAGAAGCTAAGACCTTTTTTACATGGGATGGGCTAGGGAACATTTTTATTCTTGTTGCTATAGTAATGAATACAACTGACTGTGCAATCACCGCAATTACGCATTTAAAGAGGGTGGTACTTTCAGACAGTAGCAATGCAACTGCAATGTGAGAAAGTGATGTAATCAAGGAAAGATAGAAGCATAAGTCAACAGCATGTTTAAGACACATTTATTGGATTATGATGAAATATTTTAGAGAGGAAATCTGACTCTTTGTTAAGATACTAGCATCAGCTTTTTACATTTAAAAATCAGTATTTTGCTCTTCCACAGCTTTCTTTTGTGACCCTGACAGTGAAACACAGTGTTGAATAAACGTTATGAGCAGTAACAAGCCATTTGAGGTTTTGGCCATGGAGCAGAATCCAAAACCTTAAGTTACTCAGATTGGCCACAGACTGCATTCTGAGCTAGGAGCAGCTAAACACAGTTAATAGTAATTCCTTCTGATAGATCATATCCTACAAGATCATCTGAGGTGCACAAGTGTCTCTGCTGAAGGGAGGCACTTCTTATGTTTGAGGCAATGAAATCTGTTCTCAAGACAGATTTGCTTCAAAGGGCAAGGAAGTTAAGTGTCTGGTTTTGTAATGTATTTAAATTCAGTGGCTCAGATGCTAGGAGCCCTAATAGAGATGTGCTCACTTGTAGAGAGTGCTCTGTTACTTATAATATTGCTCTATGAGATGCCTAGGTTCAATTCCTTCTGCTGCTGGTAAAAAATCAAATCTTATTTTAATGTCTTAAATGCCAGGCTATAGATTGCTTAAAAGGGTAACATGCTCTTACTCTCTTATATTCAATAATTAAAGAACCTTGTGTGCACAGGGAATGCACACAACAAACATTAACACTGCCAACTACCAGAACGCTTCCTTGGGAAGGGAAGAAATTAGGTTCCATTTCACTTATATTTAATATTAACTAGTCCTTGGATCATGGTTTTCAAGAAACATAGCTAGAGGAACAAATAGCCTATGGATTTTGGTTGCTGGGGACTTACTAGCCTGACCAGAAAGAGTTTAGATGTCACCAGATTGAGAAAGCAGTTGTGTCAGGATACTAAGAATTTTAAATTTGATCCAAAGAATTTGGAAGACAAAATTATCTATGTACTAAGATATCAGTCCCGAGGAACAGTCATTCATTAGTAAAATGACCATATTGGTAGTTCCTTACTTGCCCCATGTTCTGTGTGATTAACTACATTAAAACTGTTATAATATGAGGAATTACCACCATATGCCCATTGAAAATAAAAATAAACTGACAAAGATTTAACAAAGTTAAACAGCTTCAAATTAGAGGATTCCTCTAAGCAATTTTCTGAAGTATCAAAGTATTAAAACAACTAAGCTTGCAAAAAGCATAGTATTTAATCCCTTAAAGATAGCACAGGGACTTATAGTGGGAAATTTTTATTGCTTTTCAAAATATATTCCATAAACTAACTCTAAGGTGCTTTGAATAATTGCTTTGTTAAGTAATTTGTCTTGTGACAACCAAAGAGACAGATGAGATACAAAAAAATAAAAAGGCAAAAGGAGATATTTGCACAACAGATAAAGTAAAATTTATAAACACCCCAACATGTTCTGATCTATACATAAATGGGGCCAAAATGAAAAAGAAAAGGCTCATGATTGAAATAAACTTGTTAAATAGCTGGAGCGACTTCCTGAATACCCTCTTATCCTTGATGTTTCCAAAAGGGTTAAAATTAGATTTCAAGGGACAGGAAAATAGGGTAAATTAGGAAAGTAGTGTTGAGGGATACAAACAATGCCTGAAAAGGTGGCTGCAAGTAAATACAGGCAGTTAAAATAAAATATTAAAAAAAATCAATTAAATAACTCTTTCAACTCCCTGTGGTATACTTAAGCATGTTCTGCAATCTGCACAGCTCCAAAGGAACAACGTCCTATGGAAGCACATCAAACACTAACATTGTATCTGCTTCTGTAGGGAGCCCCCGGTGGTGTAGAGGAAAACACACTGCACTGTCACTGCAGAGACCCGGGTTCGATTCCTGGTCGGGGCCCCTCCCCGGGCAGATGGAGCTCGTTAGCCCGTAAGGCAATTCATCTACGTCCTGAGGACCTCGCTGCCACCGTCCAAGCGTGCTTGGCCCCGGCAGATGAACCTCAGGATTAAAGGGTGGGCTCAGTTCCGCGCACACTGTGTCTCACCTAAAAAATCCAATGCGCAGGCTGGAAGGTGGAAAGACCTTCCCCGGTTCTTCGTTCGCGAAGAGACTGGCCACACACACATCTGCTTCTGTGAGCATCATCTCCACAACTATTACCATAGCACAATCTTGGAAGTTTGCATGAAGATGAGACGGTCTATCACATCTACATGCTTGCCCAACTTCTAATGGTGATGAACAATGTTGTAAAGTCAGCATGGCATGTTCATGCTTCCAACTGGGAGGTCAAACTGAATCTTCAGTAACTACAGCATAAATGTGACCGAGACATCACTAAAGTTAGGTTAAAAGAGATATGAGGTCCTGAATCCCAAAGAGCAACTACTTTGACAGTGTGCTACAATCTGTTTTTTGCCACTTAGCCTGCAAAAAATGTCAAGGGATGTACAGACCTATTTTAAAAGTTCAAACTATTTTTTCACTGTCACAACCACAGACTGAGACAAAAGCACTTAATCAACTGTCCTGTCTGAATACAAATAGTTTGCACCTTTTAAAATAGTGGTTTGAATATTTATAGAATCTGACATGTTCATTTAAACATAATTTTCCTTCTTTATGGTCATTGTCCTGCTAGGCAAACACACAAAAAACTTTTTTTTCCGCAGTCCTAAGAAATATTCAGTAACTGATGCTGAGAATAATAATGTTTGTCATGTTCGTAAAAGTGACATAAACCAATCTGCATTAAGAATACTAGTTCAGTTACTCTGATTCATTAGTCACGCAGTTTATTGACAATGTTTTTCCATCCCCTTTTTTTCTGAACTTTTAAAGAAAGATATCACTAAGTTTAAACTCAAATTTTAAAATGTGCTTGCATTTGATGAAGAAATAGCACACTTTGGTTTTTATTAACGTGTGAGTCATCCTGAACAAACACAAACAAACTTTCCTCTCAAAATTCCAAAGAAGTGAGGAAATAAGACAGGTAGATAGGTAGAAAGAACACACCCAAACAACCACTTTTCAGACAGAAATAGAATCTCTAACTTTCACTACCATATTAGTTTCAGGTTGTCATAAGATTTCACTCATCATGTTTCTGCCACATGATTTTAAAAGGTTTCAGAAGTTTTTATCCTGGTTTTGTCTGGGATGGAGAAAGGTACAATTAAATTTTTACTAACAATCAAAGAAACAAAATAAGAAGCTGCAAACTAATGATTTTAAAAGACCTTCCAGATGAAGCTAAAAAAAGCTTTGGATACTTTACCCAACCCTCTTGTAGACTGACAACCAGAAATATTAGCACTAAAAGTGCTTAGCATATCTTGACAATTTTGCATTGTTTTCTGAGTTAGATATTCACAGAGGCACTTATACTTACAAAGTAAGTTCCTGAAGGTAACAATAGACTTGGGGTAGGGTTTTACCACTTAATATCGCCCCTAGAGGAGCTCCTGACAAATAAGGACTTACTTTAAACCTGATTAATTTTCTGCATATAAATTTTCAGCCTGTCCCTGCCCCATTTGCTGAATTGCTGCCTAAATACATTCAAATGATGGGGTTATTGATGTAGTACTGAACATTGGTTTTGATATATATTCACAAATACATTCTGTTCAGTACTGCTACAGCTACTCTCCCTGATTAAAACTGAAGCCAACAATAGATAGGGCTTCTAATCCATAAAAGTGACAGTAATACTTGACAATATTCTGAGCAGTCCTTTAAAACAGGAAACAATATACACTGCTTTAAAACTGAGAAGGTAAGAAGGTATAAAACTGGGAAAAAGAAAAGATTTTCAGAGTTCAGGAAAATTTGCATCATTTTAGGTCTAAGTAATTGACATTGCCCTCTATTCATTTCACATCTAGTCACAACAGACCATCAATGTCCAGTACCTCCCTCCTTACTCACAATTTTCTTTATTGAATTAATTTGTCTGATCCTATTCCAAACATAATTTATTGCAAACTGTCTATTAAATCCAGGAAACTGAGGAACAGGTTTTATGTTACCTTCCTATACTGATGGTATCAATATAGGAGTGTTAAGTATTCTCCTACAAAGAGTCTGAGAACAGTTTTGCTGGTATTTTGGTCCCCTACCTCTCCAATCTATTTTCACCATTCATTCATAAAAGCCATAAGAACAATAGAGACTGACCAGCGTATTGACCTATCCTAATGATATTCTTCAGGGACAAAGTAGTAATTCAACAACAGACTGTTGTGTGTAACAAATTTTGTAAACAGCTTTGAAAAAACCCAGAATTTTTTCTAAGTAGCTCCAAATATGTTACGAAATATCAGTTCTCTTCAACTGAAAAAGCGTCAGTTGAATTCCTCAGTCAAATACCCTTCCTTCTGCAGTATATGTGCAGCAGATAGCCTCCAGGTCAAGTCGTAAGTTTACAGACAAACTGAGCACAAGAGAGCACATGAGACACAACAGGAGTCTTAAAAAGCTTAATCTTTCCCTTCATGCATACTTATAGGTGGAAAATTTACCAATTGCAGCCCACAATTAAGACTCTTTTTTTCTTTTTAAATAACAGTCAACTTACTGTTAGTTCTTGTACCAATAACAACCGAAGACAGCCAGCCTTTGGCAGCCACTATTACCTGCAGCCACACTGACTTTGTTAGTCCTGTTCTGCTTCCTTCTGATCCTCCAAAACCATCGGCTCTGGTGAGTTGCTGGAATGGGTTTGAGGGAAGATGCTCTTCCTCCCCCTTCACTTCGTTTCTTCTCCATTTGACTCACATAATGAGCACATCAGAGAAGCAGAGAGAAGCAAGCAAAATCTGGTGAGAAGGGAGAAGAGCTTTTCCCTTAAACTGATGGAAAAGGAGAGTCCCTCAGCAGAGAAGAATGGGCCTTGTCTATGTGGCCTATCATGTCCACTCACATTTTCAGCAATGTTCAGTTCAAATCAGCACAACTTTGCATTTCAGGGTGAAATCCCTTGGAAAAGGTTCCTGCCCTGCAAATGAGATCAGAAAGGGCAGTGAAACACCACTTTCCTCACACCCATGTCCTATGAAACCCCTCTGATTACTCCTTATTTCTTCTCACCTCACAGTCAGCAGGAGTTGTCACTCAATCCCTGCCAATGACTTTGTCACTGCAAATAACAATGGCAAAACCATCAACACTGCTATTTGCTAAACAGAAAAAATTTAAGTAAACATTACATCAAAAAAACTCAATACCCTAACAACTTCTGTGAGCCCAACTTTCATCCTGTTACACTTTCAAAAGGATTGTTATATCCACAACAATTTATCTGTGAAACCAATTTTAAAGTTAAAACAATACACTTAGTATATTTCTAGAAAGTGGTGTCTGGCCTCTTGCTGCTGACCAAGAGATATCCTGTAAAGGAAGTAGCTAATTACTGTCCCCCTTGGAAAATGTTTACATAGGGACGTTTGGGATGATGTTATCTACATCCTGTTTAAGTAGCTATTTTGTTCTTTTAAATCAGATGGTGAACCAAAAAGAAGCATTCTTAGTAGTATTGTTATGCTTTTCCTTTCTGTATCTTGTTTCTGGACAGTGGTTATTTCAAGGGTAGAGGCTGTTTTTAACCTTATCTATCCATACTTTATACACATGTGTTTTAAGAAAGAAGGTGTTGCAGGATAGTTGGGGTTTTGGGGGGAGTGGGAGGAGGAAGGGAAGGAGATTAATTTTTTGTGCAATTCTTATCAAAATCAATTGGCAAACTGTATGTACATATAAGCACTTTGATGACCTGAATGAAAACTGATCAAGTACATTAATTCTGAAAGACCATAAAGGAAAGAAAACTATTTTGCCATGGACCACTGGAGGGAAATAGAAATTATGAAGACAATGCTCTTGGATTCAGTTATAGCAAATAAAAACTTTTATCTTTCCCTGATGCCAGAATTAAATGTGATTTTACTTTTATTGATACAGAACACAGATTTCGGTTAGCAATATCATTACCTTTCACTGCATATTGCCCCACTGTGTGCTGCTTCTGGAACAGCTGGACATTAATGCAAGATAGGCAGATGATCCTTATAAGCAGCTGATTAATCCTCACTGTATTTCAGCATTATCCTAAGTAGAAAAATATCAACACCTTGAATCAATAGAAAGCTTGGAGACTAAGCCTGCAAGCCACAGAAATCGAAGTGTGATTTTACTGAGAAGAACGGCATCAGTAAGTAACATTTTCTGACTCACCAAACTTCTTGATGTTTTTATATATTATCAAGATATATGTTAATTGCTTTTTTATTTTACTAGGACAATTAATTTTAGTCCCTTGTTATTTAAACAGTTTCAGTTACACATAGCTGGCAGTGCAAGATTATTGCCAATCAGCAGCTTGCAAATTATCTGTACAAGCAACTAATGATAAATTTAAGCATAGTTCTTAGAGTAAATTTTAGACTATCTGATGACTTTTAAGTCTGTGAGGGAGTCCAGATGAAAACAGAATGAGAAATTAGGTTATTAAAATTAGAAATCTCTACATTGTACTGGGCTGTCTCACTTCACCTTGTAATATTTATCTGAAAAGAAGAAAAAGGGAAGAGGAATTTGGCAATTTTATACAGATTTGTCTCTGCTCAGAATCCCGATCTGAGTACTGATGAAATTCAGGTACTAGAGTACTATATGTCTTGCCTGATGCATATATCCATCTATCTGCATCAAATTTCCTGCGCTGAATGTGAAACCTCTAATTTGGGATGCAAAATCATGCATTCATGTATACTATGCAACCCTGGAATATGTGAGCACTTTCACAAACACAAATGCGGTTCTTTTCAGAGTATATTACTAAGCAATTGGATAAATATTCACCAACATGACTGTAAATCAAAAAAAGACTTTATTACTCATTGTACAGTGAGATTATTTTTCCCATTAAAAAGAGGGGAGCAAAGGCAGAAGAGAAGGGCCAAGAAGTTGTGGTATTCAAAATGAGAAAATGAGGACCTTTTTACAAAAAAAAAAAAAAAGAAAAAAAAAGGAAAAAAAAAAAGAAGAGTACTTAGTCCTTTTCTTTATTGAAGAACATGTTTTTATTTAATTTTCACTATTGAATGCTTGGATTTCCCATAATGTTGTTGCATTCAGTTTTGGACACCGACATGTGGATGGGTGGACAACTAGATACACAACTAGGAAAAAGCAGATTAAATGTTTAGGCTCAGGGAGTAGGGGTTGTACTATAACTGGAAAGTGGGACTGACTATCTGGGGAACAACACTGCCGGGAAGGAGGTGGAGGTTTTGCCAAGCAGCAAGTAGCACGTGAGACAGCAGCATGCCCTGAAAGCACCCTGGGCTGTATTCATAGGCACAGAGCCAGTTCTGGGCTCCCCAGTACAAGAAGGACATTGACGAACTGGACTGAATTCAGCAGAGGGCCACTGAGACTGTTGGATGCTGGAGAACTTGTGCTGAGTAGAGATACTAAACGAACTGGTCCTTTTTGGCTCGGAGAAGAGATGGTCTCAGAGGAGATGTAATAGCAGACTGACTGTTCTTCTGAGAAGGCTATTGAGGAGGAGCCAGGTTTTTCACAGCAGCTCACAGGAGGAGTATGAGAGACAACAAATAACCCAAAACAAGCAAAGACGGTAATTAGATATAAAGATGATTTTTTTTTTTTTTTAAATTTTGAAGATTTTCTTTTTAATCAGGAGAACAGTCAAACATTCCAATAGGTTGGTCAGGGAAACTGTGCAGCCTTCAAATTCAGAGTCTTTCAAGATCCAGCTAGATAAAGCCCTGAGCAACCAGCTGGCCATGCTTGAGCAGAAGGCTGGACCTGAGGCCCCTTCTAAACTCAGTCATTGAATGATTCTCTGCAGAAATGCTTGTTAAGTCTACTCAAAATTTTGTAGTTTTCTAAATGAGACACTTGGTCTGATAAAAGCTATTGCCTTTACCTACAAGCTGTGTCTTACCTATAATTTCCAAGATGAAAACCCTCAGATGTTCCATCAAGTGGCATCATGGTTACAACTACATGGATGATTACTAGGACCAGACTCTTTTAATCCATTCCACAGACCTTTGGCATTTGAAGTGAACAAATTAACAGTAGCTGTAATGATCAGCCTGAGTGTTCACTGAGAATGATGGGGAACCCATGGCTGCCAAATAACCCAAGACATACTCTGGTAAATTCAAAAAGCAGCAAGACTCAGTATTCCATGCTCTATTCTAGGTTCTGACAGTTTTCCTAAGCTTTTCCTTTTCTGCTTTCATGAATTCTAGTTGTGTCTCTATTTCTCCTTGTTCAACTAAAGGCTGACTGCTGGATGTTAATGTGTTTAACAGAAGCAACCTTTACAGAAGAAATGTCAGTATAGAAGTAGATTGACTACGTACTAACTACTAAGATGTCTTGCTTACAATGTACACAAACCTATGGTCCTTAAATGGAAGGAGGCAGGGACTACTACATGCTATCAATTCCTTCTGTTCTTGCAGAAAACCTGGAAATTCAGAGATACCTTATTGACAACCCAAAGCACTCTAATAAGATCAGTCCAGTTTTCTTCAACCTGACTTAAAGATCATATTTAAAAAGAGGATTCACATTCTTCTTGATTTACTCTCCCCTCTGAATCCTACAGTCTTATACTTTGAGGTCCCATTTTGCAATAATGAGTATGAGCTTACTGCCTCCCACTTATAAATGAAAGCTGCAGTTATCCAAAAAGTCACCCTCGAGCATGCACCATTGAAGGAAGATGCTTATGATAAAGCCACAAAAGGTAACACTGTTGCAGGGCACATTGCTGCAGAAAGCGCAACATTCCATCTCTAGCCACTATGGCAAAGCTGCGTGAAGGGAAAAACAGCAAGAGAATTACTATGGTAACCTTCATTAACACTGCAACTTTCTGAAAATGAAAATGTTTGATAAATTGGTTAGTGTACCCAAAGCCTAGATCATCCTGATCAAAAGGTATGACCCAGGCTTGGAACACAATACTAGAACTGCTCTACTAGCTCTAACAAAAATCAACCTCAAGCCAGAAACCTGTTCTAAGAAATATAAACCTTAATTATAACAGAGAAATAAATTTAGATGATACCTTAAATAGGCCTGACGATATAGGGCAGCCACACCTTTGGCACATCACAGCTCAGATGAAATTTCCTTCATATGCAATTGCTAGGAGGCTCTCACTTGTTAAACCAAATGACTCTGATTACTACCTAGTTTGCATAAGCTATGCTGACATTTCATACAGTGACTTTTAGGTTTCTATTTGCTGTCTTTCTTCCCAATTATGTTAGCAAGCTTTTCTTCTTTTCTGGAATTGCTTCCTACGCTAGATTATCTGTCTTGCCCTTCTAAAATTGTCTACTAATCCAGCCACCTAGCAGAGGCACTGTCAGCACCAGGGAACCTTTTCATTCATGATCCACACCACAAGGACACCAAAAACTTTCAGAAGGCTGTGCTTTTACAATGATCTGTGCTAAAAAGATCTAAGTGAATACTACTGGAAAAATGTATGGTCTTGCTGTCTTGCCATTGCTTGGTTGTGGCAGCAGTTGTGCTAATGTAAGCGGGTGGTGAAATGAATGAAATAATTAGGACTGTATAGCAGAATATGTATAATTTTTAGTTGGGTTTATTTTTTCCTGGATTAATTTTTGTGTTCAACTCACTGTGGTAGTACATGCTCCACTAGTTGGCCCACTGTAAAGATTACCTTCAGACCACAAAGCTAGAGAGTACTTTTTCTGTCAAACCCACATTTATTTCTGTGTGTATGCGTGCATGTGAACTTCTCAGGGAACATGTGTTAAAGAAAAAGCAAGGATGGCTGGGATGTACTTCTCTGAAGTACAATTCAGCCAGAAAATTGGCTCAACAACATAATTGCTGTAGGTAATACCACAGAGCATATGACATGTGATCTTGAATATATATCAATGTATTTGTGTTTCTTAAATCACAGTGACCTTCAAGCTCTATGCTAGGAATGAGTTTACAACTTACTCAGAAGAATGACACCTACTGAATGTGATTTCAAGGAGTATGTAAGGTTTTTCCTTTTACTTGGAATTCTTCAGCAAAACAAAAGTCAGGTTGCCCCAGTTACTGTGGTGATAATGGTATTTACCACTGCCTCTGACAAAAAGCCGGTGAGCAAAATTGATAATTTTTGAGACCTAAAGAGAAATGTGCTCTGGCTGTTGGTCAGAGAATTACGGGAATACCTGAATCTTGCCAGTTAGTCTTAAAATTAAATAAACGGTTCATTAAATCTGTCTGAATCTTGGTGTGTGGCACAATGGCATTACGATGACTAAGTAATGTTTAAAAACATAAACTGACAGCTTAAAATAAGTTGTTGATAATGCGATGGCTCTGTGACTCAGTATTGTATTGTTCCATTGAGTGTATTTCTCAACAAAAACCCATTTGGATAAACTGTATGATATGGGGTGAGTTTGCCCTTTCAGATTTTCTGCCTGGCCATTTCTTCTCAGAAGTTGAGAAGTTGTCAATGTTGATTTGGAAGAGCTCTCAGAAACTCATAAAGATGATACAAGAACCATGAAAAACACCGGGTTTCCTTTCCTTGCTCTGCGATTAAACTAAGGTGCCAAATAAGCACAGAGCCCTTAAAATGGCAATCGTCAAGGTGGGTATCTCAGTTTTGTGTCCCCACCCGAGCATCGCACAGACGCTCCCTTCCAGCTGTGTGTACCACGTGGAGCGGAGTGCGCTGGGCACCTCCCCGTGAGCCACATCGCCATGGGGCCCCCACCGCCCACCCCAGTCTGGGTGAGGAGGGGCCCGTGCCGGCCGCGGCCGGGGGTGCTTCGGGGGCGCGGCTGAGGCACCTGTGAGCCCCGGCAGCTCAGCCCGCCCTGGGGAGGGAGCTTCCCCATAGCGGGGGGCAGGGGAGGGGAGGGCCTGCCTGACAGGAGTTGAGCCGTGGAAAAAAAGTTGCGGCGGCTTTAGAGCCCAGCGGCGAGAGCCGGGAGCGCCTGTCGGTACTTGGTAAACCCAGCGGCTTCAGAGAAGAGCAGCCCCCAGCTCCGTACTTCCTCCTGCCGATAAGATCTTCCCCAGCGCTCGTCACGGGTGGCGGCCGCCGCTGCTGCCCTACTTGAATCGGTTTCAGACTCCTCCCGAGGCGAGACGGGCGCGGAGAGCGGCGAGGCGGGCGGGCGGACGGGAGGGAGGGAGGGGGCGATGCGCGGGGTGCGCCGCTCCGCCCGGCCTCCTCCGCTCCGCGCAGTCCCGCGCCCTGCGCCGCCGGCACAGTCTGCCGGCCGGCGGAGCCGCGCCTCGCACCGACATGGGGACCTTAGGGAAAAGAAGAGAAAATCAGTGAGTTTACCGTGTTGTTTTACGCTCCGGTGTCCCCTCCCTGCTGCGGTGGTGCCGGGGTCGGTCTCACGACGCTGCCCCCAACACCGTGCGGTGCTCGCCGGGGCGGGGGGACGGGCACGGCGCTGCCCCGCTGCGAGGCTGGAGGGCTGCCGGGGTTGCGGGGGCGACACTCCAGGGGCTGGAGCTCCTCAGGGGCCAGCCGGGGCCCTCCCAGGTGGGACAGAGGGAGGAAAGAAGCGCGGGAGCGGGTGTGCGGGGGAGGATTTGGTTTCATCCCTTTGAACGCCAGTATGCGCCGGGCAGGCTGTTCATTGCGGGATGAAGAAGCCTCACGTTACGGTACGGGCAGAGCGGGGGGGCCGGCACCGCGTCCCCCGGGCTCGGTCACCTGCGGCACTGCCTGCGGGGCGGGGGGCGCTGGTCGAGGGGCAGGAACGTGGCTGTCCCGGCCCTGCGAGGGAGCGGCACCTGCTCCGCTGTCGCTCCACGAGCGCGTGGTCACTTATTTTTGGTGTCTTCTCCACCGGCGCTAGCGTGCAGTGGAAGTACAGGGCGGGCGTCCCCCTGCCATCTCCCGGTTCCTCTTTTGTCTGTCTTCTCGGGTGACTGCTGCGAGAGGATCTGTTCTAAGAAGTGGCCAGAAGTGTCACTGGCTGACCTTTGCCTGTCCAGTGTGGCCAAGTCGGCCACAGTGTTACTGTAAACTTTTTTTGGGGTGTGGAAACTTCATTTTTTCTCCAGTGTGTTGCCAAAACCTGAAATATTTTCTGCCTTAAACCCTACTTTATTACTACTGCATTGCTAGGATCCTCTGCCCTGTGTTGAAGAGTCCCCGGCATAAAGCTAGGAGAGGGGTTTAAGCCTGTGAAAAGAAAACCCTGAAGGCTTATCAGGCTCCTGTTCTTTTTAAATGAGAACAGGAAGTCATATCACAAAGCTAAGAGGGAAATTTAGAGAAAGAGGGAGGGGAAGAGAATATTTGCATAGACACTGTCAGCCTACGGAGGAACTCAGTGATGGTCACTGCCTCTGCAGGGTCAGGCTTGTAGTTTCCTAACTTTGAAACTATGGAGGCCTGGGATCAGTGTTGGGTTGTAAGCGTCACCGTGGGTAGTTTTGTGGCTTTCAAAGCATTCAAATGAGACAGAAAGATAAGGATAAGACTTGACATTCACTGGGATGAGTTAGGGTCCAGTCTTTTTTCGTAAGTCATGGATATTTCCAGCTTCGTCCAGGAGTGCCTGTATGGGGATGTTTGTGAGTTTGCTTCTGTTATCTGTGTGTAATATGCACACTGGATACATTTCTATTCCTTTTCTTGCCAGGACTGTCAGCTTATTAATAAAGTCTTGCATAGTGCTCCAAGAAAAGTTGTATGATAGCATAGCGTCGTATGTAAGACAGCATCTTAAAGATGTTGGAGTCACTTGTTTAGGAAGACTGTGGAGGGTCTGAAATAAACCCAAGGAATCCCTGAAAAGTCAGGAGTCCCTGAAATAAACCCAAGTTTTATTAAAACAGCAGTGGTTATTGTTCTTCTATGAACTGTACGTTTATACTTTTGTCAGATTTTGCAGTGATTCATGTTACTTGCAGACAAATATGTTTCAGCACTTTTCATCAATATAATATTGTGCCTATTTATGGTTTCATACAGAATTATGAACTAAGCAAGCAATGAACAGCCTTTAATATTATCTGTAAACATGCATATTCGTGAATTGGTTTCTTTTACATTTATTATTAAATACATTTATTTACTTATCTATGCTATTTGAAAACAACCTCGTAGGAAATAATAGTATAGAATGGATGCAAATTAATATATTCGTTTTAATTGTGAAATACACCACTGTGAGGTTGCACTGATATTGTGTTTACTTAATAGAGATTTTCCCAAATTAAATTATTAAAGCTAGCCTAGTGTTTTCCAATGTGTTTAATACTTGATTATAGTCATATTTTTTTCTCCTTTACTTTTGGTGGGCATAAAGATATGTGGTGGTAGGTTACTGCATGACACTATTGCTATTACATAGTTTGAGAGGGTTTCATGCTTATTCTGAAACTACAGTGCAAATACTTCTGGTAATCTTGACAAATCATTCAGGGAGTTCTATAACCAAGCACTCTGCACTCCACATTTAGCAGAAAAAAACACCAAAACAGACACTCACTGAGCAGTCCTTTTGGTGTGCATATTAAGTGGGAGGGTTATGTCTTTCATAGCTAGAAGGAGTTACTTGTCCTTTAAATCTCTCCTCCTTTCCCATGCAATCTAAAATTTGCCACTCTATCTTCTTGTATTTATTTCACTCTTGTGCTTTCTTTAGGCAATCTGCTCAAGCATGCAGCACTGCCCCTGAATCAGCATTGGAGCTGAAACAGGCCAGTCACTGTCACAGCCTCTCAAACCATACTCAGGTCATGATGGTGCCATTGGGGCATCTAGCCAAAGGAGCCACTTTGGAAGATCTTCTTGAAACCTGCATTCAGTCTTTTGGTGAGTGTCTGGAGGTTTTTAGAATCATATTAATTTATTCCTGTCCTGGCAATGTTTAGGTCACTTGGTAGTGAATTACATTGATTCTTTGGGGGAATAGAAAGGTGTTAACTGAGAATTTTCTATGCTGTAGGTGACTATTTTTATAGGTTGGTGGATGTATTTATGCATAGGTGTGTAACAGATGCTAAGAGATTGTTATGACTACTGCTTTTTCTTGAGGGAACAAGACAAATTCTAGTCATCTATACTTCTATGAATGCTTTTTGTTGTTCCTTCAAGTACCAATTTTGCAAACTTCAGCAAGTAATCTTATTTTGCATATTACAGTAACACTCCCATAATGTGTGCAAACAATGTGTTCATATCAAATATTTTTAAATGAGAAGGGCTATTTTTAAACTAGCTGAGATCACATTGGGTTGCTTTTTACATTATCAGTATAGATTTAAAGTTGCTTCTCTACAAAAGAGAAGGAATTCGAAAAGAAATCACAACTGTATACCTTTTTGTGCTTATCAATTATCCATTTGTCTTTTTACAACAAGAATTGTAGTGTGTTGCCTAAGCCCTGTATTCCTAGATTGCTTTTCCAACTTTTTCATTAGTCCATGTGTTTATATTTTATATTATTAAAATATATTAGTACTGAAGGTACTCAAAATGATTCTGAATGATTTGCTTATAAGTAGCATGTCTTTTTTTTTTTGGTGCTGAGTCTTTCAGTGCTATGAGTGACTCTCAAAGTATATGTGGCAAAGTCTTGATTGCAGAGTAGTCCTTAGAAAATAAATGTACTTGAACACCCACTCAGCTCTAAAAAAAAATCTGTATAGTTAAATAGTAACACATCGTGCTGATCAAGTGGTACAGTGCATAAATACAGTGTAAACTATTACTAATCTTTCACATTCATTAATCTTTAAAGCATTTCAATCAGCATGTGCAGAGAAATGCATGTCTGAGAAAAACTGGTGAAACTTGTAATTGTCAGTAATGTCTTGTTTCTTTTTGGCTTCTTTTCTCCTCCATTTAAATGTTGTGAAAACATATTCACTGAAGTCCTATAAAGCCCTAATTCCTTAAAAAGTGTTGATTCATATTTTTGTAATTTTTGGTTCTCTAAGAGTGGGATAAGACATCTGAAACACGAGACCTTCAGATGGTTTTAATATTGTGACTACTTGACCAATATTGTCTCCATATTTTTATGAAAAAGATGATATAACTGTAATGTTGTAAAAATCTAGTAAAATTATTAAGGTTATTGATTTAAAGTAGTGTAGGTGAAACCCTGAATGGGAGATTGTTGTTGTCTAGTACTCTGCACAACAACATACATGCTTCTATGTTCTCAGATTCCTGGACACCCATATATTAAAAGTTGACCAAGAAAACCAAGTGTACCTGTCCAGCTATATATACATATATATATATATGTAACCCAGTAGATGGGGTTTTCTTGAACCTGGACAAGTGGTACATAGGTTTAGCAAAGTGAATTTACTGCATATGCAAACATTATTATAACTCACTGAGGACTGCATCATAACATAGAGTTATGATGCGTGGTACAGATTTTTAGACTCTTCATCGGGCAGTTCATATATTTATACATCTTCTATGACATTATGCATGTTCTTACGCTCTGTTGGAATTTCCCATTAGGGTATTTAAATAAAAATGCAACTGTTAAAACTGCAGATAACTTACACGATGAAGTTCATTACAGAAGGCTCTTGCAGATACCAATAAAAACACAGTGCAAAATTCATTCACGTTGTTGTGAATAAAGCCAATAAAGGAAGAGATGAAAA
Organism: Empidonax traillii; assembly: GCF_003031625.1. Lineage (NCBI taxonomy): Eukaryota > Metazoa > Chordata > Aves > Passeriformes > Tyrannidae > Empidonax > Empidonax traillii. The sequence continues at coordinate 1,891,307 of NW_020955246.1, read as the reverse complement.
AAAAATTTTAATTTGGGATTTTGAAGAGAGGTGGGGGTACGGAGAAAAATGTGGGGGGAAAAGCTTGGTTACAGACTGATTACAAGCAGTCTGAAAGGTTGTACAAGTTTCTTCCCATGCATAATACTGAAGTAAATCTCCTACCCTGTATGCTAATAGTTCTATTCAGAATGAGGTTATATCTTCAGTCTTGGATATGCTGACCTAAAATATTTCATACATTATTCTATAAATTCATTTTTGTGATCTGAGCAAGTTTTATTTAAACGTTAAAAATACAAAAACCCTCAAGACATTATACAATTTAAGTTTGTTTTCTGGATTAATTTGTTGTCTAGTGTTAAAGAGAACAAGAGGCAGTAGATAGAGGTGGTGATGCATCACATTTTACAAGATATACTGCATTATGTTAATATGATACTGCATTTGCTAATACTGTATTTACAAATACAATTCCTATATAATGTGTGTAGCTGAATTTATGCTCCTGGACTCAATTATACAAGTTTGGAAAAAACAAATATTGTGTAACAGAATGGTGTGTAAGGAAGTTGGCAGCCTTTTGCTATATATGCAAAGACTCTCACAAGGAGGTCTAAATAAGAGAGTATTAAGAATTAGTACACACAGCTGTAAAGAAGAGAAGTATTTTACATCAGGGATAAGGACAAGAAAGGAGAAAGTGGGATATGCTAAGCTGAAATTGAGAGGACTAAGCTTTGCTGCAGTGTTGTAAATGGATTCCAAGATGTTTTGTAGAAAGACAAGTTTTGTCCAGAGAACCAAGTTAATCCAAAACCTACACTAAGGAGGTCAGGAAGAAAGACCGAATCTTGGAGTTAATATCTGTAGAAGTATCTAGATAGGAGATGACACTGGAACATGGTCAGAATAGCGTAATTACGATGGTGGTGTTGTATCCATTGATTCAAAAAATAAAGAGTTAGGAGGCCTTTGTTTTGGTTTGTTGTTTGTTTGTTTTTGGTTTGGTTTGGTTTGGTTCCGTTCCCCCGTCCCGCCAAAAGATCAAAAGCTTGGTCAGCGCGGGTAACTTAAATACCTTACTTTTGGGATGATTGGTGTGTGCTCTTTCACCTCTCAAATTTGGTCTTCTTTAGCTAGAACTGGTGAATGACAGGCATGTGCTTTAGACACAGAAATAGTGAGGGTCATATGAGGTAGTCTGAAGTCATGCAGGAGATCACAACAACTGAGAGATCAGCATTATCCAAGTGTTTTTTTTTTAATAGCATGATGAGAAGGAGATGCTAAAAGCGGAGGTTTCTTCAAGTTCCATGAAAGTTTGAATCAGGATGAGTAAGATGAACCATCACGCAAATGCATTATCAAAAGTAAAGGCAACAAAAAAGCAAGGATGTAAGTGAGGGAAAGAGTTTGGGTTAAAAATAGCATGAGAGACTGAAGGCACGAAGTGTCTTAGAAGGGAATATGGGTCCTGAGATTAGGTGAAGATCTGTAGAGACTTGAAACCACTCTCATTAGCTTTAAGAGAGGAGGTTTGCTTATATAGGACAGTAATTCAAAACACTGTCTTATATAAGGATTCAATAAGAGATAAGTGATTCAAAACAATGTTGTGAGAGATTTTCCAAGTCATTCAAAACATGTTTTACGTGACTTGGAAGATCTCTCAACATTACAAGTAGCTATAGGATGGTGTTACTGCTATAATCTGGATTGACAAGAGGAATTGTAGAGCACAAGTAAACGCATCACATGTGATTGCCTTAGAAAAGAAGGGGAAGGAAAGAGAAAGCAAAAAAGGGAGGAGTGCATAGAGAGGAAGAACAGGAGGTAGGGTAAAACGATCGAAAAGACTAGAAAATTCAGCAGCTGCGGAAAGGTTAGATTCCATGCAACCTCTACATGAGAGATCTTAATTCTGAACAGAAAGATCATAAAGAAGTAATTTAAAGCAGTATTCAATTGGCAACAAGATGGCTGGAATTGTGAGTTCAGGAAAGCAAAGAAATAGTTAGTAGTTCTTGGCCTGGAATATGACAGCTTCAGGAGGAAGATAATTTATTGTGGAGGAAATTTTCATTAGTGACTGTGATTTTGGAGTGGAATTGTAAGTAGAACAGTGACTTTAGCCCCCCACATCCATGTTTTTCCATTATGTAGTACATAAAAAGCCTGAAGAAGAATGTACTTTTGACTGGCAGACAGTTGTCTGAAAATTAGTATGTCTTTGTCTCCTTTTCGTTACTAGTTATAAAAACACTTATGCTTAGTTGATGAAACCAGCAGAGCTGGCCCTAGTCTACTGGTCCATGGCCACACTGACTGCTTAATGCTAACAGATCAGTAGAACACAGGAAGCATATGGTTAGTAGCATAGCCCTACTTTTTGCTAGTTTTTTAAGTCATCTTCGTGAGACTGCATAAACGCATAACATATATTTAGTCCAGAAAGTGTTACAGATCAGGGAGAAAAAAAATATATCAGCACTGTCCACTTCACTGGATACCTTTATTTGTTAATTGTATATCTGCTAAATGTTAATGACATTTATCACCTTAGGGTATCGTGCTACCGTGAGTTTGAAGTTCTGACTATGTGTTATCAAGTCAGTTTCTAATCTGGAAGATTTTATTTTTCTCTTTGTAACTTCACTATATGTTTGTGCATGGTAAGAGGTCCCTGTTTTCTCTCCTTCGAATGTGTCTTTTTTAATCTTATAAATGTACCTTTTGGAATCTTGAGTAAAGTTTAAGTGTGCTTATTTTTTTAAACAAACACACCTTTCAAAGATGCAATGAGCTGTTTTAACATGAGTTCAAGCTTATAAACCACGTAAGGTCAGAGGGCCTTCTCTTCACCCACACAAAATATTTGTTTAAATTTTTTTTAGAAGTGTTTAAAAACTCTCTTAGAATCAGGACAAAGTGTATATTAAGCATAGTGTCAATTTGATATCTCCCTGTTTTTTCTGCAGTAAAGTCCCAAAATGTTACTTAGAAGTATCTAACAAACAATTCCAAGAGTGCTCTTGAAAGCCACAATTTATTCAAACAGTTGTGTCTTCCTAAAAAAAATCTGAGAATTTGAAAGCTGAGAATTCCCTAAGATGTCAGAATTTTAATGTTATGAAGGTATTTCTGTACATAATCTTTCAGTGCAAGATCTTACTCTTAGCCTGTTACATTTGAGTGCTGGAAGTATGTTTACTGTAGCACATGGAAGACCTATGCTTATTCTACAGTTCACGAACTTCAGTTAAAAAGAAATCAAGAAATATCTTTAAATTTATGTCCCTGTGTTTGGTTTCCTGAAAGACATGTAAGTAAAGGGCTTTAGGAAAGCAACAAAATTATTTCCTAGAGCAATGTAGCGTAATTCTGTGTGGAATCTCATCCATGATAAACTGCTTGCGGTGGAGCTATTTGTTTATACTGATAAGGCAATTTTAATTAAAAAAAAAATTATTTAAATGCATGTCTGGGTTAAAGGAAGTTGAAAATCATACCTCCTAAGATTAGCACCATTCTTAATAGAACTTATGTGAACCTAATGTAATTTGCAGCTTCTAGTGGTCACAGTAGTCTTAGACAGCTAGGTCTAAGAGTCTGTTGTGATGCTAGTTCTGCAGTGTTTGATCAGTGCTAAACTAGCTTGTTGCCTCAATGTGTGATACAGTGAGACACTTGTAAACAAACCTTAGAAACACTGGAAACTACATCCAGACTAATCTGGATGAAAGATGTCACAGAATTGTTTTGACAGAAATCACAAATCTGACAATGGTGCTGGTTGCCTCTTAGGTGCTGCCTAAAACTGTACAAGATAGCCATAGTTAACATTTTCTAGAATGAAAAATAACTACATTAGTGGAGCTGTCTAGTTATGTGAACTGATAACATTTTATATCACTCTTTATTCACTCTTTAAAGCTGTAGCCATCTTCTCCTTTAAAATACAGAAAAACTGAAAATTTTGTCCAGTTATTTCCCTTTCAGTTATCTAGAAAAAAACCATTCTCCTCTTAACTGAAATACATTCTTCGAGTCTAGTTAAAACATAAAATAACTAGTAAAACAATTATGGTTCAAGTACCAAGTTTATCCTTTTACCAAATTTATCATATACCAAATTCTAACATAGAATTCTAATTCAAAGGCAGTAAAGTCTTTCAAGGCATGTATGCACACCCACAGAATGCAACTATGGTAGTTTCTTTTTCTGTTAGGTTTGCCTAAACAGTCGTTTGGTTTTGTCTCATGCTTGCACAAACTTACAGGGTTCTCCCCCTTCCCCTTGAAGCCTGGGCTGAATGTTGAGGTCTCCAATCCTCCCCAAAGTAGTTAAAGTTTATTCATAGTACTGTTCTGTATTAAAATGCTGTTGATCATTGTGTGTTAAGTAATCTGAGTGCGATTTCTGAGTGCAGAAACTTTAGTATTGCTTGGCAACAGAAACTACGTTAATGATCAATTAATGACATTGTGGGAACAGAAGAGTCATTACTGTTCTGTCGAATGCATGACATTGTGGGAACAGAAGAGTAGTTACTGCTCTGGAGAATACTAAGTGTTGTTTAGCTAACTATTAAAGTTAATTGTGATTGTACCAAAATGAAAATTATTTCTTTTTTAACCTGATGTCTGCGAAAAAATTTTCCCAAAGGAAAGGAACTTTAGTTATCTTTATATGTACTATTACATTCTATTCAGCTAATTTGACTTCAGTTTTTCAATATAATTTTCCAAAGCCAAGAAATAAGTAATAAAACAAAATGAAGAAAACTTAGACATTTTGCTTTATAAAGCAATCTCCTATTTACTTAGAATTTTTGGTCAATATCCCTGTGGTAAATATATCTTCATACCTCTAAATATAACTTCATAAAATTCATAATATAATTTCATAAATTCATAAAATAAAACTTTAATTTAGCAATGAAGAAAAGCTTAGAAAAATAGAAAATAGTTAATTCTCCTGAGATTCATTCTCACCCAGCGATGCAAATATCTTATAGTGCAACCTGGTGATTAGGTACGTTTTAAGTTTGGAGTGAAGCTGTAGGGTTTTTTGGTCCAGGGTGAACAAGAGATGTTTCAGTCCAAGGATGAACTGTAATGGTTTAACGCTGGCCATCAACCAAGCACCGTACAGCTGCTAACTTACCACTACCACCAGTGGGATGAGAGAGAGACTTGTAAGGGTAAAACTGAGGAAACTCATGGGTTAAGATAAAGGCAATTTATTAAGTTAAAAAATAAAACCAACGACCAAAAACCCAGAAGAACATGCAATGTGAAATACTCTAATTGCATCACCAGGCAGTTGACACTCAGACAGTCCCCAGGCAACAGCAGCCCTGGCAAATTTGCGGCCTGTTTTTATATGCTAAGCATTGCATGATAGGGTATGGAATATCCCATTGGTCAGTGGGGGTCACCTGCCCTGGCTCTGTCCTCTCCCATCTTTTTGCCCACCCCCAGCCTTCTCTGTGGTGGGGCAGTGTGAGAGGTCATGCACCAGCTGCCAGGTTAGAAGCTTGTTTGCCTAAGTTTGTAAACACCAGTTCCAAAAATATATCTAGAAGCTGAAGCAAAGACTAGGAAACTTAGGTATGTACATGAGGGAAATCTGAAACAGTAAGTCAAAAATTTTGAGTTGGAGCATGCATCAGTAATGAAAATCAAGGTCAGGAGCTGGGACCAAAGTGATATGCAGGCAGCATTTTCAAGTCCTTGAGTGTCAAGCAGCTTGGCGTCTACTAGTCTGTTACACTTTGAACCTTTGGATGGGACAGACTTTGCGTGTCCTTGGATCTGATGATCCAGGATCAATCATGCAGTTAGAGAGAAGCCTGTTGTAAAACACCGCAGTTGTGTGGGATGCATGTTAAGCATGCATCTGGGTTCAGTGGTCAGATAGTGATACTGGCCTCAGAAGTTTCCAATTCTGTTCTGGGAGTCTCTTATCCACCAGTACTTATCAACACAGCTGTGTTGCCAGGCACTGCATTTGAATTATTCAGGAGTTTCTTGCAGCTCAAAAGATGCGCTTTGCTTCAGTATCACCATTCAAAGCTTTTGGAAAAAAGTCTTGAATGCTCAAATTATGTTTTGTAGGTTTTGTAGGAAAAGACTATTCAATTGAAAAGTTTCTATCTAAATTTGCTAAAATCAATATTTTAAACATCCAGTAGAATGATGTATGATGCGTGTCCATGTGTGCAAAACTCTTCTCTTCTATGTAGCTCATCTGAATTTCCAACACTAATGGAATACTTTCCGCCCACACTGCATTTGGTTTCTCGCAAAGTACATTTTAATTTCTGAAAATCATCCCGTTTCCCCTTGACAAGAGCTTTTATCTCCTTGTTTTCATTTCAAAGAATTACCCACCTAGAGCTCTTTCTGCAAGATGTAGCTTTCCAAAAGCTGTTTCTGAGTGAGGGTGATGGCTTTCCCTTGAGGTTTTTCTCCCCTAATGTTCCCTAGCCTCACACAGAACAGTCTCGTTGTCCTTTTTGGATGCATATTATCCTAACTTATGTCGTGGATATATCTACATTGTTTATGAGTATTTGGAGGAACAGCAGTGGGTTTCCCCTCCCCTGTTGGGGAGTTTGAAGGGAGCAGGCTTGAAGAAACATCCAGTTTATGGGGTTTCTTCTAACATCTGCAGTTATTTAGCTTTTTTAGAGTTCTGTTGGTGTAGCATTGATCACAAAGTAGTGTGATTCGTTCCTCTCTGGAAAGCACTGGTTTGTTCTAAGTTTAGTTTTGGATTTTTTATTCCTGAGATCAATTACTTGTGTAAATAAATGTATGTATAACTCAATAGTTGCAAGTGTGTATGAACAATAAGTCACTTTTTAAAAGACACAAATAAACCAAACCAAAACTTTAGCACAGTTTCCAGAGTATTTTGATGCTGTCTGCTAAACATCATGTCACTCCTGTTGCCTGAGGGGGAGTACTACCATCCTGCACAGAATTAAATGTAAGCTGGAGAGCTCAAGACTCCACCTGCTCTCTGCTGCAGCTAATTTTAAAACAAGCATTCTTCTATCTAATTACTGTGTCATCTTTGTAAGGACATTCTAATTAAGTTATATTATTTCTGAAAGATGTTAAGCACTTAAGATAATGATCTGAAATAAAGAAAAATTCACTCAGGACAAGTGTAAAGTTCTACACTTAGGGTAATCAGTTGTAAAAACAGTATCATAAAATCCTTCATATACATTGTTAGTGTAGAAAAGGATCTCAGTGTGAAGCTGGACTTTAAAACTGATTATGGTATAATGATATGGTATCACTGCAGCAACTCTAAGGTGATAAATGCAGGCATAGAGGGATGTGTGTACTTTTATATTTTCTCTCTCTATATATTATACATGTACACTTGCTTATATTAAAATGTGTGTGTAAAGATATTATGTAATTATGTACAGGATATTAAAAGTAATATTTTAACTCTGGTGCTAAGAACTCCTCTGAAGTCTATATTCAGATTTGCTTCATAAAGGTACAAGCTATTCAGAAAACAACATCAAAGTTGACCCACGAACTAGAAAACCTGACCTCTGAGGGGAAAAAAAAAAAAAAAAAAAAGGACAACTTTGGTGTTTCTTAGCTCAGAAAAGAGATCAGGGAAGCAATCCTTAAATAGAGAAAATAGATGGATAAGGAAAAATTTTTTTTTTTTCTTTCTCTTCTGGAGTCCAGCTGTAAGCTGCCCAAGTTGCCTGAAATATTTGATCTGACAGAAAGGAGAATTCTTAAATGATGGAGATGCTCAAGTGTTGTAATAAGTCACCTCCAGGGGCCGTGAAGTCCTCATCACTGTAGAATTTTAACAACAAATTAAACTGGTTCTGAAGCATGCTGTTTTTGAGAAAGCTGGTTCTGCACTGGAACAGTGAAATAGAAGATATTAGCTGTTATCCATGATTTCTGCCACCAGCTGAGCTTTCAGCTATCATTAAAAATTAGTGGAAGTTGAATCTGCTGGCTGACCCTCAGTGATGCTGTCATAACTAATGAGCAGAATGGTGGCTTTTTATGAATCTGATTCTGACCAAATGTGATCAATTTCATGAAGACAATCAAATGACTACCTCTGTTAACAGGGTGTCAAATTCCAACATAGCAATAACAACAAACCTGTAGTAAGGAGGCTATGAAGTGTTGCATAAGTTTTAAGCTTAAGGGGAACAGAGCATTTCCTATTTGTAAAGGAAATTTCCAGGGAGTATCCACTAAATACTCATTAAATATTTTATTGTTTTGTTTCTTCTAGCCATTTTAAGGTTATCTTCTACTAATGCACCTTACATGTGGGGCAGAGGCATTGACTTATGGCCGTTTCAGTTCAGTCACTAAACCCTGCCATGTACTCCCACAAGTATCTGTAAAATGTACTCCCACATGTATCTGTCTATTTCATACATGTCTGTGTGTTTCATCGATGCCTTTGAGACCTTAAGACCTTAAGAACATCAGTTCCCTCAGTTTTCAGATCACATGCTGATTTAATAATCTTTGCAGACCTTTATAGCACCATCCCCGCACCATCTTCTTTAAACTACTGGGAAAAAGAAATTGCAGAAATCTTGAAGCACATCAGTATAGCAACCCACGACTTTCAGCTTTGCACTTAATAACTTCTGGCAATTGCTTGGTGCTTTCTTGCATTGCATTGTTTTTGGTGCTACTTTTTGATACCCACTGGAAAACTTGAGGGAGTTTACAAGAAGTTGATCATGTTTTTAGTAGCTTAGTCACTGATCATGTGATGTCAGTGCTCTGTGATTCACTTCTGATTCATTTCAAATTGTACTCCAGGTAATACAGTTGGAACCTGCTGATGAAATAAAGACAGTATTCATGAAATAAAGGCTTCTTAGAACTAGAAAAGCTAACTTTTCCTCCTTGCAAAAGTCCTTTCTGTTAAGACATCCTTGGCATTCCTACTATTGTCTTGTTATTGCATTCATGAGCGGAAGGGAAGGTCTCAGTACAATGATCTTGTCTATTGAACATACTCTTTCTGTTAAGTATATTTACCACAGAGCTGTGGGTATCAGGACCTGGTGAAAAGCAGGTAGTTTGCTCTTAAAGCCTTACTTATTAATTCTTCAGTAATTTGTTTCTCTAAAGTATTCAAGGAACAAGCGATACTTCAGTTATTTCTATATCACAAATTACAAGGAGTCATTAATTGGATGTGCCATAGAGTGGCTGATGGGCCTAGATTAAAATGTTCTTATTCTTGTGTGTTCTGAGTCTCATATAAGAAATGGAACTTCTGTAATTGTAGGTTTTAGATAATAAAGTATTTATCATTACACATCTGTGCTTTCATTCATGGAGTTAAATGCTGGAGAAGTATATTCAACTCCTGCTTTCTTATTTGTTTCAGAGAATATTTATTAAAAATCTTAGTACAATAAGGGAATTTACAGGAGGAAAAGCATGCAACCAGTTGGTTATTTGTATTTTGCTGCAGTGAAACAAAGCTAAGGCTTATGCAGTATTTGGCAGCTTTCTTGAAGGTAAATGACCTAACTGAAACACACCCATTCCACTTTATTTAGTATTCACTCTGTGGTTTTGCTCGCAGGCTCTGCGGTTAGAAACAGATATACAAACGGAAATGAAAATGAGTCGCAAAGTTTTAAAACAAACTGCTGGAGGTTCAAGAGAATGCTGCAGAGGCAGTCAGAGGCACTCCTGCAGCACAGTCAGGAAAGCCCTCTTATTGGCTCCACCATTTGCACAAAGATGCTTTACCGTAACTTTTGTTACTTCCTTACGTACAGCTCTGGTTAGCAAGTTAGCTCTTCAAAAAGAAGTGACCTTGTGGTCAGCATTGTGGAAGACCCAATGACACCTCTGAAACTGAAACTGAGCTGGAATCCCTTCTCATCTAAGGCCCATTAGGGTTTTTTGAATTATGAATTTGTTATGTGCAAAGGGAAGAGGAACCAGACTCAGTATTTTTCTTTTAGTAGCATTTGTTTTCTCGTGGTGTATGTAGTTGAAAAATGCTTAATTTTAAAATTGGCCAGGAAGATGACATTAAACTGCACATGTTTGTAAAACTGTTTGCTGCTACAATTCCAGACGGTCTTGCTGTTCAGTGATGAACTGTGCTGATAACCTTTAGACTTTTTTTGTTGTATAGTGTTTATTTTGTTTTTTTAAGCCATCACTAATACAATTTTTTTTTTTTGTGGAGGTGAGCCTTTTGTTTGGTGAGAGAATGCATAGCTCAAAACCTCGTACTGATTTAATATATGAAAAATAATGGCATGTCATTGCAATGAAGTCTACCTCTGTTGCAAGATAATTAGGTCTGGATGTGGTGAAGCATAAATACACTTTTATTATGCAAGAAAATGCCATAAATGTGTTGATCTACTTACTAATAGTAGGCAGAACATGCTGTTATTCTCTGCATCTTTGAGAAATGGAAAAGGTAAAATTTAAAATGGAAGGGATCTTCTAGAAGACAGAAGTTCGATTTGGAACCTGGTGTCAGGTGGTACCTGTCTTATGTCATAGGAGAGAGTTATTTTTTGTCTTTGTCATCTAAAAATTATATAAAAGAGCACTTATGAAAATCTGTTGATTTAATTACATCTTTATATTCTTAATAGTATTTGTGCACATAACTATTTAGCTTCCAAGTTAAGCATATACTGAACTGCTTTTCTTATTAAACTGAAGCTGCTGAATGGAGGTTCTGGCAGAACACCAAGTTTTGTAAAATGCATGAAAATTAATACAGGCCTCTGTGTGCAAGGCCTAAAATAGTTTTACTCTTCCTGAAGACACTGATACAAAATGCCAAATACTAAAAGCCTGAATATGTATTGATTCTTGATGTCCCAGTCTTCCTCTGCCTACTTCTTCCTGCTTTGCTGTTTTGCCCCCAGTGCTCATGCTGTAATACCTAGGCAGTTTATATCTCAGAAGGATTCTTCCAGTAATAAATGAAATTATGTGCAAACGCAAACAAGGAACGCAAAAACTTTGGTTTATGCTATTAAACTGAGAACCTGTAGCATAAGCCAACAGGCAGATCAAGAGCTTTTCATTACTTGGGGTCTACACTGCTCTCATTTATGGGACTGTACGACAGGCAGACTTTCCCCTCACATGCATCACTAAACATGGAATTGCTCCTTACAATTAAGTGTAACTGCAGAAGGCATCTTCAGAAAATGGTGTCTCATGTTCCGTGTTGAAGGTCATCTGATGCATAAAATTCTCATCCTGGGCTTGCTAGTGCCGAGCAGTTGCTGTTATTCACATAGTCTCTGCCAGAATTTACTGGTCAGGATTTTTTTACTTGTCCTGCCTGAGAGGATGGCTGTCATAAGATATTCATTGTTTTTGTTTACTATACTGAGTTTCCTGCAAACTGACTATGCTTTTGCTAGAAGAGTAAAGTTACCTACACCAGTTATATGATACACAGCATGTCCTCTGCTTTCAGGACTCTAAATAGTCAGCTAAAACAATAACATCACTTGTGAACTACAGATCTAGGCCTTTCTGAGTCACCTTCCTACTAAACTTTATCTACTTCATATGAAATAGAGTCAGCCTCTCTGCCAGTTTAACATAAATTTGATGGAAAGATAGGAACACCGATGAATTTGTGGAAGAGAGACGTACAGATAAGTGCCCACAATGATATAAGGAGCAGCTGTGTGAGACCAGACTTGGTTTGATTTGATGTGCTTTTTGGCCAGGCAGCCTAGAGTCAACCGCAACACGTATTGCTTTTGTGTAGCTGATAGCTTTGAGCACGGCATCATTGTGATGAAGAGAATGAAAAGACTTTCATGAGAGAGCATAGTTATAAAGGGCATGAGTAGGACTGTTGTGGAATGAGGAACAGAGAAGACAGATCTGGAGGAAATCGGATTTCATTAGTTCTACCAGAGATCCAATGTATTGCTCAAAAGGAAGGGCCTGGGCTCTGGGGTTCTGTCTTCACATTTTGTACCTTCCTGTAGAAGGTCATGGAAGTTCTTGCTCAATAACTAATGGGGATTATCTTTTTTTGCAAATGGGCTAAATTTAGTGTTCTTTTTCGGTGTGCAATTATAAAGCGACTTTTCTCCCCCTTCCCTAGTAATAGATGCCATTTTATATGTTGCAAATCTGCTGTTTCACATCCTTCTTCCATTTTGCCTTATTGTGCATTGCTTCTGTATCTTGTTCCTGTTACTGCTTTTTTTTAAATGGTAACTACATTTATCCTAATAGAATTTAGTGTGTTTAAAATTATTCAAAAAGATAAATTTTCTTTTGTGTTTGAAAGAATATCCAACTCCAAGCTACTTAGGTTCTCATGACAGACTGTAGAAGGCTGCAATATTCATCAATTAATGTTTACAAACACTTTCACTACTGATTTTATTACAGAAATAGAAACTTTTTTTAAGTGTTCTGCTACATTTAATGTCCTTGATCTTTTCAGAATATGGCAAAAAACCCCCACATGACCCAGAAGACAGATGTAGTCTAAAAACCTTATTCAACTGAAATCCTTTTAATGCATAGTTGAGGGATATGTGTAGGACGTTTAGTTCCATCCCAGGGAGTATGCATAGGTTAACCTCTGGGCTTCCTGCATATAATGTACTTCATTCCATGTGAATCTCGGCATAGATCCCAACCTGAGCATGTACTTTAGTGCTATGTATGTCATCTGTACAAAAAGCCTCACAAACACTTAAGAATATTGCCGTTCTGTTTGATAGGTTCTATTATGCCACCGACTAATAGGGATCATTAACTGAATTCTTTTGCTCTGTAATTCATTAATTTGTTTCAAAGTCTATATTCATATGCCTAAAGCTAAGCATTTAAGTGCATTCATGGACTTAGATAATTTTGTATAATTATCTGGATATTTTGAATTTTTTTGAGATTTTTTGTTTACCTTTTTTTTTTTTTTAAAAAGGTCTTCCAAACCTAGTAGTGAAATTTATTTCTTGTAATATAGCTCTTATCAGAAAAATAACGCAGGTCCCAAGTTAGTAAGTTACTGCTATTTTTGACATAGTGTACATGAACAGACCTAGCTAGAATTAGGATTCTGAAAAAGCCTCTTACAACTTCTTTATGGAGGTATAGCAAGATTCAACATGAATACTTTTTTTTTTTTTTTCAGATTTAGAAGGAAATGCATATCAAAACAACCAGCTGCTAAAGATAATTCTTGCCATGCATCAGTTTATCATCTCCTCTGCAGACATGCTTCAGAAACTCATTGATCTATATCCTTTGTAATATTCACCTGCTGTTAAGGTAATATTTTACAGCCTGACAAGTTTGAGATGGGTAAGCAGAGGATATTTAATCTGTGGGTGTATTACTGTACCATTAATTAATTAGTATATTTGTTCTTTATATTTTCTGGTTGCATGGTGTGGTTTCTTTGGGGTTTTTTGTGTGTCTTTTGGTTTAGCTTGTCATATACAGAGTAAAAAGATGACACTCTAGGTTTTAAGTAGGATAAATCACCCTCTGTTGGCTGTAGAAGGAATATCTGTAAGGTGTTAGGTTAATGTAGACACCTCAATTAAGTACTGAGGTAAACACGGGCCCAAGTTTCAGATCTGTTTCTCTCTCTGTTCTCCATACAAGTCAAAGAGCAAAGAACAGAAGTGTATCATCTGGATATGAAAATCTTCAACAAAAATAATTTCTCTGAAAATTACTATGCACTGAAATAAACCATAAGCTTTTCCTTTCTATTTCTTCCCATTTTGAGGTAACTGCCTCAAAATTTGTTATTTTGTTTTGTGTTATTTTGTTTTGTTTTATGTGTTTCTGGGTTATTACATTTTTCATAATGTAGCTGCTAGATCATGTTAACAATACTAGCCTTTCTTAGGAATCTTTAATTGTGGAATATGTTACCTGTCTCTTTAGCTTTACAGAGTGTTTACTCCTAATTATATCAGCACAGTGCAGGAAGGAGACCTGTCATGCTTAGAATCCCCAGCCATTTTTAGTACAATTTAGAGAATCCTTTCTTTCCTCAAACTCTTAAGTCTAACGGGCATTTATTTATTCAAATTGGGGCCTTTCAAAATATTTGGGAACTTACTCAGACCTCACCATTGTATAGTCAGCCTGATGTAAGCATGCAGTATGGTTGCTTAAATTGTGGATGGTATGTCCCCTCAGCTGCAGTACGTTTTGGCTGAAGTTACTTTCAATCAGGCTGTGAGAGGATCCACAAGGTATTTTCATTAAATTATGTTTTTCAGACATGAAAATGTGTGTGTCATCTAGATCAGAAGAATAAAGACGTGTAATACATTTTCCAAATGTATTTTCCATATCTTCAACAGACATTGGCTACATTATCAAAACACGTTTTATAGAGCTAATAGATGAAAAATATGGGTGTTTCTTTTCAGTTATCACAGCAAGTCAAATGAAAACTGTTGTGTAGCTAGACAGGTAAGGTTACTATGGAGAGGCATGTCATGTTTTGCTCTACCATTGTATACAACTGGTTATGTTTAAAAGAAAATAACATCTTTCTTTCAAAAGCTCCAATGAATCGTAATTATCTGAATAGGATTTCTTCATAAATGCAGTGATTCATAAATTTGGTATTACTGTTTCAAATTTTAATGAGATGTGAAAGTTCATGAGTTTTGTTAGAAATTGTGAGGCATATTGCAAAGAAACATATGTAGAAAACAGAATTGTTTGACTATTAAACACTGCTCAATACTTGGGTAGCTGCATCAATATTACTCCTAGTAGTCATAGTTGCAATAAACTTTGGTAACAACCTTGGTTTATACTTTGTATACATTTGTGTAAAATGCTAATCTGATATTATATGACATCAGTAGAATGATTTCTATTGCTTACAGGTATCCAGCATGTTACATTTCATATCATATGTGAATGGATGTGGTTTTCCTTAACAGTTTTCCTACTTATCTTAATGCTTTAGAAAATAACTCTTCCATGCTGTGTGTAAAGATATGCTATTTTGTGAGGTAAGTATATTCTTGGTTGGTAGCTATTAGTTTTCAGCCATCCATGTGCCATATATAAGTTTGGTTTTCCATATTATAAGTTGACATTAAAAACAGAAATAGGTATTCTGCTTCAGCTTTCCAAAGTTCGCTTTAGCAGCTTTACACAAATAGGCCCACACAAGTGGCTTTGAGATGTGTTTAATTCAGTGCATGAGTTGTTGGGTTACAGTTTTGAGTGGAATCTGTATGAATCTGTATCTCAAACATCCAGGAATTGGTAGCATTGTGTCCAATATTATTATAGAGGTCTATTAAAAATGAAGTGGGATATTGCAGATATTTTTATATTAAACAAAATTCTATTACATTTGGTAGGTAATCTTCCTTAGTAATTCTACTTAGTCACTTGCAATGATCCTGGAACACATCTTTTTTTTTTTTTTTTCCTTACATTAGGTGTAATAAAGTTTGATATCTCAGTTTAGAGAAAAAAAAAAAGAGAGGAAAAAAATGCAATAGATTGATGATACTCTTTTTTGTACAAAAAGTGAAATAATTAGCAACAGGAAAGTAGAATTTGTATTAAATTGTGATGATTTTATTATCTTGGAGCAAATTATTGGTTATGTTAGAATGCCTTGGTATTGTATGAGATCTGGTAACATTTTTGCTCGTAGGCAAATTCATACATGCATGCATCTGTAAGAATGTGCATTTCTATTTTTCCAACAAGCATAGATTTTTACATGTTTGGTACTGTGTACTGGGTCTGGCTGGGATGGAGTTAACTTTCTTCTTAGCAGCCCCTATGATGCTGTGCTTTGAATCTGTGAGTAAAAGCCCATCAGCATTTTAGCTATCGCTGAGCAGTGATTGCACACCATCTAAACCGGTTTCTCACTGTGTCACCACCACAGTGTAGGCTGGGGAGGAGCTTGATGTTGGGAGGGTATACAGCTAGGACAGGTGACCTGAACTGACCAAAGGAACATTCCATGGTGTACAGCATCGTGCTCATCAATAAAAAGTTGGGGGTAGTCATTCCAAAGTTGCTGTCACTTGGATACTGGCTGGGAGTCTTGTGTGAGATGGTGTTTGCATCACTTGCTTGAGTTTTCTTTGTTTGGCTTTTTTATTGCCCTCAGTTATTAAACTATCTTTATTATTTATTTTTTATATATATATAGAAATTCTGATATTTTGTTGCAAATATATATACGTAGTATAGTGCTAAACAACATTAAGTCAGATAGTTTATAATTTGTTTTTAGCCTTGAAATTTTGATTTTTGATAAAATCAAGGTAGCCCAGCAAAAGCATCTGAAAGCAAGATTTATCCCCCAAAGTTGGTAAAGACAAAATACAACTTGTAAACAGGAGCAGATATCTAAATTTCAGCCTTACTGATGTTAGAACAAAACATGTTTTTGTGTGTGTGTGTTTTAATTGTGCAATAGGTATTGGATCACAGAGTTCTGGATTATGTTCAAAATGGACTCTAAACTATCCACAACTATGGAGGAATTCCAAGAGCTGGTTAGAGCTAATGGTGAGGAGTTACACTGTCGTCTAATTGACACATCTCAAATGTGAGTGCCAAAGTCTGAATATGCTCAGAAAACAAACTTTATCTCTAAATTGTCTTTATTCAAATATAATGTCTATCATAAGTCATATGTATCTATCCTTAGAAAAGTTTATACTTCATTACAGATGAAATATATATTATGTAGTGGAACAGAGTACATTCTAGGAATCTAGGCTTAGATTGAATTTAGCTGCAATATAGACTGTGCTGATTCTTTATGCTACCTAAGTTTTAGTCTATCCAGGGAAAAAATTTGTAGAGGCCTAATGATTTTGAAAGATCACTTTAAATCAATGAGGAGTAGACAATTTGATTGGGTAGCAGATGAGGTAAAAAAAGTGTGTTTATATTTTAGCCCCAAAGGTAAGTGAGGATATAGATTGATGCGTTGAGTGACTTTTGATACTGTTTTATATGATTTTAGTTATAAAATACTTATCCTGTCAAGAATAAATCCTGTAGCTATACATCATATAGTTCTTTCTTGGGAAGAAAACTTTCCCTGTTATATGAGAGTAAGATAGTTCTGTGGAAGTGTATAACAATGTGAATTCATACTTAGGGTGTAAATGCACAGGCTAAAGCAGAGCAGAATTTGGCATAGATTTTATATCTTGTTAAGAAAGAGGATATTTAGTTTTTCAAATCCAAACAAATTTCTTTACTCCATGGGTGAATAGCAAAGGAGGACAGTTTATATTCAGAGGCTGGTCAAGAAAATCTAGAGACAGAGATTCACAATAATATCTTGTCATATAATCTCTAATGCAGGAAAGGAGCTTGCTGTTTAGAAATTTGAATCCCTTTTTATTGCAGTAAGGCGTGAAAGCAATGTTACCTTTGTATTAGGGAAAGAGGAAAATTTTGCTCTTCAGAAAATAACTCGTGGTAATTCTGTTTTTAAAGCAATTCTAGGGACTGGTCTAGAAAGCTGACACAGCGTGTAAAGGCCAACACCAGTAAGAAACGGAAAGTCTCGCTTCTTTTTGATCACCTTGAGCCAGAGGAGCTGTCAGACCACCTTACCTATCTTGAATTTAAGTCTTTCAGAAGAATATCAGTAAGCAATTAATTTTTATCTGTTTATGTATCTATCCATTTATTTATTTATTTATTTTGAGCAAAGATGGGAAGGAAATAGAAAATATGGCAGAGAGGTAGTATTACAAGAATAACTCTGCTGCACAAGCTGTTGACAAGCTGAGTCTGTGTCTAGAGTCTTTTTTGGTTTACTAGTGTTGAAGGTGGCCAGTGGAACTTATTCTGAGTACATATCCTTTTGCCACTGGAGAAAGGAAGAGTGAACTCGAACTGTGGAACAGAATCGGGCAAGGTCAGTTGGAAGGAAGAGGAGTAAACCTTCTTCCAAATCCAAGATCTTCTTCCAAAGAGTCTCTTTTTGTTAGAACACGTGATGTCATTGGGCACAGGAACAGGTATCCCCCTTTGGCTCAAAGCGTAATCAGGCTGAAATGGGATGAAGGAAACCTGGAATATTCTCCTAGAACGGTAACTTTCTGTGGCTATAGGGAACAGTGCAGCATTCCTGTGTAGTGACTAATGGGCTGTATAGAAACTGTCCACTGCACTCTGCTTGCCTTTTTTGATTGTGCATGACAAAATAAAGACTAGAGATAAGAAAGCATTTTTGAAAATACCATTTTTTAATGTGAGAGCTTAAAATATTTTATTAGACAAGCTTTCAAGTACACAAACAATTCTTAAGGATTTGTCTCATTTGTGTTTTCTTTCATTTGATTTGTTTTCTCAGCTATGTTTGTAGCTGATAAGATGTGAACTTCGCTATGCACCTTGGCTTCACTTGCATCATTGTATGCTGCAACACTACCTCTATTCAAACCTGTTACAGTTCACACATGGAAAAGTGAATGTTAGAGACCAAAATCTAAGGTGGTTACAAAGTCAGTGTAATGATAAGAGCGAAAGCAGAGTGGGTTTTTTAGTGGTTTTGTTGTTGTTGTTGTTGCTGTTGTTGTTGTTGCTGTTGTTGTTGTTGCTGTTATTCAGTGGGTTTTGGAGGTTTTTTTGTAACGCTGCAATTGAAGATGAACCCTTGCAAGGAAAGGGTCTCTCAATAGATAGTGGAAGATTTCACAGTCATGTGTTAGTGTACTTTATTTGAGCTGACAGTACATGACTCTGTGTTTTGTATTAAATTCAAAAAGCTGTAGAACCAGAGTCATGCACAGATTGCTGCCTGTAGGCAGTAATAATATGCAAAGCTTATATAACACTTAACATTTTCAAGCTCTGTGCAGATACAAGGTAATTAATGATTACTGAGTATAACAAACACAGTTTTAGTCAGTGGTTCCAACAGTTACATACATATATACATTTTATATGTAGGTTTTCTGCATATTTTTTGGTATAAATTGAGTTGACTAAGTCTTCAGATCAAAAAATAATGTGTAATTGATGAACAGCTATATTAATTACATCTTTACAGAATGTATTCATGATATGCTAAGCCACAGAACCCTTTTGTTCTTCTCACATGGCGCCATATACTGGGAGAAAAGCTGTAAACGACCTGGTTATTAGTCACAGAAATAACTATTTCAAGGTTTGGTCGTTTCAAAGTCAGAGAGGAATACTTGATCCCCTGAACATGTCCAGCACACAGTAAAATCTTCCATGAGACACCATGTACCTTGCAGCAAATTAATATGAAGGGAGTGGTGTTCACACATTAATAACTGCAGGTATGCTGGTTCTTGGGAACCGTTTTAATTTGTAGTCATAAAATACAGGGACGCTGCAATCTTTTGTAAGAATATGGATTCTGCATTCCTGCTGAGGCTCTTACGTCAGTCATCGCAATAACAGGCATGCATTATTTAAGTACCTGAACTTCTTTACCATACCTGCCACTAACAATATTTTTACAACTGACCTTATTAATAAATTTGTGCACCAAAATGATTTCAAAACTTTCAAGTAGCAGGTTAGATGTAAATTTCTTCAGCATTGAAAAGAAAATTTTTTTCTAAAGGAGATGGCTGCTGAGAACAAAATATAAACTGATTCATAGTTGTACTAAAACTGCTATGAAGTCTATAATTATGGAGTCATACTGAAAAATTATCTGTCTGTATAGAGTAGTTAATTTCAAGATCCAGCCAAACATGGCTGGGGTTCAAAATTCAAACAGTAATTGTTATAATGTAAGTACCATGTAATCTCAGAGACAGCTCTACTTATTAATGTCAATTTTTCTTCCATTTTTAATTTAATAAGAGGACATAATAAGCTGTCATATATGCTTTTAAAATGTTAATAGTTCTTATTAAACAGATAGAAAAAAATTATAAAGTTATGAGAAAGTGAGAGAGGGAGAGTAAGAAACTAACAACAGCCTGACAATTTATGATGTTTCCTTAAGGATCAATGCCATTCAGCATATTCCTGTGGCCTTAAGAAAGGAAGATATGTCTATTACAGCTATAAATGTTTTTGGTAAGATGGTAGTATAGAGGTAATAGTAAAGAATGAATGTATAAACCCTGTGTCGTGTTTTCTGATTATTCAAATTATTGTGTATTTTTGTAATGGATAAAGCAAGAGGATGGATAAACAAACATTGCATGAACAAAAGCAAATGATTGGTTCTCTTTGATCTTAAAGGGAAGAATGGCTTAAAAAAAAAATCTCTATGTCACATACAGGTATCGACTGAATAATTTTAGATTGCCTTAGTTAAATAAGGGAATCACAAGCTGTATTAAAAATATCAAGGCAGCTGCAACCCTCATTCTTAATGGTCTTATCTCAGTTTCATATTAATCTCATTGAAATTGCTTTTTGTATTAGTGTAGCTTAATTTAGAGGTGTGCCCTAGCTACAGAAACTGAACACTGAACTCCCTTAAACTATTACTGACTTACTAGATTACACTTTAAATTCCGTTTAACCTTCCCTATAGAAGCCTGGACTCAATGAATCTATGAAGCCACTGAAGCTGTAAGGAAAGCCCAAGTTCTGTTCATCCTAGGGTCTATAAGAGCCAAGGCTCCTGAGATATGGCAAAAAGATACTTTTGGCTAATTCAAGTAGTTGAAGCCTCTGCTTTGAAGTGAAAACAAATAAACAAACAAACAAAAAACTTGTACAAAGGAAAGATTTCAGCCTTATGGATAGTTAAGGTCTAAAATGTATCTTTTATGTTTCATTTGAAAAGCAGACCTCTGCACACAGATCATGAGGTATATGAAACTGTACATGAATTTTCATTTGCCCTTCTTTTGTTTGTTTAAGTTCTCAGATTATCAGAACTACATTGTGAATAGTTGTGTGAAAGAGAATCCAACAATGGAAAGATCAATTTCTCTTTGCAATGGTATCTCTCAGTGGGTGCAGCTAATGGTTCTCAGCAGACCAACACCACAGCTTCGGGCTGAAGTGTTTATCAAGTTCATTCATGTTGCACAGGTCAGTTAAAATCTGATATGTTTAGTGTTTATTTTGTCTTTCTCTGATACCTTTATATTTAGACACCTTGGCAGCCCATTTTTTTGCTCTTCCCATGCTACTACTGTGGAGACAACTGGGAGTGTTGGCACTGGCCTCCTGGTTCACACCCACCACATGCATATTTGTGTGCTGTCATACCAAGTATTCAGATATTGCAGTGTCAGACCACCAGGACCTTCTCATATTCATTGTGAAGAAATTATTTTCACTGAAAAACTAGACTTGCTTTTGAATTAGTGGGTAAGATTCCAAGCTGTGAATGGAAAGCTGTACCTTTCCAACACACGAATCACTCCCATGCCTTTGGCCGTAATTAAAAACATTACACCAGAAATGCCTTTCTGGATAAAAGCAGAGCTATGGTCCTATTGATATTTGTTGCATACTAATTCAACTGCATAAGCAAGATAAAACCAAGATAAAACCAATGTTTCCTAGTTGTGGTGGATTCTGGGAAGAGGGAGAAGTACTGAGGAAGTACTTTGAAGACTTACTGTATCTGCAAATTTAGTATCTGATTTAATAACAGTAGGATAAGTCCACATTACACCCAGTAAAATCACAATTCATTACCAAAATACATGAAGTCAAATGGCACAAGACTTGTAAGACTTCAGAGTAAAACAATAGAGGAAATGTAAAATTGAATGACTTGAAACTTTAAATAATGAATACTGATTTTTTGTATGTCAACACAGAAGCTCCACCAGCTGCAGAATTTCAATACATTAATGGCAGTGATAGGAGGTCTCTGTCACAGTTCCATTTCCAGGCTTAAGGAAACAAGCTCATGTGTTCCGCATGATGTAATTAAGGTTGGTATTGCTTCTCTAAGTTTTACAAATAAGATAACCTTTAACTTTTTTTGTCATTATACACCCAAAAAGTGGCCTTGCTTCATTGGATAACATGAAAAGACAGAAAAAAAATTCCTTGGGTTTTAACTTAATTTGTCATTTCATTTTTACATCACCATTTACTCCTACACTTGTTCCAACCTTTCTTCAAGACTTGTATAGATTCTCTAAGGTTTCTCTTTTAATCCTCAGATGTAACAAGCTGCATTTCTGTGTATATGCAGTAGTACCAAATAGCATCTAAACATGAAAACAGAAAATTGGATCCTAGAACATTTGAGAACAAAACTATTGTCATCCATAGCAACACTGACCATACTGGGTCTGTGAGAATTCTTCACTTTGAGTTTAAAACTGAAAGGACTGGTTTTGTTCATTGCATCTTTCCCAATGATGGATTTTATCTAGTTCAAACTTGAACAAATTTAGCCCTAATACACACATTATAATACAGTGGAATCTTAGGAATCTGTTTTAATGCCCAGGTAAATTCTTATGAAATACAGATGAAAGCTACTAAAAATGTGAATGAAAGCATATTTTTTAGCAATAAAGTGGCTTCTTAAGAGAATAAGATCCTTTATTAACTTATTTTGTCTGGGGCTGAAAGATTTTATGTAGGTATCT
Organism: Empidonax traillii; assembly: GCF_003031625.1. NCBI lineage: Eukaryota > Metazoa > Chordata > Aves > Passeriformes > Tyrannidae > Empidonax > Empidonax traillii. The sequence goes on along the minus strand of NW_020955246.1, from coordinate 1,868,730 downwards.
ATTGAGCACGTTTCGATCACAATATGACCAACATGAATGAACAGTGCATACCTGGAGTATAGACCTGAACTATGACCTCCCACTGGTAATGGTTGCAGCACTTGGAATCTATAAAATCAGTTAGCAAACTTCTTTTAGAAACATTTTGTTTTTCACATTTTGTCGTTATACGGACTGTGTGTGTGTACATCATTTGAGTAACTGTATCAAGAAATCATGTACAAGTGCTAACAGAAAGCAGGTAAAAACAGGCTGGTAATCAGTGACTTGAGAACACATTTTAAGGTTTAACTATAACAAAAAGTTTGTAAAGGTTACAAATCAAGGGGTTTGACAGGAACTTCCCAAAGAAAACATTGGTCCATTGATTTTATAATGTTGAGTCAACTTAGTATTTCTATAGTAATAAATAAGGACAATATTTATACTGCTAGACTGAAGATTAATTTAGCCTTCACAACAACCCAAATATATTGGTTCTAATTCATGGGAAAACTTTTCTTAAAAGCACAGATGTGCCACCTTGAACTGTAGTACAAATTCTGATCGTGCTGCAATGGGACCATAGCACAGCATAGGGTTTCTCTGCCAGGAACATTCCAGCAGGTGTCTTGAAAGTCAGAGAAGTGCATTCCATATTTTAAGGTGAAGATGGCTGCTTTTATGAATGTCAGAGATCTTGTGCTTATGCATTAATTCCACACAGATCCCCTTGATTTGAGAGGATTTTATTTATTTTCATTTGACTAAATGGGGAATGGAGGGAGACCAGCATTATAGATTAGGCTGTAGAATAACTAGCTATAATTATATATTAGTACCTAGATTAGAGGTATAGGAAATCTAGAATATCTAGATTTCATTTAAAATTTTAAAATCTTTTCAAGAGTCCTTGAGAGTAAACTCCTTCACAATAACATGGGAAATTCTTGTTCTGTATGACAAAAAAAGAAAGAGTAACCAGTGTTGATTTTTTTTGTTTTCTTTTTATTTTTAGGTGTTTAATGAAATGACAGAACTGCTTTCATCTTACAGAAATTATGATAGTTACCGACGAGCCTATAACGAGTGCAGTAACTTTAAGATCCCAATCCTTGGGGTCCACCTGAAAGACTTGATATCACTTTATGAGGGCATGCCAGACTACTTGGAGGACAAAAAAATTAACATATACAAACTATACTCTTTGTATAACCACATAAATGAGCTGATACAACTCCAGGAAATGCCACTTCCCCTGGAGGCTAATATGGACCTTGTTCATTTGCTTACAGTAAGTCTGTTAGATAAGATAAATATCTCCTTTTAAAAAATTCATATACCTCTCAAACAACTAAGTAGAGAATTCAATTAATTAATTAATTAATTATGAATATGTAATATTGTAAGTTTTTTTTCATTAAGTAGAAATGTACAGTAATAGAAGAGAAAAAGCTGGTGTATCTGTCAGCAAGAGCAGAGGTGTCAGTATGCTTCCAATTATTTCAATGAGGGAAGGAATTTTTTACTTCTGCTTCACAATAGTAGTATGCACTCTATGTACTTTCACTAAAGAAGTGCTCTGAATCCTCTGCTGATTGAGCCTAAACAGGGAGAAAGATAGAAAGCTTCCTTAAATGCACTCTGGAGGCAGAAGATTGCACACAAATATTCCTTGTGCTGAAAAAACAAACTTTCACATGAAAGTTCAGTCCCTCAAGATACCACATCTCTAGCCAAGTTTCTTCCGTACTTAAAAAAACTTTCTGACATAAACATTAGTCAAATATAGTTGTGTTACTCTACCAGTCATATTCTAGTGAGTGCTGTGTTACTAAAAAAACTGACACTAATTAGGACATCTGTTAAAACGACAGTTTTAACTTCTCTTAATAAGTCAAAATACTACCTTTCATTAAAACAGTAAATCTGCCTTTTTGAGTTGTCAGTTTTGTTTAGCCTTAACAAGTATCTCAGCTTGGAAAACCTAGATAGTCCACTTCCTCCTTCTGGTTATAAGCCCTGTTTCAGGAAAGAGCTAATAGATAAAAATGCTTATGTGCCTGAGGTTATTTGTTATCTCTGAGAGCACTCTTGTGTGAAATTAAGCACAGATGCCCGGGGCATGAAATAAAACAACGTGAATTTCTTACTTCTTCCTGCTATTTGTTTTAAATGTTTTGTCTGAAATTATACTAAGTTGTGGTTTTTTTCTTTTTAATAATGTTTATAAAAGTGGCTATTACGAATATGGAGAACTTAGGCCACAATTTCATACAGCGATATATGACAGGACATAAATGAAAACAAATACTTCATTTCAGTGCAGGAACTTCTGAAGTTTTAATACTCTAGATAATTTTTCATTTTTTCCCCTGATTTTTTCAACAGTCTTCCTCCTTCTTCTGCTTCCTTTATTTTTATGCTTTACCACTAGCAGTTAAATCAGTAAGAAAAGGTATTAGTAATCACATACATGAATCATGAGAGAAGTAGCAAAACATTTGGACTTTCATTTTTTGTCAGAAACTACTTTAAGATTTCCCCAAGATCCTACAATTATTGACTATTTGGAGTACAAAAATAATTTTTGCAGTTGTTCACAAGAAATTTACTGCATATCTGGAACTTGAATAAGGCTATTCATTGAATAAAATCGCTTACTTTTGTTTCTTAATTTATATACATATGACTGCAGCAATTTTGACTCTTTGTAAAATTTACATTTTCTTTGGACTTGTCACACGTTGAGGCTCATAACACATTTACACCTGGCTTTTCTATTCAAATGTTCAAAAACCATCATGTTACCACTCTTCACCTTAGCTTGAAATTTGTTTCCAGTCTATAAAGTATTTACTATACTATTTTCCAGGACATATGCAAAAGCAAAGATCTAAATTTGATAATATTTACCAGGTATAATGTTCTTCTCTTTACGTAACTGTTGTTGATAGCTAAATGTTCTAACTAAGTATATCCCAGTCCATCTTTTAACCTCGTCTTGTGACATGTTTAAACAAGAGTTTTCTGAGAATTTGAGACAGACAGTTTCACTGGAATGGTGCTTTTGTACTTAGCTGCACAGTAGACCACTTGAATATTATGGGGGTGACAGTTTTTTTCATGTTATGTATTAACTGACTGCTAATAATGCCTACAGTCACTTGCTGCGCTAATGACTGTAGCAGTGTAATGTTACAGATGTCCAGATAATGGCAACAGCAGTCTGGAATGTAGAACTGTACCCATTTCAAATCACTGTGAACACCTGTGCAACTCAAGTGTACTCTTCTACGTGCAACCTAAATTAGAAAATAATGCACCAAAAAATACGAATGCACTCCAGAAACAAGTTTATAAAGGAGTACCAACTGTTTTGGGATTAAACTGATGTGTTTATTTTCAGCTGTCCCTTGACCTTTACTACACAGAAGATGAAATTTATGAGCTTTCGTATGCCCGAGAGCCACGAAGTCACCGAGCTGCTGTAAGATTGTTAACAAAAGTTTTTTGAGTAATGTAAATTTTGTCCCTTGTGTTAATTTAATTTTAGTTTATGCTAAATTGAAAACATTTTAGCCATATACACTGAGTGAAGCATAAATTATTTGACTGATCATTAAGTCTAAGCTAGAATATATGGGAGAGTTAACACCATATCAGGTTTTATGATATGAACAAAAAGACAAATGAAGATACTTGTGTAGAGACATAACATCAGTCTCAGTCTTGGCAGTTGATGCGGTTTCTTTCCAGTAAAGAATTCTTATATGATTCAAATGATGAGACCCATGAGTGTTATATGGTAGTTTTGTTCCTGTTTTATAAATATGGAAAAGATGGGCTGCCAGTGAACTGTGACAATTTGAGGAACAACTGCTATTTTGAACAGTTGAGGGAAGAACTTTCTCTGAAACACCATGTAACTATCAAAAGTATGATGTCAGTTCCAACAGGTCATTTCTACAGTCCTGTCTCATGTACTCCACTGTCACCAATGAAAGAAGTGCAATACTGAAAATCTGTTCATGTGGTACTAATACAGTTCCATTTGATTTATTTTAGCCTTTGACACCTTGCAAACCACCAGTAGTTGCTGACTGGGCCTCAGGAGTGGCCCCAAAACCTGATCCAAAAACCATCAGCAAACATGTTCAGAGGATGGTAGATGTAAGTAAGGTTGGCCCATGTACCTTACGTATCATAGTCTCAACCTCTAGGTATGAAAAGATACAGGGATGGGAAAAAATAATGAATGCATTCAAAGTGGTGCTGAGCTTGTGAGCACTTCTGTCTTCACAAATAGATATTTTTGCAGAGCTGTAAAGAGCAGCAGTGGCCAGTGAGGCATGGATGGAAATTCCTTAAATGGCTAAGGAGCTGGCAGGAGGTGTGAATGCTGGTTTGTGTAGTTCCATAGTCACTCTTTCAAGCAGCCTTCTTTAGTTTCAAGCAAAAAAAGAAATTAGACTGTTACACTGTTTAATAGACACTGGGGAAAAAAATGGGACAGGAAATCCGTACATAATGTGGAGACTTTCTGAAGTGGTAATTCAGACCATCCTCATTATAAACTATTCTGCTATTACCTTGTGCAGTCTGTCTTCAAAAATTATGACCATGATCAGGATGGATATATCTCCCAGGAGGAATTTGAAAAGATAGCTGCCAGTTTTCCATTCTCATTTTGTGTAATGGCAAAGGACTGGTGAGTACCTGCTTATCAACTTTGTAGCATGTGTTTTGGGAGGGATTTGGGAGGTTTTGTGTTTAAATTGTATTTCTGTCATTAGGGTGGTAAAATCATCCTCTTCATGCACACACAGAAGTGAAAACATGACTGACAAAAGCTTTCCTAAATGTGTTGTGAATAACATCTTCAAGGGCTTACAGCAGTGGTAACCGTTTGGAAGGAAGAACAGATAATAGGAGAACTATTTTTTTTTTTTTTTTAATATTCAGGATATACTATGAAAGAAATTTTGTAAGATAAATCTGTCCCTAAAAAATAGAGAATTGGAAAATGTGTATTTTGATAAAATTAGGAAAATTTTTCTTAACATATTAAAGCATAAAAAAATTACAATAGTGATTATTCAGATGCTTAATATGAAGTAGTTTTGAGGTTGCATGACATAGGCAGATATTCCATTTATCCTTACAGTCTGCATTTTAAGTGTGTAGATAGCCTTCTGTATATTTTGTGAACAGTTGACATGATTAATTGTCTGAGACCACTAGTTTTTCACCCATTAAACTATTGCTATTATGTGAACAAAGATATGTTTAATTCTCCTTATGCTTTTAACAAAATATATGTCTCACAACCTCACAACTTTTTTTTCTTTTTTTTTTTTTTTTCCCCCAGGGAAGGTCTGATTAGCAGGGATGAAATAACAGCTTACTTTATGAGGGCTAGCTCAATCTATTCCAAATTAGGACTTGGCTTTGCTCACAACTTCCAAGAGACCACTTACTTAAGGCCTACTTTCTGCGACAACTGTGCTGGATTTGTAAGCTTACTTTTTAGTAAATTATGTTAACATTCTTTGGAATAATGCCTTTTTTCTTGCATAACCACCTTGTGTCTTATACAGAAATAGATCTATGTAAAACATCAAGGAAGCTATATAGAATATCAGACTTGTGCCTGTGTAGCTGTTTAAGGTATCCTTTACACCCCTCTTGGCAGTACTAATATCTCTTTAAACGTGGATCATACCTTGTCGTGTTTGGTTGTGCACCAAACACAGTCTCAGGCAAGACTTCCAAATCCAGAGCCTTCCACCCCATGGGGCTGATAGAACTCATGTCCTTATACAGACATAACATGTCCCCGCTTGTGGCACAGAAATATTTAATAAAACTGACTGTCCTACCAATCTTCTGTTCAGCTGGGATCAGACAACTCTGCTGAGATAGAAGAATTCTCCATCTACTCCAGCTCCACAGTTTCTCAGGGGGGCTGTCAGATCTGCTGATGTGTTCTTTAGAGACTAGATCAAAGTATTTTGTTTGTGAAGAGGTAAATAGTTCAGATTTTGACCTTACCATTAAAAGTGCAGGAAAACAAGATATTCTGCCAGTGCTCTGATCTCAGAAAAGAGTGGAGCTTTTAGTGTATTTTTATATTTGGGGGTATTCAAACATGAAGAGAAATATATTAATTTGTTTGTTTGAATTTTAGCTATGGGGAGTCATTAAACAAGGATACAGATGCAAAGGTAAGGTACTTTGTACTTTGTTAATTTTAAACTATAATTGATAGTGAATGGTAAAGCCCCCCGATCATCCTGAGATCCATTGCTATGTCTATGGACCTATTCAATCAGACCTCTCAGGAAGGAGAAGACTGATTCAAGAACAGCATAACAGATGGTACAGAAGAAATGCAAAGATGAAGAAAATTGTAAATGACAGCTCTAATGCTTGGCAAGACAAAATTCAGAGGGTTTGGAAACAGACCCTCAGATGTATATATTAAAGGGATGTCACTGGTCTGTTTACCAGTTTACCAGATGTATGTTGCTACAGGTAACGTACATAGAGAACACTAAAGATTTCGTGCTTTCCAGGGAGGCAACAGGGAGAAGTGTGAGAGCTATCTTAGATGCTACACCAGAGCCACTGAATCATGTAAACTTTGGTGTTTTTTTATAGACTGTGGAATGAACTGTCACAAGCAATGCAAAGACCTGGTTGTGATAGAGTGCAAGAGAAGACCCAAAACTTCAGTTGCAGACAGCAGCCCAACATCTGCTCTTGCATCAAGCCTCTGCCCAGTAGGAGTCAAAGAGCAATTCCATGGTAAGAAAAGATCACTTTGAAAAGATCAAAAGATCTAGATAATATTTTCTTTGCTCCTTTTTCTTTTAAAGTTGAGTTTTACAGCATCGTTTTAGATTTTGTTAACTGCAGTGTTTTATCAATATAGAAACTAGAACCAGGTATAAGCGAGTTTGTATCAAGTAACACCATTCCAGTTCTAAGCTGAATAAAGATGGACTCCCTATCTGGGAGATCTCTTGTCACACTACACAATGTATGGTACGCAAATTCCACACAAAAAAAGAATAAATCTTCTGCCAGACTCTCATGAGAACTAGATGCCATGACCAGAACAGCTGACAGGTTCCCTTAACTCTCTCACCTTGTGACAAGCAGGTCTTGTTTTTTAGCACTGTTGTAACATTGACTATTGCACTGTTACAATTCTGACTCAGATTTTGATGTGGAGTTTATGAAGTCAGTTTACTTATGTATCTGTGTGCTAGGAAAGCCAAGACCTTATCTTTATTTTTCCACTTTAGTAGCTGCAGCTGTAATTCCTTTTCATCTATCCATCTTTCACAGAATCAGAAATGAAAAATATATACCTCTCTGTTCTTTTCTCTTTATATCAAACAAGCTGTATAAACATTTCATATTGTGTATTACCATGTAGGCTCCCAAAGCAGTAAGTGTTGTCCTTGAAAAACACCAAGCTACTTGTGTTGTTTTAATTTTGATGTTGATATTCCAACTCTCTCCATATTCACTTTCTTTGATTTTCTCTCCTTTGCCTATATCTAATATTCTTCAAACCTGTTTCCTGCCACTTTAATCATCAACCTTTCCTGTCGTACTTAATATTCATACTGCTGGACTCCATCTTAGTTTTCCTATTAGCACTTACATGGAGCTCAGTGTGGCCAATTTCTCTCGATACTACGTGCAGCTCTATGATTGCACCTGCAGCACTATGTAATAACCAGCTCATGGGATGTCGTGCTTACAGAGATTGAAATGTAGTGTGTGGCCTGGTCCAGCACCACCCAGTACACCAGGATGTGGTACCTCTCAACACTATGTCATGTCAAAACATGAGAATTCAGGTCTAGATTGAAGACGTACAGATGAATTGATCATCCATATCCTCATTTAATTCTCCAAAGCCTGAAGCAGCTACTGGACTGCTTGTTCTTTCCCCTCGTGTCTGAACATACAGTCTTATTCCGTTTTCTTCCCAACGACAGAAATTACTGAAACAGGTCTTTTTAAAATCCTTTAATCGCATCTTTTACCCATGGCTTCTAACATTGTGGGTTTGCCCTCCCCCTCTTTTTACTTTTAACCACAAAAGTAAAAATATTTTATGATGATGTATGCAAAAGCAGGGTAAAATGAAAAACATCATTATTTCACTTTTATAAAGTGGGTAATTTGTATCTTACAGCTTCATGTTGTGGTAACACTGAATGAGTATCCATATTTAATCTTCCAGCCCAATAGCTGATGTAAATGGTCTGTATAAAACCTCTTACCCATCTCTAGATTTTCTCCAGCTGACCTTGATAGCAACCTGTTTTCCTCTTACTGATCCACATTTATCTTACTGAGACGGGGCAAAACGTTGTTCCAAGAGACACAACATTGAGAAACTTCTAATGACAACTATTTTGGAGAGCAATGACTGTAAAAACCAATACGGAATAAATGTTTTGTTTATTAAAATGTTTTATTACTATGCCTCCTGTTTCTCCTTTCCTGGGATAAGACCTTTCCTCAGTTTACCATATATATTTTAAAGGACAAGAAGAAGGATCATTCACCTTTCCTAATGGAGAAGTAGTGGAACACAGTGAAGACAGCAAAGACCGAACCATTATGCTCATGGGTTCCTCAGCTCAGAAAATCTCAGTGAGATTGAAACCAGCTGTGGTTCATAAAGGTACACAGACTGATCCTGTACTGCTGGCTGGTGATATATGTCGTAAGCGGAGAGAGAAGAAAGAACACAGGATGCCAGAAAATCCTTATCTCCAGACAACTCCACTATCCACGTTTCCGAGCCCAATTCTAGGCCGCAAAAAGGCATTTGTTAAGTGGGAAAACAAGGACTCCAGCCAGAAAACGAAGGAGGAACATCACAGCTGTAAACCCTCATACCAGGAACTTGAGCAGGTACACACATAATGAAACAAATTCTATTTCACACAACAGTACCAACAAATGATTGGCGGGTGTAGGGAAGGGGCTGGGTGGGAAGGTGTCACCCTACTCCACTGTAGTTAATTGCCAGTTTAACTGAAATTAAACAACCCATGAATAGCATCATAAATTCTCAGCCTCTTTTAACTCCAGCAATGCTTTACTTCAATTATAAATTTTAGCACTAATATAGGGCTTAAGGAATAAATTTTGAAGCCCTCGTTATGATCACGCTGATCCCTGTCAGTTTTAGAAAGTGAACATAATCCAGTCACTGAGGACAGGATGTTACTCCAGAAAACGTGGAACATAGTTCTGAACTTCTTCCTGAGTTTGCTGGCCTCTGCTCCGCTATGTGACAGAATATATGGGGTTGGGAGGGCAGGCAACGCTGCTTTTGTTCAACTGACAATTTTAAGTCACCAAGAAATTTTACTGTGTCAACAGACGTGATGCTTCTTGCTAGATTTCACCTTCATCAACCCAGTTGTGTCTCATCTTATCCTACAAGTGATCTGACAAAGTAGCTATTCATAAGACTGTATCACCTCACATTTGGCCCAAATTCAGGTTTGTAGAAACAACACCTGCCAGACAGATTAATGAAACTATCACAGCATCAACAGTGCAACTGAGTATAATTATGAGAAACAGTCAGACTTATTTTCATACTTGACTCATTACTTACCACTATTCTGTGAATGACCAGCATGGAAACAGTCTAACAACAGGACTACACCCTGATCTTTGAATGATCAGTATAACTTTCACAATATTCTTTGCTGTTGTTAAAGTGAATTCATCTTTTATGGAAGATGAATGGTTTATTCAGACAGAGGTTAGGGGAGGAAACTTCCAATACAGACCACTTCCCTTTCAATCAACAGTATATTCAATATAACAAGGATGTGAAGCACGGATGTACTTATAAAAACTTACTCCTTAAAATGTCCCACTCATATGAGTCCCACAATTTACACTTGACCTTGCTCCCTCAGCAGATCCTGACCTCAATTACTAAACAGCAGATGATGTTATAAATTAACGGCTCAGGCTGTGGTACATCAATTTCTGCATTAGTAGAGCGGTGAAGTGTGAGCTGTGTTGTTGTTTCCCATAGGCTACTGCTGTCATGACAGGAGCAGGGGAGGGTGGATAAATGCAGGTTGTGGACATGACTTAGATACCTGCTGCTGAGAAGTTTAGGAGGATACACAAAAGACAGACCAGTGACTATGGAAATGTTCAATTAAGTTTCAGGTTCTGTTCCACTGATAAGAGCTATACCAAATTCTGTTTATGGCAGTCAACCTAAATATACAACCAGACATCCTGAAGCAAATGCAAAATGAAATACAAATCTCTATCTTTTTGTTTGTTTAGGAAAGAAATATTCTAAAGGCAGACAATGAAGGTTTGAAGATCCAACTGGAACAGGCACATAAAAAAATTGAATCTCTCACAATCCAGAGAAGAAACCATGTAGTTGACAGCCTACAACACAGAGACTGCTCCTAGCAGATGAAAATCTGCAGAAGAATGTAAGACTGAAGGAGGGGCTATGATAAAGCTGCTTTATCAAGTGAACTGGAGAGAGAGTCTGAAGGATGTTAAGCAGAAATGTTCTCTTCACTCAACACATTTCCCTATTAAACATACACTCCCAAACGCATAAATCCATTCCTTTGACTTTTTAAGGTAATTTAGCATTATCTGTGCAATGAAAATAGTACCTTCGGGGTTTGCTTTTAAAAGTAGTTAGTGTTGCTGAAGTCTCTGTTCATGTTGAAGATCACGTGGATTCCCCAGTGACTTGGCTGCCAGCAGCACACCTTAAGTCTGTGTTCTGACACCAACTGTTCTGACAAAGTAGCTGGTTCACAAGACTGTGTCACCTCAAATTTAGCCCAAACTCTGTTTTGTAGAAAACAAATGTTTTCTACATTTCTACATTCTACAGCTGAGGAAATAAATCTGTAGAAATACCACATTAAAAGAAACAGTTCCTTATCACTGGGGCTGGAACCAATTAAAATCATGAACTCTGACCTTTATTTCCAAAGCTTAACAAGAACATTAAAATAAGTAGTTAAGCTAATGATATTTGATTAAGTCTTAGACTTTAGGATAAACTGACAATTTTTTAAAACCTCTTTCAGAGCTTTAGAAGTTCTGCTGCTCAAACGCTTACCTTTATTAAGGTAAAATAATTGAGACTAGAGACTTGACATTGAATACTGCTTCCATCTTTGCATTCCATGCCATGAGTTGGAACACAGTCCTACTTATTTGGCTTAAGGGATAACGTCTTGTCCCCATACAGTTGATATGGGACAAGGTTGACTATTTTTCTCTCATGTCAAAGTGGATGCCCTGGTTGAGTACAACCTTTAGAGCCATAATATGAGTGAATCTGTACAGTAATCCCAGTGCAACAGCTACTGTATTCCAGCACTCCTAACAAGGTTTCCCCATTTTCTCTCTCCTCGATTTCACATGCACTTTACACAGAGTCAAGATGAAGTGTGCTCTTATGTCTGTAAATTTTGTATAGTAAAAGGTATGAGGGAAATAATTTAAAGATGCAAAGTGTACACATTGTTAAGAAACAACAAAAGTGTCTTTCAAGTCACTGATAAATCTACTTGTCAGAACAGCCAAATTTAAAATTGCATTTGCCTTCCAAGAGAATCTGTACACTTACTGTTGTATAAAACTTGCTTGCATTCATCAAAGATTTGTCATCACACATATAAGCATCAGAAACAAACTCCACTCAATGCTCCTCAAAACTCCTGTTACCAAGTCCATCATAGATTGAAATTTAGTCAACCTATAACAACAGCATGTGTGCTTTGTGTTCAAACGTATAATATGTATAAATATATATTCCATTCACAATTTACAGTCACAATGAAGTATATGAATGCTGTATTTATAAAGAAAGTAAATTTGAAACTACCTGCCAGTTTAGTGATTCTTGTTCTGGAGAGATTGCACTGTGCTTGCAACTCCATGTATAAGTAAAAACAAATGGATGGAAAGAGTAGTAGTAGTAGTAGATTTTCTGTTACATTACTGTAAATAACTGAAATGCATAGGAAAAAACCCAGCAGCTCTGAAGATTGTGCAGCTTTTTTTTCTTCATACACTAAACCTGAAGTATTAACAGTAACATGGAATTGCACTTTGATCAGTAAAGCAATCAGAATGGCTTTCAACTCATGTCTGCAAACTTGCTTTACCCATTTTCTGTAAGCTTCTTAATTTTGTCCTCTATTCAGGGAACTACAGCAAGGTGTATTTCTAATTGGCATTTAGCAAATAAAAGTCTCTTTCTGCAATAATTAAACTAGATAGAAGTTGAATATATTTTCACATATTTCAAAAATAGTCCAAAAGAGCACGTAAGACTCATAAATCTTATGCAGACAAGATAAATGTTCACTTGTGGTTTGGTCTAAACTCTAGATTCTAATTGAATTTTTGTGTATGCATATACTTGGTCTATGATTGAGGGTAGAGATCACAAACAAAACCTCTTGTTTAAAAGAAAAATTCCCTAACATCAGCAGCTGGCCCAAAGGCTACTGTGTAACTAGGCTGAGTACTTAAAACTCAAAATTGAGTTATGACCATAGATTTGTACAGTCTCAAGTGCTAAAAATGTTTTGCTGTGTTGTCTTCTTGTTCAGTCTGAATGACTTAAAAGAGATCTGTCTGCAAGAATGTCTAAGAGAACAAGTGTGCTGAAAAATTCCTGCTGCAAAGAAGCCAGTTGATATCTGAAGAATTTCAGAGCTCTCTAAGTACCTTCAGGCTCTCTTTTTGCCAAAAGCCATTAACAGTTTTTTTCTGCCTCTCTTGTATTTTTTTTAATGGTGTGAGTCCTTTCTTTTGAGACTTCCTTTTTCCTGCATGAAGGACTAATAGTGGAACCTAACTACGTGGAAAGTGTTAAAACTGACAAAGCTACCAACAAAAATCACTTGCATCTGTGTTAATCTTCAAGGTGCTTTATGTTAGGAAAAAAGATACAATTAAAAGTGCTGTTTATAAGTCATGGTAGCAAACACTGATATTGAAATTTATCTTGTCATGGCTAATTTAAATGAAAACACTCACCTTTTTCCTTCTTCAGGTTCAGCTGCACATACAAGAAGACAGAAAGAACAAGCGCCAGTCCCCCATCCCCCATTTACTTTTTAGGTGTGCATTCTGGTCATTTAAAGTAAATAGACTGAGAAATATCACAATTAACAAGGCAGGGCTACTGTTCATATTCAGGTTAAACACAACCACTTCTACATTAGCTTATATATGGTTTTGGAACTATGCTTTTGTTCAGTAGCATCTGTTATTTTGTTGTAATTGATCTCTATGACAACTTGAAAAAGTTATAATGCTGTCTGAGAAGACTGAAAATGTACAGATTGTAAAGATTTTATATAAATTGTAAGATTTTGGTTCAATATTTATATTAGAAAAAATATTAAAATTGCATTTCATGCCTCTGATATTCATCTTTCTTGACTGTCACTTGAGCCCCTTTGGCAGGATTAACCTAGTACCACAGTATCTAGTCCAAATTCACCTTCTACAAGCCTTGGAACATTGCCAGAGAAAACTTAGGAAGCTAGGTATTTGCAGATGATTCTTTTGGTATTTTAGGGGTTGACACAGTACAGACACTGCTTTGGTACTCACTATTCCAAGCATTATAAAGCATCAGTCTTTATGATCACAGTCTCTCACTTTTGTTAAGAATGCTAATTTTGAAAAGATTTCACAGCACAAGAACCAAGTTTAAGTGAGGCTTCTGTTGTGTCTGCTAATGCTGCCTATTCCACAAGACAGCACTGTAGGACTCTAAAGACTTGTTATTCTTTACCTTGTAGTAAAACATCTTCTCTTAAATGTGTGGGGTAATAAACATTCACTCAGTTATCTTCAGTCATATGAGGGACCTGAGGGAAGGGGAGAAGTGCAATTCCTATTTATATGGGTAAATCTGCTCTACAGTCTGGCACATAGAAAACAAGCTGAGGTTTTCTTCATCATTACAGACACACACAAAAAAAATTCAGAAGTAATTGGAAAGTATTTCCTAAGTTTACATAAAGACAAAAGTAATGATCATATAGACCACATAGATACAGATCATGTATGTTTTTTAACTAAGATAAAAATAAACTGAGATTCCTTAGCAATCCCAGACAATGTAATAGGGATATACTTGTGACATAACGTGCCTGTTAAACTTGTCCTACATAGTTATCCACAGCCTTCTCTATATTTTTTGTCAAAAATATCTGCTATTTTTCATCACCATAAAAAGTAAGTTTCATTACTCTTGTAAATCACAAGCACGAATTCTTCCTTACAAACACAGGAGGAACATATGATCATGGATCCAAATCACACTACACAGATGATGCAACTAACTTCAAATACAGTGCTTTATTCCTCAGTGTTTACAGCTGTTAACAAAAGTGTCTTTCTCAATTCCTGGAAAAAAATCCCCAACCTATTTTTCAGTTCTCGAACAACAAGACAGTGCTCATCTAGGTTTTCATGAAGTGTGAATAAACACAAAAATACTCACAAACATATATATGAAAATCTTTTACTTACAACAGAATTTTTGAAAATACTTTTTTCCAAGACAAACAAAACTTGAGGTTTAAATCAATTATTCTCATGGCGTTATTGCATCATTTGACAGATTAAAAGCATACATTCTGACAAAAGAGGACAGCAAATGATATCTCTATGAAATGTGGTGGTGCTTACTTTAGTTTTCACCTCCTGACTTCACATTTTGAAATTATTTAAGAAAAACTGAAATTTTCTTTTTTAAGAAAAAAAATCTTAATCCTATTTAAATTTCCATCTTTTACACGGTCTACATACATATAATTGAAATGTGATATTGAAATAATTTAACTGTTAGAATTCAAGTGGACATGTACCTGGTTCACTCGATGATTTACTTCATTCATAACTGTCCTGCCTACTACAAGCAGGATGAACTGAGGAGTGTAAAAATTCCAAGGGCACATCCACATCCGCAATTACAACAATTCAACTAAACTGGTGCAACTTTGCATCCTCAGAATAATGAAATCTTTAAGCATAGATAAGTAGTTTGATTTTCCTTGAGTATTTCCCTGGTGAAGCAACATGCTTGAGTGCTGATTACTTGTAACAAAAAGTAACATTGGGATGAGCAAACAGAATTTTATCTTAAGGCTTTGGTTGTTAAAAACTAGTCTCCGTTCTTTTGCTGACCAATACTTCAAGGCCAGCAGTCTCCCTTGGTATGTCATCAGTTTGTAAGCTATTCCAGAGCATTAAGCAAAAACCATGCTCAAAATTAAGAGAACCTGTACTTTTGCTCCCATGTGACCCATGAGAGTCTCCCCATCAAAACTGCAGAGGCTGCCAAGGGCTTAGGCCACAAAGGAGCATAGAAAAAAAATGGCAAAGGAACTATATTGTCAGCAGTTGGGTGCCATTTAGCCTATATTGCAAAAGTTCACATCCAAGCTAACATGTTCAAGCCAGGAAAACTCCTCCCTCTTTTCGTCAGGCACCTGCTGTAACGCTAAAGCCAGGGTAAGGCTGTATCTATCACATTAGAAGCAGCATTCTCAGGCAAACTATGATCAGAGAGGAAATAACACGAGAAAACCATTTGAAGGTTATCTGAATTAAAATTTCAAATTAAAAGGTTGGTGACTGCTAATTAATAAAAACTACACAAGCTTTTGAAAGAGATAATAATTTGATTTTGAACAGAGCTTTACATTCATGCATAAAGCTGCCAATGAAACAGAACATGATGCATGTGTTTATGAAAGTAAAAAAACATCTTTAAAGCATACCAATGGACACCAATAGGAAATTTGTGCAAAAAGAACTTTTAACTGTGGAACATAAACCCAAAATCAAATCCTAAAGTTCAACCTGCAGTTAAGCCTATAGCTACAAGTGCTTCAAGGCTGCCATGCTATTTAACCAACAGATAATCCCAGGCTTACCAGATGCCTTCCTGAATCTTTCTGTAGTAAACTGACCCTGATAAATATTTGTCATGAGTACATACTCAGGCATCATCCCCCTGTTCCATCTCTCTTCTCAGGAGTGGCCTCACAGCAGGGGAGGAGATCTAAAAGTCACTGGACAGCAGAAACTGTCTTCTTTAAGTGACAGCTCTAAATTTAATTCCTGTCTACATATATTTACAGCCATAACCGGATGACAGCTAACTCCTAGAGTAACACTGTATGTGAGGGAGAAGGCACCCATACCGTATCAAGACAGAGTTTCTTTCAGGCTGGGAGAGCAAGAGAGAAATCACTGAGGAAGGGCAACAGCTGTAAGAGATGTCTTATTAACTGGGTAGTTCGTGACTCCCAAAGACAGCAGGCAGGGGAGGGGAAAAAAAGAAACTGGGAGAAGAAGAAATGGTATGTTCTTTCTTAAGAAGTTCAGCTTATTCAAACTTTATGTCTCAAGGCTGATTCAGAAGGATATATACATGAATTCCTACCACACATGATGGCTGCAGGTTTTCTGCCCAATCTGGTCTTAAAATACTTTCATGAAATGCCAATAAAAAGGAAAACAAGTAAAATGAAAATAATATACTATCAAAACTCACCATGATTCTGAGTTTACAGTACATGCTCAGACCTTCAATAGTTTCTGATACATTATGACCATAAAAACCAATCTGATTTTATTAGTTTCTGTAAGAGTATTAATTCAGAATGTTACTTTAATGTTAAGTTCTGGAAGAATAATCCAATCTAACTTAATAATTTTGACCAAAGCCTTAAGGATTTCAACATTTGAAATTAAAATTCAATTGCACGTCCCACATCAAAACTAGATGAAGAGAAAAAAGCCTGAAAGCATTCTAGAGGCTTTTAAAAGTGGTTTTATGGTTCTTACGCCTAATTTTTTTTTTTTTTTCACACAGCATTTTGGAGCAGGGGAGTAGATATGCAACATGCAATAACTAGAGAAGTCTGAACATTGGTATATTTTTGTTTGTTAGAAAGGGTTTTATTCAGTTTTCTGAGGCTTATTTTAAATAAAATGACATAAAAAACACCATATAAGCAATATTACAAACAAGGACTTTTGTCATCACATTTTAGTATAAAAGCTCTGTTAACTAAAAGGACTCAATGAGAACATCAGTTGGTCTAAATGCAATGATTCATATGGTCATACTTAATTCTAACCTAAACTCAAGTCAAAATATCTAATGTCTAATACCAGTAAACACCACCACTATATTTTGCCAGTTGTTCTGTTAAGATTTACAGTACTTTAGTATCTTCGATATCCTCCTCTTCCACCATATGGATCACCATAGCCTCCCCTGCCACCATAACCTCCCCTGCCACCTTGGAAGCCACCTCCACCTTGGAAGCCACCTCCACCTTGGAAGCCACCTCCACCTTGGAAGCCACCTCCACCCTGGAAGCCACCTCCACCCTGGAAGCCACCTCCACCCCTCCCACCACCTCTGAAACCTCCACCTCCTCCTCCTCTACCTCCTCCACCCCCCCAGTTGCCCCTTCCACCACCACCACCTCCCCAGCCACCTCTTCCACCACCTTCTTGTCTTTTTTGCCACGGAGGCATTTCAGGAGGAGGTGGTTCAATCTCTGTTGGTCTGCCTCCACGATCAGGTACTCTCCCCATCAGAACCTATATGGAAAAATAGGTCATTTTTAGAGTTAAAAAATAGTAAGTTGAAGAGACACAGGACTCTTCTGCTATGGACAGAAAACCACTTCCTGCTCTTTTAAGGAAATATGACCCCTCAGTGAGGTGCTTGACAGCAGAATCCCTATTCCCTGTCCTTGCAACACCACAACAAAACTCTGAAAGTGTTCTCATTTTCCACCTATAAACAACATAACTGCAGCTAGCTAGCTCATATTACTTCTGTGAAATTTTTATGAAGCACACTACACACACATGAAGTATTAGTATTGCAATAAGCAATGTACATCATTCAAATATAATACATACGAATACCCAAATATATATATATTCATATAGAAAACATTCCTTATGATGTGGCTCTTCTACTTGAATTTCAAAGTTCAAGTTCAAACCTAACCGGCTGGCAAAAAACAAACTGGCACACTAACGCACAACTCTCAAAGGAGTGGGTATTAGCATGAAATAAGACAGACTGTATTAGACAAAGTTACATGAAACATTAAGTTGAAAAACACAGAGCTATCTGAGCAGGGTTTTTTGTTGTTGTTTTCATATTTCCTAAACTCTGTGTGATCAATGTTTACATTCTCTGGTCAGTCCCAGGCACTCCAACTAAAGTCCCCTCAAGGAAAAAAAACACCTTTCTCTGAGATCCTAAAATAATTAAGAAATTTCAGTGTCTTTGGGATCAATAAACATATTAAAGGGTATCTAAATGAGGCACAAAACCTTAGAAAAATTTGTAAATATGGGATTAATAAAAGCAAGTTTAGTTACCTTTTGAATGTTATTACTTGTAAGCTTCAGCTTTTATCATACAAAAGAAAGGAGTACCATGTTGATTTATTACTGTAGCCAAACCAAATAATTTTATTTTGCAGCGAAAGACATTTCTACAGAAACTTTTGTGATTTATAATACACTGATGAACTAAGAAGGCTGGTTAACAAACCAAACAACACAATCCTGGCAACAGGTAGCCCAGGAACTGATACCAGAAATACTTACATGTACCCTTAACTTGAGGTGTGCAGTTCCACTGAACTCAGGAAGTCATTTATACACACATCCCCCCCGCACATGCACACACGTGAACACCCCCCACCACTGTTCCTTCTCATCCACACCACTGTTTCATCCTGTTGCACGACTGACTGTGTAGCAAGATAAAAAAAGAAGTTGCTGTAATGTGTACTGGAATACTGCAAACCTTCTTTTCATTGAAAAATGAAAATGCTAAGCAAAGAATATAGTTCCGGAATTACTTTTGATAGGTCTGTAAAGTCCCATGTCCTTCTATCACATCCCAGAAACAAAAAGCATACCTTGTTGATGGCACAGACGGTATTTTCCCGTGTTGATCCACTACTTGTTCTTATGATCTTGGATAAATCTTCGCGAGCAGCAAGAAGGTGAGCTAATGTAATAGTTGACTTTGGAGATAATGCATAGCGCTTAGGTTGATAGATACGTGCTATTTCATCTGTTTTTACCTAAATGATAAAATCAAACACAACTTACTTGGTATCCATAAAACACATCAATTTACTGTAAACCATGTACTGGTCTCAGTGAGTTTCAATGTGAACACAAGGTGTAGCTTCTGTAAATATAGATCCTCTTACAAAATATGGTACCAGTTATTACTGATTCTCTTCATATTGGTGGAGCTATTAAAGTACTGCTGATTATGTATAACTGATGCTGAAATTCAGCATCATTACAACAGAAACTCCTCTATCCACTGGCATCAAACAGATACTTTTATGTCTTCCAACATGCCTACAGATTAAAACTTAAAGAGTCCACACTGCTCTCTCTGGAGCTTTACAAAACTGTATTTAAGAGATTACTTCTAAATGTGATAACTGTTAACAGCACAGCTTCAAAGGTAAATTTGTGGAAACCTGAAAATGTATTAATGCAGCAAAATACTTGTGCAAGCCATGAAAAACTGAGACTGAGAAGGGCAGAATATTTGATTTTTTCCAGGCATGCTTTGATGTTTCATTTGTTTAGCAAAAAAGAAAAATAAATACACTTTCTGGGAACATCTAGAATAATCTTCAGAGCGAAAAAATCATTTGATCTTGGCTAGACCAGACAGCAGGTGCTGTTCCTTTACTTGGCTGTTTTGCTAGGTTATTACTCCACCATTTATGGACCCATTTCTGTCTGCAAACTTCAGTCCCCCCTCTTGGGGACTGAACAAGTTAAAAAAAATAAAGACTAAAAATGCCACACCATCCAAATCAGAGAAATGTATCAATACCTCTTTAGTGGTGGGGGGAAAAGGCAAGCTAATAAATAAACTAGAAAAGACAACAATTTGCCTCTTGGCTTAAAAAAATATAAATCTAAAGTAAAGTATATCAATGCCAAAACATTTTCCATCCCCAAAACCTTCTTGAAGAAGTCATGAAGAAATATCCCTACAACATAAATAGGGGAAAAAAAAGATTAAAAATAATACGTAATTTTGAATTAATATGTAAGCTTTTTATTTCTGTAACTGCACATATTTCACGTCAACAGTCTTAAAAAGACAGAAAAATTAATAACTTGACTATCATCATTAAAAAGCTCTTTAAACTTTTTCTATTGCAAAAGTGCATTTATTGTTTTTCACATTGTTTGAATGGAACAATAGCAAGGGACTAAAGTTTTAGTCTGCTTAAGTTAGTCATCAGTCAACTATATTACAGAAGTATCCTTTGCATTTGAAGATATATAATTGTCTTGGTACAGCTGTAAGGAAGTTATACACGTAGGGATGACTCCTGGCTTCTGTGAACTAAATGCCCCCCTTTTCCTTTCTTGCAGCATAAAAGCATTCACAACCCTGTCAGAAAATACACAGTCAGCCAAAAAAGTACAGCAGCATTTAGACTCAGTCTAGACTCATCTAGATTCCTGTCTGCATGTGTCAATGACAAATTGTAATGTCACGAAGACTTGTAACAATCCACACTTTCAGTAAGCTTTTCAAATTTTAAGATTTATCCACCTTAAGCTTTCTACCTTTGGAGGGAAAGCTGATCTTGCAGCTTATAAGCAACAACATCTGTCTCCAGCTTCTCACATGTATGTTCTTCAAATTACAAACCTGGTGTATTTTATCTCCCTATTCTTTTGGAGAGAAACAAGATCTATTTCTAGATCAGAACTATGAGACTATCATTACTATTTTTTAATATACAGTTTTAGGAAATAGTACAAATAAAATTATCACAATTAAATTGATACCAGCACAGCAAATCCAGAGGAGTGCTTTGGAATTTTTAGCAACCTGGAAGGTTAAAGTAATTGTGTGATTGTCTCACACAAGCTGGTATTCAAATAACCTGTTCAACCAACCAGCTCTTCATTCAGTAGTACTGAATCCAAGATAGGTAGCAGTCACTGTAATTTGACTGACTTTATAAGCAGTCCCAGTGTTTGTCTTCCTCTTGCATCTACATGAGAAGTACTGAGGTTCCTTCCTAATTTACATGATAGGAGAGGATTAGATATAGAAAAGAATAAAGGGAGATTCAAATTTATTAAACTGAGAAACCCCAACAGAGGATGCTAGAATTTCTAACTGTGAAGCTATAAAGAGTCAAAGAGGATGCACTGCACCATCTGATGAAATCCTCCCCTTTCCTCAGTACCTGGGATTTGAATATTACAACCCAAGATGAGAGGCTGGAAAAAAGACAACAGTAATGAAGGGTATTTACATGGTATGCATATTCTGTAGGAAGACCTGGGGAACTGTAGCCGACTCCCACCCACAGGAAGCAGAGATTACTTTAAGTTTACCTTTGCTCTATCAGACCAGCCAAAAGACTGTACAGTCACGTCAAGCCTCTTCATTAACATGCGTCGCCGACATTCGTACTCACTCCGAAGAGCATCATTGATTTTTTCCAATCTTTTCTGCAGTGTTACAATAAGAAAATTCAAACACTCAAATATATAAAGTTATAGAAGTCAATTCAAAGTTAACCCCATTCATCAGCTAACATGTTTACCCCTAGGTGACCACTATAAACTACATAGCATCTATATAACCCAAGAGTAGTATGTATATACAAAATGTTTTGAAAGTTAATAATGGATGAATCAACACAAGGTCTGTTTTATAATGCTAATTCTGGAAGTATCTGATTATCGTTAACATTTAGCAATTAAATTTTAGTATCAATATTTAGCAACGGAACAATGACTGCAAAATAGGCAAAGCTAAACGAGGCTGTATGCATTAATTTTGACCATCCTGCTAAATACTGAAGATAAATCGAGAAACTTTACCACTTGGTCAGAATTCAGAGGTTTTGTTAGCAGTGATTTCCCCACATGTTTATTTTGAACTTTTGCAAGAACGTCCTTTATCTGAAACAAAACACATGCATCTCAGAACACAAACGATATTTAGATTTATTTCAGCACAATTTTTCACTATCACATTTTGGTACTAGTAAGATCAAACACAGCAGATCTGTTTTAGCAGACTCCACGAAAACAGGTACACATCTTCTGGCTTATGATCCATTACAAAAAGATTTCCTGAATACTTTCATAAAATGACCAGCCTCTGCACAAAAATATTTTGTCATGTTACTTCTCCTGATAATAGAACAAAGCTATACAGCAAATTTATCAAATGCATATAGAAAGTAGGACTAGTTAAACTACTCATTTTACATATTACCAAGTGTTGTAACTACAACAACTGCAAGCTAGCAGTTCTGTGGCAAAACGCTAGACTGGGCTACAAAATCTGGTGATGGGTGCTAGTAAGGAAGGCAGGGGAGATGATATGTATGCAGTCATTCTCTCTCAAATTTTGCTCTAATCCTATAATCAGTTGCAGCTAACATTACGTTTTAAGACTTTTGCATTCTCTCCAAAATAATCTTACTTATACTTCTTCCATTAGCTCTTGCCCTCAATAATCCCATCTAGAATGCTCTCTCTGCCTCCCAAACACCACTGCATTCTCCTCTCTCATTACAAGAAATCTCTACCTTCTCTTCTTGAGTGAACTTCCTTTGGCACAGCTCTTCTAAAACCATTACCACGAATGCCTACAACACTTGTACATAACTTTCCAGCCAACTGATTTTTTAGCTGGAGTAGACTGCATGCATAATACTGTTCCTGCAAGTTTTGTACACAGTCTAATGGGGAGAAGAACTGTAGCGCTGCAGGGGGTTGTTGTGGTCAAAGTGCAGGGCTTGGCACTTGGCCTTGTTGAACCTCATTCTGCTGGAATCAGACCATCTCTCCAGCTTGTCCACGTCTCTCTGAAGAGCCCTTCTGCCTTCCAGCAGATCAACATTCCCCCCTATTTTTGTGTCATCTGCAAATTTGCTAATGGTACACTCAATCCTCTCATCCAGATCATCAGTAAAGATGTTAAACAGGACCGGGCCCAGCACTGATCCCTGGGGAACACGACTGGTGACCGGACACCAACAGGATGCAGCCCCATTCACCAGCACTCTCTGGGCCCGGCCCTCCAACCAGTTCCTGACCCAGCACAGAGTGCCCCTGTCCAAGCCACGAGCTGCCAGCTTTTTCAGGAGTATGCTGTGGCAAAAAAATTATAATTATGGGGAATCAAGTAAAACAAGAGTAAAACTAGTGTTAATTTTCTTTTACATGTCAAAGGAAGGATTAAGGTAGTGCATGATCTACAGTAAAACCTGTAGCTGGGGACAGCCAATAGATACGTTTGCAAGGATTGTAAGACTTCATGTAGACACACAGGTATTTACACTACATTTATCATAAAGGTATGGTTCAAAGCTCAGAGTTTTGAGCTCCACATACTACAGAAATATCATCTCCAGGGATTGCTAAACCAAGGTGTATATATTTTGTTCTTTTACATCACCTCTGGGCAGCACTGGCACGTTAAAAACACAATACCCCAGAAAAAAATATTGTGCAGTGAGCAAATTATGGGAAAACAGTGTTTTGACTCCAGCAGAAAAGACAGCTTAGTAGTATCTGAAAAGCAGCCATCTAATTATTGTAATATTCCCTGCTGTTGTATTCCATCCATATAAAAAAAACCAGGTTAAAATTAGAGGCAAAGTTCAGTTTCATGTACCCTATTGATCCCAATACTCTTCTTTCTCTGATAATTTTTGTTTCTCTACAACATTTATTTTCTTTATAAAAAGCATTCCAGGGCTGTCTGCCCATCTCCTAAATGCAGCCAACTTTTTTTTGATTTTGCTGAAGCATGTACACGGTGCCTCTCATATTCCACTCCAAAATTCAAATGCACTTCAGCACAAACTATTTTCGAATTTATACATTATGTCTGAAGAATCAAAATCTAAAGTTAATAATCAACAATAGAGCAAGATAAGTATGACAGCAAGAGATGAAGAAATCAGTAATTAGTATAGAAGAAGGCATGAACAGCAGATGAATTAAAAATTCTACTGGTAAGAAGTGTCTATCCATACATGATTAAGGTCAGAAATACAACCTCAAAAGTTCTAATGAGCTGAAAGGAAGAGAGTTTTATCAACATGAGACTGGCTGCTGGAACAAAAACCAACACAACAGAATGAAAACAAATCCTCAATGTAATTTGCAGCTAGAGTGTGAAAGAAGATCTGAAAACCAGTGATGCTGAATATTATCTGGAGATTAGAATTACTGCAAGTCACTGAGCTCCACATACAAAAGCCATATATTGTGCCATCACAAATCTATCAGCACCGCATACTCCTGATTTCTATAGACTGAAAAATTAAAGGAAGTTTAGAAAGCACAATTAAGTAAGATAATAAATGAAAATCAGAAGTAAAAGAAACAAGAGCAGCTAAACGAAACAATCCTTTATTGACTGAGAAACTACACCCAAATCTCTGCAACCTCCTTCTTCCTAGTTAAAGAGAATACCTATGTAATTTTTATCCAGTACTGGTTTACTAATCAAGGAGCAGTTAAGGAAGAATCTTTTCACTGATGAACTTGTCCATGTTTGTGACACACTGTAAAGTCATACCCAGATTACTGAAACTCTACTCCTCACTCCCACCAGCAGGCTCATGGGGAAAACCTGTTAATACAATGGTGAAATAAGCTGAGCTGCCTTACAGCTGCAGAATACATTGTCCAGCCTTAACTGGTGACAGAGCTATGAGCACAGGAACTTTGATATACACCTGTTTGCCAGAGGACAAGAATATGCTATAAACCACATTCCCAAACATGAAAGTTGCCCTAGATTAGGCAGGATAAGCAGGAGTTTAAAAAACCCCACCATAATACCAAAAGCAGTGTCCAGACAAAAGAGCAGTGAAAGAATACTCAAAGAAATGCAAAACAAATTGTCACAGCCCAATCACTCTAAAGTTTTCACATATTCAGCTGTAAGAAAGCAAACCCAGTAATTAAAACTAGATCGAGATGAGTATACTTAACTATTCAACAAACTGTGTAATCCATGACCTTGGTAACACTAAATATTTATGAAATTGCTTTGGAAGTTCACACACTCCCTAAAAATTGAATGAAAACAAATTAGCTCTTGGATCTGTTTGAGACAAAAATACCAACTTCAAAATCTGCTGTATAAAAATACACAGTTATTCTACTGTTATCAAAAAAAGCATATCTTTATGTATTGAACATGACATTTTTCATTTGTTTGTAATTTTGTACTTCTTTAAAAACATTTAGCTCACATTTAATTACCATGTTCAATATATTTATTAATTATCATTATCCTCTGTCAAAACACAGCAATAATTTTTGTTTAACACCTTTTGCACAGATAAACATCATAGGCACCTCCAGGGTTTCTATGACTTTGAAAAATCCTGACCTGGGAAGAGGTGTAATTTTATTAGTTTACATTTTAAGGAAAGAATACTGTCCTAATTAGTCATAAGGTGTACTGCACAGCTGCAGAAAGATCACCTAAAATCTTAAGCACAAAATAATTTTAACCATCCTCTGTCTCTTTACAATATACCTGCAGATAATTTCAGTACTTATCTAACTTTATATACATTTTTGTTTGACCTTTATATCTGGTGAATAGGATAACTCTTTTGTCTTGTTCCCTGAAACTACATAAATACTCCACTGTACAGGCATCATTACATCTGCAAAATTATTACACACCAACAGTTAAAAGTAACATATTAACTTAAATATTAATAAATTCTAGGAAGTGTGCCCAAATATTTTAAAAAGCATTCTTCTCATATTTACTTAAATGCTATTTTAGCTTAGTTTTGATTTAGTTTCTTTGGTAACTCTTTGTAGTTTTTCATTCTCTACTGATGTGTGAAAAGCAGGGAACCACTTTTCACATATCAGAAAACTTTTCTGAATCTTTCATCAATGTTCCCTTAGAATTGACAGGGCTTTTGGCACAAAAATTCAGAATGAATCCTAGAGTTGCACTTACAAATACACTTTACCAGGGAACAGCACCTTAAACAACTAAAAAATTACTATTAGTTTTTCAGTACTATACCATAAAACAAAATATATTTAGTGGTAGAAGGCTGTAATACTGTCAGTTTCTCTCTCACATTTTCTTATGTTGATAACCACAATTCCAGTTAACGACAGGAGATGTAAAAGAGACTAGCTATGATTGTATATTCGAAGTTTGAGCTATTACAAAGCTCAGTTAGAATGAAGAAAGAAATTCTCATTTTATACTAGTCTTTTAAATGAACTAAAAGTTATTTAAAACAATCAACATTCTGATGTTCCACACCAAAATACAATGTGTCATCTGCCCTTTGGCAGATTGCTGCTGCACAGCCAAACTACTCTCAAACTACTCCCACAGCTACTGAGAAGGCTGAAGATGCCAGACAGAGACAAAGAGTAGACATGTTGAAATGCTGCAGATACAATAAATACATATACTAGATCAGTGTGATTCTACTATGAGTGATATAATACTAAAAATCAACAGTGCAACTTTAGGCAGAATCTAATTAAATCAAAAGCCATAAATATTTGCAAAAATATTTTGCAATCATTTTATGTGAATTTTTGTGAGAATATTAAAAAAGGTAAGAAATGGTGCTATGAAAAAAGTGTTTACAAACCCAATGAACTTTAACTGGTGGTATCACCTTTCTAATGCAGCTTTACCTACAAATGTAGGTCTCTAACTCTGTAACATATCAAAATAACTCTGAACCTGTCCTATATTAAAGTAATAGGTGAAGGACAAGCGAATAGATAGTTGAAATTCTACAAAATCTAAGAGGTAGGAAAAAATCCTTTGTTTATAAGGGATGAAACATGCAGAGAAAAATTTACACTATTAATTTGGAGGCACAAACTACTGTTGCTGCATTTCTGGACTCCAAAGTGAGTACAAGTGGTATAACCATTGTGGAACTAACAGATCTGAAAACTACTGGAAAATAGCCCAGACAGTACTATTTCAAAACAATAAAATAAAAAAAAATAACATGCTTTAAAGATTCTGCTCATTTCAGTACTTCTGAAACTGTAACAGTTTACACAAACTGTGACAGCAACACTACACACACAATTGAAGCCTGTGGTCTTGTCTGATAGGAAATCTCAGACTTTGAAAAAGGTGTCAGCAGGTGTCTAATAATTCAGACAAAATCTTCTAGAATCACTATGTGTGTATGTGCACCAGGTCTGGTCTTGCTGTCCCACAACTGCAGATCAAGAGTCCTACCCCTACAATGGGACTAAACTAAATCCATACTGACAAGTGAAGCAAGGAAGCAAGCCACTGGCCATGGCTGCAGCATAGAACACATGGATGTAAACACGGGTAACACCCACAGAGGGAGATCAGCAGTAGCAGGCCAGTTTAAATCAATTAGTTATTAGCTGTAACTCAGACACCTGAATTCTCAGAAAACAAGGCTAAATTGTTTCTTCATCCTTTCAAAAATATTTAACATAAAGACTAAAGATTTCCTTAGAACTAAATAGATCAAGCAAAGTTAATAGTGCAGGAATAGACATTTTCATTGTCACCTTAATTTTCACAAATGAATCTATCAAAGCTTTTGTCTTGTCAGACTAAAGATATACAGATGTAAGAAAACCATGTAACAGGCCCTCTCCCGAAAATCTCTGAATGGTCAACGGCTCACTGGTTGATGAGGAGGAAGTTAAAAAGCATAATCATGTAAAATCATGTAAAAAGATTTCAGAAGCATATAAAGGCATGTAAAAAGACTCAGAAGCAGAGGGAGTTTTATTCCTCTGTTAAGGGGGGTTGGTCACCCACTCTCTCCCCAAATACTAGAGAGAAATAAACAGCAAAACTTTCAGCTGTCTGACACAAAAGATAAATGCCACCTCAAGAGCCTATTTACATTCTGCAATAAGGAAATCAGACTAAAGATCACAACAGTGAATTGAGTTAGAACCTGGAGGGCCATGACACAAAGAACCTGTTGAATAAGGTTTAAGGTGGCTGACTTCTAAACTGGCTGAGTACTGGCAATTCAGGCATTTTCATCCTCTTCTGCAACTAAAGCAATGGCACTAACAAATCAGTACTTGCCACTAAGAAATTGATAAACTAAGAAGACCTAATTTAAGTTTTGGATATTACATTCAAATACATCCCAGAAATAACTAGAGATACGTAAATGCACAATCCGTTATTATCCAAATCTTCTGCTTGCTATAGCACATTTGAATGGGTAAGAGGAAATCTGATACCTTAAACTTGCAAGGCAAAGTATATCTCATTAAGTAGATGGCAACCTCAGGGAAATGCTGAAATACTTCACCTCATAACTAAAACAGTTTAACTTAAAACACTAGGCTGGCTTTCAGAATTAAAATTCCCTCAAATTTGTCAGATAGGGCTTTTATGCATAAGACTGCTGGGCCCTTAACTCTAGGATGAATGCTTACAGAAATAATAATTATAGTTTGGCAATAAAGAAAACACATAAAAGCCCATACCTTTTGTTCCACATTGGTTAACAAAGGAGGAATACCAGAAGATGAGGAGTTTGGCAGATCCAGTGCATCACAAATAGCTTGCACTTCCTGAATAATTTCATTGTGCTTTTCCAAATGAGAGCCTTTGATTTTCTTGCTGTGCAGTATCTTTAAAGCCTGAAGTTCTGTACTTAGAAATACTAAAGAGAAAAGCGTTATTATGGCAGATTTAGAGACATAAATAATTCTGCATCCACACTCACATATACAGATACAATATACGCTTACAAGACAACCACGATAAATGGAAGACTCTCAGTTCTCTTCTGAACAGGTCAGTATCAGCTTTCCATTCTTTATCCAAACTCCCTCTCACCTGACTTCCTACCTTCAGTCCACAAATTGCATTTAACTGCTCAATTCACTTCCACCACCAGAACCCTAGTTCCTTGGCTAGTTTCATATTATCACATTGGTTCCTGCTGCCACTCCTTTGTCCAGCTTAAACTTTGACTTCACTTCTCTCACTCCTGCTTTCAGTAGCTTCAGATCACACAGCATTTCTGTTCAAGCTGTGCAGAAACCTCTCAGAAAAGCAGGAAGCAAGGTCTCAGTTTAGGAGAACTGGAACTAGATCAAGAGAAAGATCAGGAGGCCTCAGTAGGTTGAACCATACTGAAAAGAAATTTTAGTTTCACCTAAAACAATTTTCTAATACTTTTCAATTTTCCACTTCACACAAGTGAGCTGATGTGCGCTTAGCTGAGTTGTAATGATTGTACACATCAACTTAAAGACATATGAAGAACTCTTTAATGGAAATTGTACAGTGATGATAAAGCACGCGTGTAAAATACTGTATTATAGATGGGATAAATGGTTACTACTTACACAGGAGTTTAAGACAATCTTCTTTCCCTCTCAATCTGTCCTTAACGTCTCCAGATATAAGTGACGAATATGGACAAGCCATTTCTCTCAGAAAGCCACTCATCTCAAGCTGGAAACTCTCTATGTCTTTGATACCTATGGAAATAAATGCAAAGCTTATGTCTTTTTACAGAATCACCAAACTGCAATCTAATTTTCTTAACTTATACACTTAAATTGCAGATTTCAACAGCCCAGACAAAGACTAACCACCTACCACACTAACAACATTTTCTTTTTTTCTTGAAAAAGTCCTACAAGCAGACAAGCCTTACAACAGTATATTGTACTCATGCTTTGAATGAGAAGCTGAATTTGTGTCTCTGAAGACACAAATGCAAATGAACATCCCAAGGAACTGAACAGTTTGTCACAAAATAATGTGTCAATCCAATTAATTTTCTGATGAAAAAATTACAGGAGTCATGAGCCCATTATTTTCAGTGACTGGTTTTAGTTTTACTACTTTTTTTGTGAAAACATAAGTAATAGGAAATCTCATCCAAATTCCAGCACTCAACAGAAATAATCAGGTAGCACTACTGAGCACCTTACATATCTACACACAGTGCTGAATGGAATGCTGCATTGGACCAACAAGATGAAAATACCAGGCACTGCAATTTAAGCCATAAAAATATGATTACATATGTTAATTACTTTTTATATTTATGTAGACCTAAATCCACCCAAAATAACCTTTTTTTTTTCCTTTTGAAACCATCTTCACAACACAAGACTTTAATCTAAGAGCTACATATACAGAAATATCAGTCTCAGCTGGGCTATCTTTCAGTTATCTTGTAAACTTCAACACTGTAACTTCATTGTTAGCTGAACAACAGGGGTCTAAATCCACTAAACAAATACAAAATTGCTTTACTAAATTTGCATTCATATACCATCTCCTGAAGTGATGCTTTCTTCCATATTGCAAAGTGATTTTATTTGGGAACCTAACCAAACACAAAGCTCAAAAAATTCTGGTGAAGACAATCCATTTTCAGCTGCTTTGTTCAATGCCTCCTCCTCCAAGAGAGCACCTGTGTACCTGCACAGACAGAGAAATATTAGTAATAGGAAGTAAGTTTAATGTAAAATATACATGTTTTTAAATTATTTTACTATAAGCTAGTTAGTAATTATACTTGAAGGAATTAATCTTTGGAAGTTACTTTTGTCAAGGAATAATTCAGATTTTTTTTTTAACACACCAAGAAACTATTGGTCAAACAATATAGTTTGTCAGAAAACAGGAGGCAGGCATTTTTACATGTGTACGTGAAAACAGACTTTTAAGTCTCAGAACAAGCTTAATAGAGAACTTAAGTATTAGTTCAAGCGTTTAGTCAAATTTCCTTTTACATTAGTAATTCACAGCCCTAGAGTACTGCCAATTAGACAACGGAAAATTACATCGTTTCTGCTCCGTAGCATGCGAAGCACATCGCGGGAGGTCGGCAGGCATCAAAGAGCGAGACGCTGCCCGCCCAGACGCCGCTGCCGCCCCTGTGTGACTGACCCCGGTGTGTTCCCCCGCACCTCCCGAGCGGCCGCGCCCTCTGCCCTCCCCGCTCACGCCCAGGGCGAGCCCCCGCACCCGCCGTGACCACGCTGCGGGGCAAGGCCCGAGGCCCGACCCCACCGGGTCCCCCCGGCACCGCCGCGACGCGGGGCCCGTCCCTCCGCCGACCCCTCTCTCCTCTCCGCTCGCCGCCGCTCCCGCCTCCGGCCCGGCCTCCCGCCCGCGGCAGCGGTGCCGCGCTCCCCGCCCGCCCGGGTTTCCCCTGGCCCCCCGCAAGGGAAGCTGCTGCCGCTCCCCGGTTACCCGAGGGCCTCCAGCGCGTCCAGGATGTCACTCTCCATCGCCGGGCCCGGCGGCAGCTCCCTCATGCCGGCGCCGCGCCGCGCGGTGCCCGCCCCAAACCGGCCCTCCGCAACCCGCGCCCGCCGCCGCGTTCCGCTGCCGCCGCGGGAGCCCGGGCGGGGAGGCCCCGGCTGCGCCCGCCCCTCTGCCGGGCCCTCCCGCCCGCAGGGGCTGCAGAGCCACCGGGGGCCGCCGCGCACAGGCGGCTGGGGATGAGTCGTTCGTGGAAGCCCGGGCTGGTTCTGCCTTTCCTCCCGCACCGGGGCCCTCACCCTTCCCCCGGCGGGGCTCGTCTCCGGGCCCTGCGGCTGTGCCGCGGACGTGGCCCAAACCCTGCCTGGTGCATGGGCTCAGCCGACACCTACCCCTCTCCATCGGGCACCAGCCCCCTGAGAAATGCGGGACCAGGAGATACCACTGCCACCGTTTGAGCTCCGGACAAGGCTCATGCCAGGGCAGCCGGCTCTGCGGCCCTTAGAGCTACCCCAAGCCACTCTAGGACATGGTTGAAAAAAACAGCTTTTTAGGCCTGCACCTCAGTGGTATTTCTGGGATCTCTCAAATTGTGAAATTCTGCACGAGACAGTGCAGACCTTGCCTCCAGAGCACCTGCAGTCCTGGCTTTCCTCGGCTCTGCTGTGCTGGTTTTGGCTGGGATAGGGTTAATTTTCTTCCCAGTGGCTGGTATGGGGCTATGTTTTGGATTCATGCTGAAAACAGGGTTGGCAATATAGATATTTTTGTTATTGCCTAGCAGTGCCTACATAGACCAAGGCCTTTTCTGCTTTTCATACTGCCCCGTGTGTGAGGGGGTTGGGGATGCCTGGGAATTTGGGAGAGGGCACAGCTGACTGCAGGGATATTCCATATCGTGTGGCATCATGCTCAGTATATAAAGCTGGGGGGAAAACGGTGGAAGGGGGGATGTTTGCAGTGATGGCATTTGTCTTCTGAAGTAACTGCTGCCCTGGGGGTGACTGAACACCTGCCTGCCTGCCCATGGGAAGCAGTGAATTAATTCCTTGGTTTGCTTTGTTTGCATGCATGACTTCTGCTTTACCTATTAAACTATCTTTATCTCAATGCACAGCTGAGTCAAAAGTCTTCTAGCTTTTATTCCTTACTTCTTAACCTCTGAGTGTTCTCAATTTTACTCTTCAGATTCTCTCCCTAGTCCCACTAGTAGGGAGAAGGTGAATGGCTATGTGTTGCTTAGTTGCCAGATGGGGTTAAACCTTGACAGTCCTTTTGTTTTTTTTACCAGTGTTTTCCTGCAAGGACCTTCAGAAAGTCCAGCAGCTGAATCTGTGATGGGGACCCATAAAGACATGCAATCTGATGAAAGTAACTACAACATAGATATTCTTAATGCATGAAATCTCCACAATTTTTGAAGCAACTATTTTGCAATATTAATTATATATATTCTTTAACAGAAGACGTGGCTTTCTTGAGTGCTAAGCTTTGAAAAGTGGGAAGCAGGACAGCTGTGACATCCTCCCACACCCACGGACAGGAATCTAGAAATTAAAAACATTATTGATGGCAGTTAGTGGAAAGAAGAGCATCCTAAAGCCTGATACGCTTATGTCGACCATATGTGTGCACCAGTGCCAGTAACTCTGCGGTCTCTTTCACAGCTCTCAACTGTTGCGTACCATATGACTGAGATTTAATACGACTTTTGTTTCAAATGGGTTAACGTGATCATTTCTGTAAATGAAGGAGCATGCACCTGAGAGCAGATATTCTGAACATAAACTCTTGATCCTTTTTAAACGTTAACATCCAACTAATAGAATGAGAAAACAAGATGCAAAGAAATAGACAGACATAGCCAGTTCTCTTTGCTTTTTCTTTCCTTTTTTAAAGCTGTATCTCTGTGGTACCCACAGTGAATCATCACTGTACAGTTCTGTAGTTTTCATACCACCCAATAATGCAGGCTAAGAAAAAGAACTGGGAAAAACTGGAAGAGAAAATACCATAACGTAATCTATCAAGACTAGAAAGTAAACTGGTAATTTAAGAGATACTGTGTGGTACAAGTAGGTGGCAGCATTGTTCCCTGGATCTTTCTGCACATTTTCCTACATGCCATGAAAGTATTTTGCTAATCTGTGTTACAGGACAATACATAAATTAGTTATTTCTCCCACTGTCTTTTGATAACATTGCATATATATGATAGCCAAACACATGCATCAATCGCTGTTTTAATTGCACAGGATTTCTTTGAAAAATCATAACTTTTCTCCATAGTAGAGACATTATGTATATGAGGAAAAATAACTTTAAGTTTCACAAATTGTGTATTAACACCCACAATTGAAAGACATTTTTGCTTGTGGGCATATACTTAGGTTTTTCCCACAGGGTTGCCATTCTTTCAGTCCACAGCTTTCTCCATGACCATTTCTGAGCTTCCCATCTGTGAGAGGGGAAAAAGAATCTTGATAGCACTCCTGTGCCCTCTGCAATATACAAACATGAATATAAAAACACAAACTCACAAGCAAGAACATCAAAGGAAGATATCTCAGCATACAGCCATCACTTTCAAACAAAAGGTGCATGTAGCTTGAATTGGGTCATTGCCCTAGAGCTTTTCAACTTTTGTCAGGATTTCTTTTTCAATAGTCTGCCCGTTAGCCATCTCCCTCAGCAATCAGATAACTCTTGGTATTAGCACGAGGAAGGAGTATAGGTACATAGCCAACGTCAGAAAATTAGGATAGCGCTAGGATTGGCACTGATTTGAATCAACTTGAACTGATAAAAAATGGCAGCTGCAGCTGTCGGCACAGTGAGGTGAAGATGGGGATTTCGGGGACAGGTCTTTTGCCAATTCATATTAAATCTACAATTACAAGGTGCCTGTAATCTTACTAAAACCCAAAACACGTAACTCCATTTTCTATTGAGGTAGGTAAACCTCAACCACTTACCAAACTACTTGTATGAATGTGACAAATCACAAATGGTTATGCAGTTCAAAACTGCTTGAGCAGTGTTCTTTCTGCTGGGCTTGCAACGGGCACTGGACATTCCCATACAGCCTAATGGCAAGAATGGGGTGGAAGGGTCCTGCTTACTCCTGCAGCAGACTTCCTGGTCTGTACTGCCAACAGAGTGGGCTGTGGGTTCTACGTGGTGGGTACAATCTGCCTGCTCCTAGTATGGAAAGTAAAGTGCCCACATATGTGTTAGCTGCATGTTTCAAAAGATTTTTTGCTTTGTTCTTACATGCAGCACATAAATGAAAAATGAGATCTGAATTCAAACAAGAAGGAGACAGATATTACTTTAATGCAGAAGAGGTACAAATAATTTGTAGTACTAAAAACATGTAGCAGACAATTAATTGACCACTAGGGGGGATCATAGGAGTGGAGAAGGACTTGAATGTACTACATGATAAATTCTTTCACAGAAGCTTGCCTGTGTGCGATGTTGTATTGTATGAGCACAGTTCAGAACTTATTGAGAAAAGACAGCACTTTGTGTGTATTTAAGTTAATATAAGCAGCTTATATTGAGTTTTTAAAACAGACCAATAACAGGTTTAATTGTTGCAATGAAGGAACTTCTTTACACAGGTATTTTTTCATCAGTTTAAATTAGTATAGGATAAACCTGTTCAGCTTCCACCATCAGCAAATGAAGTAGATGTGAATGATGTGATAATAACTTCACCGAACCTGATAAGTACAAGAATCCTGCCCATCAATTTACAGGCTACCCTACTGAAATTGAAGTTGATACCCTATCATAAGCATTTGATTTAGAAATCACCCTTCTAACATCTTCCAGACCAAACCAAGCCCCCTGAAGTAGTGACATTAAAGTTTTCAATCCAAAGTTAATTCCTTCAAGAAACTATGCACAGTGATAAGTTCTGCAGAATTCAAAACTCAATTTCTTGACAATGGACTGCTCTCAAACTACTTTTCCGGGCACATCTCTCTCCACAGGTGGTGGGGGAGAGATCAGAACCAGGCAGTCATCAATACCGTGCACAACGGCTGGAACATACATCTTGACTAAGAAGATGGTGAATTTCCATTGTCCTGGAGTTGGAGTAAAATTAATAAGGCACAGTCTAGCTCTGTGATGTTACAGACTCATGTGCACATAGTTGAAGTTACTGAAATTTTTGCCATTTACTTTAGAAGTAATAGGTGTGGGACCTAAATATTTCAGTGAGATGTGCTGGTACCTTTTAGCATCACTAAATAAATATAAGTAATTTGCTTCTGTTTTGTTTCTAGTAGCATATTACGAGAAATATTATGACTATTGAAAGAACCTAGACTTCTATTGCTTAAATGGAGTCTCACATTGAATATATTAATACACGACAATATAGATCGTTTAATACAGACAATACAGGCATTGAACATAAGCAGATTTACAAAAGGGAAAGCTGAGTGACTTGTGGAATTACCATCAACTTTCACCTCTGTCAGGGGACTCAGTTTAATTGTCTTCTCACTACCAAGATAGTAATTACACTGTGAGGACTAATTACTTCTGAAGTTTCTTGTTTTGTTTTGTTTTGTTTTGTTTGTTTATTTGTTTGTTTTTAAGAGAAAGTGAGAAGATAATTTAGCCGGTAGGTGCCCAGTGAAGATGTCTTTGCAGAAGAGGCTGCAGAGTACTGGTCATAATTTTGTAGACACCATTCCATTATGAATGAGATTGAAGGCACAAACTAGTGCAACACATTAAGTGAGCAAAAAAAGACAGACCTGCAGTAAGTCTGGCCCCTGCTACAGCAAATGTTCAGCCTGGCAGGACAAAGCAATGAATATTCCAAGTTCATATTTCTCATTCTTTTAAAAATAAACTGTGCCCGTTTTGCTCTTCAGACCATATGGCATGAATCATTTCAGTGAAGCATTCATCACATCATGATTTACACTGACATTATTTCTTAGAAGTTAAGTGGTGGGGTTTCACTGTGAGGAGCTTTATGTATTAAAGCCATTCTCTGTTGTCTTTCACTTGTTTCACTGAAAGGTAACTTAATCTCAGCTCAAAACTGGAGTTACTGAAGTGAAAAAGCAAGCAGAAAGTGTTCCTGCTTTTAGGTTTTCTGTTTGAAAATTGATTTCCTTATAAATGTACACAAGCTTTTTATTTTAAGTTTTTATACTCATGTATGATGTAGGCATAGGTACTTGATTGCTATTTATTCTGTTTTCATTTTAAAAAGTACAACAGAGGTAAGTCTTATAACAGTTCTTATGCCAATGCAAATTTAATTAGAAAATGCTGAATATTTAAGTGGCAAAGAAGGTATGTGACCAGGGGTGTCAGTTATCTGAGAGGGATTCTCTGATGTCAGAAACCTGCTACTGAGTCCCGACAAGCTGTGTCAGTAACACTGGAAGGCTGCAGAGTTCTCTAGGAAAGTGTGTGTATGAGGTACACACTGTTCACAGCAGCTGTGCTGCATCCACAGGGAAACTGGGTATACAGATTTGCAGTCCCTTCTTTCAGCTCATAACTTTTTTATCATTACCTGTTTATTTATTCCATGGATTTGCCATGGAATTACATGAATTTTCTGTGTTTTTTTCCCTTCTTAGCTTCTTCCTGATGAGAAATCGGGAAGAACTTCTGCATATAGTAAGATAAAATTATTTCTCTGCTAGTCCTTTGCCTCGTGTGACCTTTGTAAATCACTTAACACCCTGTGATTCAGGTGTAAAACCAGTGTTATCTGAGTAGTAAAGATGGTAGACCAGAACTTAATACATTTAAGAAATAATAATAATAATTATTATTATACTATCCCTAACTGATAAAATGTAAAGTCTCAGAATATCTATCTTAATTAAAATAAAAGATAGGAAACAGAATATTGTTAAATGAAGGGGATAGATTACTTCTTAAAAAAACCCAAGCCAAAACATCTTCAGGTGGCAAATTTTGGGTCTTGAATGTAAAGCTGAGACTTTCAGAGTATGAGACATCCATTCCACTGGGGCTTGACTCACAAGTCATACTTCACAATTTATAGCAAAACTGGATTCTTAACATATTGGAATAAAGATTTTTAACAAGCTTCCATCTGTTAAACCATCAAGTTGGCTTGGTCTGATCATGCTTGCTGTTTTAATAAATAGCCAGCATAATTTTTCAAACCACAGCCTTCAAATTAGCTTGGAGCATTTGAACTCCACTAGTTGTGGTCAGTCCTGAAAGATTGACGTTGCTTGTACGTTTGGAGCAGCCCAGACCACAGGGAGGGCCCAACCTCCCGTCCCCGTGGCTTGGAAGAAAGGCATACCAGTGCCATTTAGGAAGGGTGGGCTGAGAAGTGACCTCAGGGATAGCCACTTCCTTGACTAATGGTATTGCAAATGAGACATAATTGGTCTCAAACAGGAAGGGAGTAAACCACTAAAGTCGGAGTGCAACTCCCTGTCTGGAAGGTGTGTTTGCCACAGCAAAAAAAAAAAAAAAAAAAAAAAAAAAAAAAAAAAAAAAAAAAAAAAAAAAATAAAAAAAAAAGCTTCTTTGTTAGCATGGGAAAATGAACTGAGGGCATATTTGTCTTTTTGTTGTGTTATTCTTTTTCAACAGCACAAATGAAAATGTCAAAAAAGAAGTGTGCATGGAATGAAAGTTTTGCTTTTCCCTCTCCAAAGTAAGACACGCTTCTGATGTAAAGGCTTCAGTAGTGCTATACAAGCAGTTTTCAGGGAGGCCAGTAATGGAAAGGCTTCAACAACCAAGATTAGAATCCAGTGTTTTGCATTCACTGCCAGAAATTCCCTCCTAGGAAGGGAATTAAGGTACAAATCAAAGTGTGACGTGAATGTAAATTGAGATAAACTTGTGATAATGAAACTGAACACAGGCTACTCACTTCTGTGTGTTTAACTTGGAAAGTAAATAATGATGTATCAATAATGAGTACTTTGTGATAATCATGTTTTGAGGGAAAAATCAACAAACAGCCCCCTACCTTACCTATCTAACACATTTATCCTAGCACTCGCTAGTGCCAAATTACCTTTCCTGTATAATCACTGTATGTGAGAATAGAGAGAATTAGTTCAATATCTTAAATGGTTTTCTCTGAACAACAGGCATTAAATTAATAATCTGCTGTATGTATGCTCATTGAAAATGAAAACTGCTAGAGTTTGTGGATAAGAATCTGAAAAGGAGCAACAGGAGTCTGTGAGAAGGAGGGAGAAGGAACATTTATAATATATATATTTTTTGATAATTTTATATATTAGTATTAAAGGTTAAAGCAAAGCATCAGTAAAGTTAAAATAAATGTTTGTGGTCCAGAGTAAAGCATTCAAGAAGCCATCAAAAAGAATTCATAATGGAGAGGTGATTTAAAAAAAAGGATTAAAAAATGGCTAAATATTAACAGCTAAAAAGATACACTAGCAAGAAAGCCTGTGCATGCTTGCATTATGTCCCATTCCTCTCAAGCCCTGAGTGATAGAAGTATCCAAAATAGGAAGTGATTTGGATGCTAACCAAGTTAAACCTATACCGTGAAAGGTTTTCTTATGAGACTATAGGAATAAATGAATTGTGCAGACTTTTGTCTCTTCTCCATCTTCTCCATTTCTACATCCATGCTCGTCAGTTTCTCATGCATGCTTTCATGGAGTGTTTGATCCAGACTTTTTCTCCTCTCCTTCTCAATCTTGTCCTTGTCCCAGTTCCCCTCATGAACTTCAAGAGACTGCAAAGCACAGGAAGTGCTAAGGATTCAGTGAAATGGTTTCTTATATAATCTGATCTGTGTGAAGCAGCTGGGATGACATGGCTGAAATAATAAAAAAATGAGTAATTAAAGGGGCATGAAGCATTTGAGCCCAAATTATTGAAATCTGACAGCACTGGAAGCAAACAAAATGTCTTATGTGGGCCTCAATGCATGCAGTTTTCCTCTCATGGAAAATCTAGTACAAGCTCGCATACATGCACACATTTATACATATACATATATATAAGAGCAAGGCCCTAACTTATATTTCAGATTGGGGTGAGGTTTCAGTTCTTAGGCTTTCTCTTTCAAAATGATTCACCTATCTACTGCTTTTGTGAAAAGTTCTTAGCATAATTCCATTGGATTCTCCTGTAAAAAAAAAAAGGTATTTTTAGAAAGCTTATTTTGCTTTGCCTTGAACTGTAGGCCTTTTTTTTTTTTTAATAGTAACTTTTTGGTTTTCTTTCACCCCTTTCACCCCCTCTGTTGCTATTCCTTGAGAACTGTGGGTGGCCGATGAAGCAGTGAGCATCACATGATGTCACTTAGCAACCTGATGTTCATAAATAGCAACAATCATTTTCTAATGGCTATTTTTCCCCATCAGGAAAAATGTTTAGATCCAGTCTATTCTGACAGTGCCAAATTCTTCTCCTGACCTTCCAGTACATTTATTGCTTTTTCTTTCCTTTTGGAGATCCAATATGACATGATAGTATCATGGCTGATGCTATTAGAATGCTTCTAATATATTTCTGAGCTTACTAGTTACACATAATGACAGTAATTTTTAGCACACAGCTCTTTAAGAACAGTGTCCTCTCCCTTTTCCCAAATGCCTGCATTGCATAAATCTCAGATGCTCTCAAAATACTGTTTGTGAAATGAAATCAGAAGGGTCATCCACAAGTGTTTTTTCTATATTTTAAATGCCTCTGGGCAATGCTCAGGAAGCTCGAAACTTTTTCAGTTCTTTCAGAAAGAATCTGGCAGGATTTGTGTGTATCCTCTTAATATTAGTATAATTGTTTGAAATAAAATACAGCTTTGCTGTAAAGGACTGTCTTTTGTCAAGTTTTTGCAAATAATTTATCTTCATTTGAGTATTAAGACAGAACTCAAAAGATAAGATTATAAACTACGAAAAGTAGAATTGTGCAAGCCTTTGAAAAGGATCTTGCAAAAAATCACTTAAGAAATATAGCAAAATTATGCAACCACCTAAGCCCTGCTTGTCCCCAAGATCTCTATCTGAGAGCATAGAAAGAAAATCAACCCCAAATCCTGTCTGTGCAGCATCAGTTCCCCTCTCCCTAACCATATGGCTGCCCCTCAAAGAGTTGGGGGCTCTGTAGCTGAGAAGGGGGAGTAATGTGGGTGAAACCACGACACTGTCATCGTTTGTGCGTGACCACTTCCACAAATCCTGCAGCTATTCAGTATATGCTCTTCTCCCTCTCACTATTTGCATTGCTAATTCATATACCAAGTAAGTAGTGGCTGAACTACATGGATAGCAAAAAGTGTCTGTTTTTCTTGCACCTTTTGGTTTTTTTATTTGATTTTTTAAAAAAAACTTAATATACCACAGAACAGAGAAGTAAGGAAGATTTGACTTCATTTCTATTTCCAAGACATCTTTGCCATTCATACCTTTTTTCTGTGGAGCTGCATTTTAATTCCATAAAACTAGGGCGGATAAGATCTTCTTCTGATAAGAACATTTATCCAGAGAGCTCTATAGTGCTCTCACATAGCTGTGCTATCTCATATCAGCAAACTTTGCTATCTGAGCCACTTTAGGCACAGCAGCTCATACCTGGAGGGTGACAGAAATAAAATTGCTACAAGCAGTCTTGAAATGTTAACTTCAATGTGTCTGGTGGAAGCCAGAAGAATAGGAACTGTGAAATACACCACTTCCTCTTGTTGGGGGAAGTGAGGACAGAGGGACCTAATCAACAGCTTTCACTCTACTAAAACCTTTAAACTCAGCTTAACAGGAGAGGCAGATAAAGTGATCCATGTAATATATTTCTACAATTTCTTCTTGCAAGCGAGTAAAGTTAAGACTAGTGTTACAAAAGATGAATTCATCCAAGCTGGGATTTTATGTAAGTTCTGAAGACTGCAAAAATGAATGAGAGATTATGGCCTCTCCAAGTGCATGCTTTGTTCCCTGCCAATGCAAGAATGTTGTTTTGTTTTGGTTTAATTCATACTTTTATTTCTATATACATGATGGGATTACTCACAGAAATTGTCACATTCAGGACGTGCTGGGTGGAGACATAAGCAGAGCAAGTCCTTAGCCTGATTACTTCCCAACATATTTTTATTTGCCTTACAATCCTTTTACACGTTACAGTGTAAATTAGAGCTGGAAAACATAGCTAAATAGAAGACAGATGTAGCAAAACTAAAATCTGAAACAGTTACGAGCTTCAATGAAGATGAGTTAGGAATATTCCTTGCCCTTTGTATGTCAGTAGATGGTGCTCTGTTTATATATGCAGACACAATGTATGTGCACAGAATGGCTTTATAGACAGTGATTATTATGTAGCCTCCTCTTGGTGCAATGGAAAGGATTTCTGGGGAGAAAAAGTATATTAAATTCAAGCTATTCATAATTTTAGTTATTTTTACTTGAAAATATACGTTTTGCCCCTTATTTTCTTTCTAACTCCTCTTTCAGTTCATGTTGGTTCAAAGAGGGGTTTTGATTCAGTAGATCCTTCTGGCTTCTGCAGCAGCATATCAGGTTGCAAATAAAAACAAACTAGTGATTAAGTTTGCTTCACAACTTAACTGATTTTCATCATAAAACCCATACACACAGCTATATGTTGCTCCATATAAAGATCCATTTCAGTCCTTAACTGAGAATGATGTTCTTTAACAGTGTCTCAAAACCCCCATTGTAGCAATAAACTTACTTTTAATACATTTTATGTTAGCTCTTGATGCTAATCTTAACCAATTATCATTTTCCTTATTTGTTCTGAACATTAGGGGACACCTATAACATATTTGTATTAAGAATACTCTTGTTGGAGCTTTTGCTCATCCTTATTTTATTTTTTTTTTTTAAATACAAACACCCATTCAGATGCCAAACTACCTAGAAGTTTTCCAATCATAAACGTGAAAAAAAAATTAGGTAGTGTTGAGACATGACCAAACTTTGAGGTATGATGTTTCCTATTTGCTTAACTAAATGAAGAGTCAGCATCTTGCAGGACAGGAAGCTTTTTGTTTGGGACCAGTTAGAAATCACAGCATGTATAAGTATGTAAGATGTCAATGGCCCACTATGGTGTCAATGGAAAAGTTCCTTTAAGACAAATTGAGTACACCTTGTAGCACTCAAGGATCATTTCACCACTCCTTTCTCACACAGGGTTGGTGCTCCTTGCTGTCAGTTTAAACATAAATATAAAATAAAGGTAGTGAAAAAGTATTTTTAGATGGAAAAAAGTGGTTTTAGTTGGTGATTCCACTGAGACACTACTTTGCCTCAAGAAGAAGAATAGGGTGGACAGAAGGGAGGAATCAGGACAACATGTTGGAGCAGTTTCCAGGCCAGTTTTCAGCTCTGTCCATATTCTTGCAGACAAGTTAATGGAGTTGCTCAAATCTTCCTCTGGGTTTTGCATGCTACCAGCTGTAATGCATGCTGTGA
This sequence comes from Empidonax traillii, assembly GCF_003031625.1. Taxonomy (NCBI): domain Eukaryota; kingdom Metazoa; phylum Chordata; class Aves; order Passeriformes; family Tyrannidae; genus Empidonax; species Empidonax traillii. The sequence goes on along the minus strand of NW_020955246.1, from coordinate 1,825,869 downwards.
TGTAAGCATCCAGCCTATATTCTACAAAGCATGAAAAAAGACTGAGAAGTCAAAGGCTGAAGCTTGTAAGACTGATTGATCTGAGCAAGAGGTAGCTTAGTTATCCAGTGGGAAATATCAAGGGGCATGCAAGGGTCTGTGTTGCTGTTGTTCTGAGTAACAGTGACATTTAGTTTTTAATCCCTAAAAATACAGGGTTGAAGGTGGTATACTTCAACTCACTATTTCTGCATTTTATTTGTGGGAGATACAAATTCCTACCTCTACTGTGTAGCCTTTGGTCACACCCCTCAGGTCACACCTCTTCAACAACTCCCCAGAGCCTTCTGTCAACCCCCACCCTGGCTGCTGTCCCAACATCATTTCCCCAATCCCATCCCTCCATGGCCTCCCAATTTCACCCCCATCACATCCCTATCCCCATATCACTAGGATGTCTGAGGCTTTCTCATGCAAGCCACCTTCTTAAAGATTGTCAATTATTAATAAATTGGTTTCACAGAGAAATTTCTAGAACTGAGTCCTCCCCCACCCAGCTGCATGCCTTGAAAATGTGCCTTTTTGATACAGCAGATATGTGTTTTATAGAAAGCAAACTGCACTAGAGAAATTTGTCAGAGTACCCAGTGGATGGAACAATCACCTAAGAACAATTCCAACAGCACTGATGGGGCCCAAGCCTGGGACCCACAGCCTTAGAAGGTTACTCAGACAGGCTGAACTATTGGGACTACCTCACATGCCCTTCTTACTGGAGAATTTTAGGTTATAAATCAAGACTCATATATAAAATATTATGAGGAACCTCTGTTTTGTGAATCCTGGCAGAGCCCCAGAGCTGCCAAGCAACCTGCTGTTTGATACGATTGCAACTTGATGCACCTGTAGGTCTGGCCAATAGATAACATGAAGTCACACATGAAACATTAGGTATTGAATGATTTCAGGTGCTTTTGACTGCTGAGTAGATAAGGAACTGAATGTATCTCTAAGTGTCTACAGAGACACTTGAGGAAAAAAATTCTTGCTCTGAATTTTAGCTCACAATCCCTGGTGAGACTCACTTGGCTGTCCATGAAAAGAGAATACCTCCTGGAATTATTGTAAAGGAAACCACTTGGTAAGATTCAGAAGTGTATGGGAAGTATAGCTGTGCAGAAAGTGAGGCAGGTTAGTGTGTTTGATAGAATAAGACACTTTCTTAAAATATAGATTTCAGGAAAAGAAAATACATTTTCAATCAAAAATGTTTTTTTCCTAGATCCTATAACTGTAGTAAACATTTATGAAGAAATGACCGACTTGAAGAAATGACTAAAGATTAACAGCTTTAGTTTTATATCCTAGCAGCCAAAGCAGTTTCTCACTTTGTGGAATTCATCCAGGCTTCTACTCTCTAACTTTAGTGACTTACCCCAGATTTAAACCAGTGTAAGCAAGGGCAAGTTAAAAATACTTGTGCCACAATTGGCCTTGGAAAATACATTTCTCCATGATAGACATTAAACTGACTGCTGAGGCAGACAGCATGTCTTGCCCATAATAATTTTGTATTTGCTTCTTTTCCTCAGTCCTTAAAATGAGTTCATGACTTCATAACTCTAAGAGTAAATACATTGTATAATGAATACACTTTTTATTCAATATTTGGAGGAAATTAAAGTAAATGTTGTAAGTAATAATACTGCATGGAAAAAGCAATGATAATTATCTGATGAGGGAGTTAATATGAAGGGCACTTAGTTAATCTTGTGGTCTGAAGTAAATAGCAGACAACCAAGTAAACCTAATTAACATCAAAACAAAGAGCATTAGCCCACCAGTTCTTAGCTAATTTCTTATTTTCTTCAGAATACCATTACATGAAAAGGTTAGGGCTTATATATTCAGTTAAACCTAGTTCCATAAATGGATGGTCATGCTTTAGTCAAAGTTGACCCAGACTCTCAATCTGCATTCATGCAAGCAGGCCTTGCTCACACAGACAGACCTCAGAGTTCTGCCTATCGACATTTCCACCGCATTATTCTGGTACCTGAGCACTGCACAAGGAGAGGGGCATTAGTGAGGAAAAAGACAAACCACACAACCATTGCAATAATTATGTTATCAAATTTCAGTGTGGACACATAAATGAGAGCAACCGTGCTGAAGCATCAGCACCTGGGAAAAGCTCCCAAGAACAAGTACATTTTCTTTGGATTATATATTTGGTTTTGGGGGAAGGATTTCTGACATTTTCTTTGGTGCTTTATAAAGTGAATATCCATTATGTATCATTAAATTTAATTTCTGGTCATTCTGCTGGTTGCTTCTACTGTTCATTAATCCTGGAGGATTCTACATCACTTTTAGATAGTCTTTCCATGAATAGTCTTTCCACTGTTGCTAAACATTATGAGTGTATTTTGGATGTCACATGGGTCATTTCTTCATACATTTATACACAGAGACTTGGACAGAATAACAGGGAACAAACAATAAAAAACCTTTTTAAAACTGGTTATTTTTACAAATTAACTTAAAATTGAGTGAATGGGACTCAGAAGGGGTTTTAAAAAGCAAATATTTCTTTTTATCTACATGAGCCATTTGAGGTGAACTAAGTTTTGTCTCTCAGATGAAGAGGAATACCATCTTAAAATATCTACCAGTATGATGAACTAGCATATTTTTCCTAGGGAAAAGAGTAATAAAGCATTTTTTTTTCCTGTTTATGCAGTCCATATATGTTGTCCAAGAATAAGCAGTTCACTTATTTCATTATCTTGACTGTTGAAAGGTAAAACCACTAAAATAGGGTGCCAGCCCTGAATCTTTGTCCCTCTGTAGTCCTGACCGGGCAGGTGGCCATCCCTAAGAAGAGTCAGTAGGGATTTTGCCATGTATATTAGGGGTGACTGGGAAGGCACACAGAATAGGAATTGTCCATCTGCTGGAAATCTCTGTTATGTTGATCCGTAGAAATGCTCAATTTTACCTAAGCATCTTCACCTACTACAGGAAGAAGGGAATAGAAGAAGACTGGAATAGAGAACAGCTTTTCTACTTTACATGTAGGATTTGTGCAGAATATTGTGTGCTTTGTCCATGATTCATGAATTTCAATGAGCATTAGCTATAAACTGCAGAATTTTTTTTTGTTTTGTACAGATGTCACTACGATAGAGTTTTATTAACCTTTCTATGCATTTTGTATGGTTTTACTTTGTTAACAGTATTGCCCTTTTCCTGTTGCCTTTCATGTTTGTTTTTTCTTATTTAATCCTAATGACAAAGCGGTGTCTAATTAGATTTGTAAAAAAATTACCCAAATATTAGTCTTTATTGAGAATTAATAGAATAGAGAACTCACTGTTAAGAAATAAAGCAAGTTAAGAGGGGATACGTGCACGTAGTAAAGAGGTGTCATGGAATGACAGGAAAAGGGCAGCAACTTTAAATTAAGAAAGGAAAATGATGTAATAATGATTAAACCACAAAACAGAACTCCAACACAGTGAATGAGCAATAAAAATAAGGTAATAAAAAGGAGTACTGAACTAGCTCATGAGACATGTTATTACAGTGAACATTATGCTAGCACTGTTTATTTTGCTTAGCATTATGGACACCTTCAAGGTTGCTATGACAAATGTGTGTGAGTGTTTAACGGAAAATGAACATTTTTTTTTTTTTTTAGCTAAGAAGGCATCCACCAGTTCTCTGCCTACTCAATTTCCTAAATTACGTGCCACATAAATTTAACTTTATTGGCACTGGACAAATGTTAACATTAACCACTTACTGGTTAAAACAATCTTCAAAATATTCAGTGTGTTTCTCTGTTGACATTCCTCAACCCATAAATTGTAATCCATGCAGTTTTGCTTGAAAAAAGTATTCACTCAAATTGTAAAGCACAATAACAGCACCTAAATAAGAAGTTCTACTAGCTAAAAAGATAAAATTAATATATACAGCTTCTACTAGATTTAAGGGAAATTATTTTTTTTCATAACTGGCCTTTGAATGACTTTTTCATGGCATTGAAAGAGTCTTATTCATTAAGTGACACTTAAATTTATGCAAGCTTGTTACAGCACAGGGAGTAAGGGAGGAAAAACTCAACAGGGTTTCTCCATGTGACTTACACAAACATTATCAATGTGGTTCATTCACTGAGCCAATGACAAACTCAGAGGTCTGTTACTAGCTGGAATAGATGTACTGGACCAAACAAAGAGGGAAAGTGGAACTGGGACAACCCCAGTCTGAAAGTGAGCTAAAAATAGATCACAACAAGGTCATTGGAACCCAACACACAGGAGGGTCACACATTGACAGTGCTGTTCTCCAGGTTGTAATACACTTTATAAAGATTAAACCAGGTATTTGGGATCTTTGGTGACATAGGAAGCAGATGAGGTGTTCCCACTTGGCCTGTCAGGATGTGTAAGGAGAGTTGTAGGTGGCTAGATTATCCTTGCAGCATTTGAAGCTGTGCAGGTACTGGTTGATAATGTAATTAAATAATGAAAACACTAAACGGTGAGTGGGGTCACAAAAGCTATGAGGCAAGATGAAAAGATGCTGTAAAAAGGTGAATAGAAGACCAGGGAGCCCAACTAATCAGATCTCAGCATTTCAATAGAAATGGATCAATTTCCTTTCTTGGGACCTTGAGCTGAAGGTACTCTGCCCTCTAACCTGATAACTAAAGAATTTTATGATATTATTGATGGAAACCTTGTTATACGTTTTTTCTTTCCTGAAACATTGTTTAGGACATGCTTTTTTTACCCTTTTTTTTCTGTTTGTTTCTATAGGATGACTGGAAGAAAACTGTCATGATTTGTACATCATCACTGAGGTGACTGATGAAATGTAACACTGTCACTACCAGCCTAACAAAAAGCATCAGGTGGCTTCAAGTCACAGCACAGGGGGCAAATAAAAACCTAAACTTGCTGCTCAAGAAATACTGTATGTAAGTAAACAAGTGACTGAGAACAAGAGGAAAAAAAAAAAAAAACAAACCCAGAACACTTTTCTGGGATGTACTTGGTGATGGAAGAGAAGTATAATCTCCTGGCTGTGGAGATTTTGCCTGAGATACCACAATCTTTTTCAACACCAGAGTGGATATTTTTGCCATTCTGTGGGACATGTTGTGGTTCACTCAGCTCTGCCCAGCTGAAAAGAAACTCTTCACTATGCCTCTGCAGAGTGTTGCATGAGATATTTGCATTGGTAGAAGAGCTGAAATGGTTGTGTTTGAGTTAAACACGAATAGAACTAATGCAGGGGTTGGGAAAGGCTGAATACCACACTGCTAAGGTAAACTCCATCTCAGCTGTCTCATTCTGGTCAGTTAATGGCTTGAAAAAATGGAAGCAACCTTATACAGCTGATGCTTACTTAGCATCATCCCATACTAATTTATCTGGATCTATTTCACCTGAAGAAGACTGTTAATAAGCCACCGTAACACACTGTCTACATGTCACCTAGCAGACTGATTAACTGCTGCTTGCTCACAGACATACCTAATGGACATAGGCCTTCAGCAAGCTTAAGTTTTTGGAAACACAAGTGCACAAGACTGTGCACTCAGCAATTCTTTGCATTCACCACATTGTATATGAGCCCAGTTACTTTTTTTAAGCAATTTTACATCCTGAATGGATAATATGTATGGCCACTATAAGTTGCTATATTCCAATATATAATTGATCTGGAGGATGCTATCAAAAAAACCCCAACCTGTTTGGGAAAGACTTGCAGTTTTGAATTGGCATCACAAATTACTGTTGACTGTGATCCAACAGTTCAGTATCATAAACAGAGAAAGGTAAGAAATTAATTTATCAGATTTTGTGCTGATACATGATGACATGGCAGACTTTTGAATAACTCTGCATTCTAGCTGAGTCCACTGACACTAAGAAGCACCAGTTGATACTGACCTTCTCTTGACCAGTTTTCTCCACTTTTGTAAAAAATCAAGATGAATGAACAGACAGTCTTTCACAATCCTCTTTAAACTGTCACTGTAGATGTGTTACTGACAAATTACTTACTGTCCAAAAAGGGAGGCAAAGAACTCACTGAAAAATTACATTAGCGTGTTGTTACCAACCATATCTCAGAAGTTGCTTAAAGTCTGGTGACTATCCAAGCATATCAGCAACTGATAATATTACTGCAAGTAGAGTTGATCTTCAAAGTCAAAAATAGAGTTAAGCCCTAACTACACCATGTAGTGGAAATAGAAAAAAATAAATCATTGCAACACGGACTGCAGCTGATTAAGTGCCATCTGATCATCCATGTAAATGTGCAATCTGAAATTCTCCTTGGGCTGCATCACAGATGCCAAAGTTCCACCAAATCCAGGCAGTGTGTTCACCAAATGCTCTGACAGCCAAGACTTTTATCTCAAGTGATGTTGCGATAGTATGTCAGTTGCTCTGTTTTTGCAGACATGAATCGTTAATGATGTCAACCTTTCCTAAATGATCTTCGCAACACATAGGAGCAGTTCCATTTAAATGTTCTTATAGCCAGTTACCACACACACAGTTTCAAACTGAGCACACCCGAAGACCTTTTCTACAATATAATCATTGATTACATGAGGTGAGATTTTTCACACATGCAAAATTTTCAGAAGGAAAATAATCCCTGAAGAGGTCCACACACATAGCAGGACCTAGTCTGTCCATTTACAAATCTGTATCACTTCCGCATCTTTAACTAACAGCCTAATAAGGAAGCCTACATTTGTTATAGGTCATTTGTGGAAAAACAATAGAAACAAAAATCATCACTCATTTTGTACATGCTACTCATGAATTGAAGAGCAAGCCCAGATGGTGTTCTGTTCACGTGTACAAAAAAATCTTGACTGTATTGCCTGCTCTGTGAAGAGGAAGGCTTCTACATCATCCTCAGAAGATTAAAAGTATATTTTCAAGTGCAAGTACTCAGGAAAAGAGTGAAAAATAAGCAAATCAAGGGACTTGAAATAAGCAGTTGTCCAGCGCAAGCAGCTTTGCACTCAAGATGTAACTGAAGCCTAAACCCCAGGGCTATGGTTAAAGATAACTTCTATCTCATACATCCTCTAGCCAAATAGAAATACCTGCACTGGGCAAAGCACATTGTAAATGTTAGTTTGGAAGATCTGAAACTATTCTATGTCATCTAGAAATATATAGGTCAGCTGGTTGAGTCCGTTTTCTAAATTCTTCTGAGTAATAGTAACTGTCCTAACAAACTGTTACAATACAGATCTGCTAACATTCTCACCCTTCTTTTCCCACCTTGCTGGAAAGAGCATTTTTAGGGGTTTTTTTTGGTTAATTTTGGGGTAAAAAACTTCTACTTTCCTTACACTACTGTAAAGCCTCATGGCAGCATTTACCAAAAAATGAGATTAATAAATATTGGAGGACTAAACTATCAGTGGTCAGAACTGCTCCCACACTCATAAATGTGAGTTGGTTCAGAGGTGTCAGGCTGAACAAATGAGGACTGAGGGGAGAGCAAAGACAGGACTGGTCTAAAAGGAAGAGATACTTCAGACAATAATAGAACATTTTTTGGAAAGACTGGTAGATTAATGGAGAGAAAAGCTACAGAGAGCATTAAATCATCAAGGATAGTGCAGGAAGGACTTGAGTCATGATCAGCATGTTACTGAGTAAGCTGATGAGCCAGACTTACCACTTCAGTGCTGGCTGGAGGTAAACTAGAAGGATCCATGGGCAACAAGACACCCAACAAGCAAATGATGCAGTTCAGGTACTTTTGAATTTTCCAGAAACACAAAAAGGGGCAAAGTTTTTAGAATATTTCATAATTTTAAACTTCATGAGAGAGAAACAGGACTAAGAAATGTGAACTGTCAATTATACAGTTAAAATCTACGCTAGTATTCACTTGAGACAAATGTCTGTCTAAAAATGGGATGGATGTTTGTGTGCAGTAATATTACTTCCATTTTTTAGTAGAGGCATGAAGGAGAATGACTCAGTCTCCTCAAGTCCCCACCCATCCTTTGGCTCTGGCTACTAAGAACAGTTTAAATTTTGTAGTAGGTACAGGGTCCCAGAGCCTGTGACTAGCTGCTAACTATGCCTGTGTTAACACACCCACGTCCAGTCTCACTGTGTTGCTGCTGCTTCAGTCTGAGCAGGTGCGTGTGCCTTCCAAATTAACTCTGCTCAGACACTTTTGCCTGGCTTTGCTCAGGCCTCAGGTTCCAGCCAGGTTTTAGAGATGCTTTTAAGATAGACTGCTAATCTGGAAAAGGTTTGGAGGCCCTGATTTTTTTTTTTTTTTTTTTTTTTTTTTTTTTTTTTTTTTTTTTTTTTTTTTTTTTTTTTTTTTTGGAAAATAATCTATCTTGAAATTAGTAAGCAACTCTGGGAAAACATTTTTCATGCCAAAAGGGCATGTGAAGCAGCTGATCAGTACTTATGCAAACACCTGTGCATATTTTTAAGCTTACTAACAGTTGGAATAGCTTTCCCCCTCACCTCAATACCATGTTAATACCTATTCCTTATATTAAAAAGCCTTTGTTCATGAAATATATTCATATTTTAATAATTCTAACAGTGAAAAACACTGAGTTATAATGATGACATGACTAAAATGACAGTCTCGGTAACTTGAAAATTCAAGCATTAACAGTAGTATTTGCCTCCAAATTAGAGACCAGATTTAGCACGCACAAAATTATATCACTTATTTTGAAACTGCTCTGTTGCTTCAAAAATTTTAGGTTTCTTGAAAAACAAAGCCAGAGAATTGCTGATGCAGTAACTGAGTTCTGGAGATCACCTAGTCCAACCTTCCCTCCCCAAAACAGGGTCAGTTTGAGCAGATTGAGTTCTGAACATCTCCAAGAATGGAGACTCATCCTCCTCTCTGATTAACGAGCTCCAAACGCACTAAAGCCTTCTGGATACTCCTTCACAACTATAACTTACATAAGTTTACTCTGTTAATGTAGCTAACAAAGAGATGTCTATGCAAGTCTGCCACAAGCTAGAATTACTCACAACTCCAGATACCACCACCATTTTAGAACGCAGCATTAACTGAAATGTCTGGAGAGCAGTCAACCTTCAATATCAATCAATTAGCTGTTCATCTGTGCAAATCCTAGACATGCATTATTTACAAAGAGAAATGTTCTGTACTATCACTTGGTGGATTTCTGAGACAGTGCCTATTATGGAAGAGCCAGGACCTGGATTGTATCAGACATGATCACAAAAATGCTGAGATAGAAGGGACCCACAAGGATCATTAAGTCCAACCCTAAGCCCTGCGCAGGACCATCCCCAAGAATCACAGCGTGTGCCTGAGAGGATCATTCAGATGTTTCTTGAACTCTATCAGTCTTAGCGCCATGACCACTTCCCTGGGGAGCCTGTTCCAGTGCCCAACCACTATCTGGATGAAGGACTTTTTCCTAAAATCGAACTTAAATGTCTCCAGATACAACTTCAGGCCAGTCCCTTGGGTCCTGTCACTGATCCATAGGGCAGATCAGTGTCTGCCCCTCCTCTTCCCCTCAAAAGAAAGCTGTAGACTTCAATGAGGTCTCACCTCAATCTCCTCCAGGCTGAACAGAACAAGTGACCTCAGCCGCTCCTCATACGGCTTCCCCTCAAGGCCCTTCACCATCTTCATTTACATCCTTTGGACACTCTTAAATAGCTTAATGTCTTATGTTGCAGTGCCCAAAACTGCACACAATATTCAAGGTGAGGCCACACCAGTGCAGAGCAGAGTAGAACAATCCCCTCCCTTGACCAGCTGGTGATGCTTTGCCTGATGCCCCCCGGACACAGTTGGCTCTCCTGGCTGCCAGAGCACTGCTGACTCATATTCAACTTGCTGTCAACAAGGACCCCCAGGTTCCTTTCTGTGGCACAACTTTCCAGTTTCTCATCCCTCAGTCTGTACATACATCTGGGGTTGCCCCATCCCAGGTGCAGAATTCAGCACTTTCCCTTGTTGAACTTCCTGTGGTTGGTGATTGCCCAGCCCTCTAATCATTCAGGTACACAATAAGACTCAAAGGCCCTGGGGAAGTCAAAAGGTGCACAGCTTTATTCAGAATGTTTGAAATCTCCTGTAAGTACTGCATCGCATAACTCATTCCAAAGAGGTTAATTTTGTGAACAGGGCCCAGATGATGCTCCTCTTCCTCTGCCCTCCCTCTCCATTCTCATGATTCCACACACAAAATTTAACCTCTCTCCCACAGCATACCTCTTCAGCTTGTGAGCATCACCATTCTCATTTCTCATATCTCCACTAATTTCCAGTTTTTTTAAGAACTGAAGACCACCACACCTAAATAAGAAGGAACAGTCATTTCAGTATTCTCATAACAAAAGCAGCCCTGAAAGAAAAAGAGCTCTCTTCTTCATAAAGAGCATTTTTAACACTTAGTTGTAACATCATGGAAAACAAGAAGGGTGGATCCTGCCCAGCTAGTGCCTCAACCATTCGTAGCACTGTTGAAGGCCAGTGGTGACAACTGTCCCGAACTAATTTGTTCCATCATGTTAGTTTCAACATAGTTTCAACAGTTAACATTATTTAACTGTATTACTGATGTGATTGTTAGGACACAAGAGCAAACCAAGAATTGTTTAGAGCTTCACGGTTTGGTTTCACACCTCCCCTTGGAAAGAGTCACCCAAAAATGTTCTGCAGAGTTCAGCCCATTACTTGTCTTGTAGACAGCTAAATGCAAATAGGCAAGAGACAAATGTAAACATAGGCAAAACCACATCAGACTTGGAAACCATTTCTTTGGATTGGTCAGTTTGTGGCTGCATGCCCACAGAACAGGGAAAATGTCTCAGCATTACCATATTCAAGAGTGACGCAATATTTTAAACCTTTTGGCCCTTGCAATACAACTTCTAAATACTGTTTATAATGGGCACTTGGTAATCAGCAGCTATCATCATCAGATGTACACACAGCCTGTAAAAACCCTATAGGCTGGCAGAGAAAGCTGAAGAAGACTTCAGACAACACAGAAGGAAAAAGGGAATGAATTATGGGAAAAACATAGGAAAGATCAAGTCACTATAACACTTCCCTCAAAGGCAATATAATGCAAAAATGGAAAAGCACCTAAGCACTCTGGTAGGCACAAAGAGGCAGCCAGCTCCAGCAAAGGGACAGTGATAACTAATGACAGCAGTAATATGTTTTCACAACCCTTTTTTACTTCAGAAAAAATAGTCTCATATCCTCACTTTGAAAAAAATGGTTCACTACACTACTTGCTGTTTATACGGGATACAAAACGGCAAGGTACCTACATGGATGGCTAGGAGATCTCAAAATAACTGTAAATGGATTTGTATCCTACAAATGTAGTACTGAAAGGAGAGTTCATACAGGAATGGCTTGGCAAGTTGCCATATTGGAGTAGGGGAGATTAGCCCATAACTTAAGGCCAGTTTTGCATGCAATAGGAAGTTTAATCATCTTAACAGGCTTTCTTACAGCTAATTGTAGCACTGATAAGAGAAACAGATTTGATTGATCATTAGTGTATCTATGTTTAGAGGTAACTCCTTTGCTTTCAAAGAGAAGAACTGGCTGGATGGCTAGGCCCAGAGAGTGGTGGTGAACGGGGCTGCATCCAGTTGACAGCCGATCACCCAGGGATCAGTGTTGGGCCCAGTTCTATTCAATATCTTTACTGATGATCTGGATGAGAGGATTGAGTGCACCATTAGCAAATTTGCAGATGACACCAAGTTGGGAGGGAGTGTTGATCAGTTGGAAGGCAGGAGGGCTCTTCAGAGGGACCTGGACAAGCTGGAGAGATGGGCTGATTCCAAGGGCATGAGGTTCAACAAGGCCAAGTGCCGGGTTCTGCACTTTGGCCACAACAACCCCCTGCAGCGCTACAGGCTGGAGAGCAGCCAGGCAGAAAGGGATCTGGGGGTGCTGATTGACAGGAAGCTGAACATGAGCCAGCAGTGTGCCCAGGTGGCCAAGGCCAGTGGCATCCTGGCCTGGATCAGGAACGGTGTGGCCAGCAGGATGAGGGAAGTGATCCTTCCCCTGTACTCTGTGTTGGTGAGGCCACCCCCGGAGTGCTGTGTCCAGTTCTGGGCCCCTCAGTTCAGGAAGGACATTGAGGTGCTGGAGCGGGTCCAGAGAAGAGCAACCAGGCTGGTGAAGGGACTTGAACACAAGTCCTGTGAGGAGAGGCTGAGGGAGCTGGGGTTGTTAGTCTGGAGGAGGCTCAGGGGTGACCTCATCACTCTCTACAACTACCTGAAAGGAGGTTGTAGCCAGGTGGAGGTTGGTCTCTTCTCGCAGGCAACCAGCAGTAGGACAAGAGGGCACGGGCTTAAGCTCTGCCAGGGGAGGTTTAGGTTGGATATTAGGAAGAAATTTCTTACAGAGAGAGTAATCAGACATTGGAATGGGCTGCCCAGGAAGGTGGTGGATCCACCGTTCCTGGAGATTTTTAAGATGAGACTGGTTGTGGCACTTAGTGCCATGGTCTAGTAACCACGGTGGTGCTGATTCAAGGATTGGACTTGATGATCACAGAGGTCTTTTCCAACACGGTTGATTCTATGAAACTTATTACTGATTCCACTGATTACGGTTCTACAATCACAACACTCCCAGTATTTTGCATTGTTTGAAAGCTCATTAACATCTGCATATTGTCCGTCATGGTGAAATCAGGACTATCTCATAGTGAGGTTGCACATTGTCATGGAAAGCAGCTACATCTGTCTTTCTATAAAATCTCCATTTTTAGACAGCAGATCATACTGCAACAGTTTTCATTTAGAAGTTGCTTCATTATTTACTTACCAGGGTAGGAACTAAAGGGAGCTTTCCTGGTCATGTTTTTTTTTTTCCTCTCCATCTATCCTGCCACCAAACACTGAGTTTTTTGGTCACCTTACTTATTAGTCAAAAATATATTACTCAAAACCAGAATGCAGAAGATGTTTTTGTTGAAGGTTTAAAAAAAAAACCAAACAAAACCCCAAACAGTAAATGCCAAACATGAAGTAATTGTTTCTGTGCGTTACCTCCAACTGACATAAATAATCACACATTGCTAAAACCCCTTTGGTGAGTACTGAGATGTGCCTGAAATCTGCCAAACCAGCACTTAAATGAAATCACAATTCACCTGAGAAGCTTATTCTGTCAGTCATTATTTTCTGTATTCTCAAACTTCTCCAATCAGGGCATGGATATATCAGAGATACAGGCTTCTGAAGAATGGACTTATCTCTTTTTTTCTTTCCCTTCTAAGTAAAACTAAATATTGTTATTGATTCACACTGTACATTACTCAAAGCATAATCTAGTCAAATCCCATTGTGTGTGCACACACACGCTCTCCAGCCTCAATTCTAAGGTATAAAACGGGGTATTATTTTTTTACATTATTTACTTGCTATGTCTGTTTCTAAGCTATTAAATTAGAACTCAGTGTTCTCAAATGATGGAAGTGATGATACAATCCTACAAACTGAAGTCTTTCTGTTCTGGTACAGGAGCACATATCAATCCATGGCAGTAAGCTAAAAGGTTCAAGAAACAGTGATGCTACATACTGAGTATTAACTGCTTAACGACAAAGACTAACTGGTATACTTTTATGAATTCTTTTTAGAAACTGGCGACCAGGTCTGTGATCTACAGACTGTAGTCTGTGGATTAACTTCAGTTTTTCCATTTAGTTTATGAGCTCCAGCAGCTGAGTTTGATGTAGCTGGAAAGAAAAAAGAACAAGGAAAAGAAACAAAAAAAATAAACAAATGAGAAAAAAAGAGAAGAACGAGAAAAAAGAACACAATGAGAAGAGCTCCTCACCTATCCCTTCTTCCTGTTCAAAACCACAAGACTGCATTATCCCTAACATTAAAGTGGATTTGGCTGAGTTGTAACATCAGGTTTTTAATTTGTATGAAACCACGTTTAATGCTGAGCCCAATTTCTCATATATGGTTTTCATGTATTCTATAATTTTCTCTATTAACCCCTCACCTTATTAGTCACTCAATTCATTTGTCTGCTTTATTTCTCTGGTAGAGCTGCATTTTCAAATCATCAATTAAAAGCTCAAGTATCAATAGTTAATAGTCCATGTAATGATTACACCTGGCAATAATAAAATTCTTCAAGTTAGCAACTTATCAAATGAACAGTGAGAATTACTCTATTAGCTGTAACCAATAATAAAACATTTGCAAAACCCAGAGGAAAATACATTTCAATTTAGAATAATCCATCCTAAAACCTGACCACTGAGCTTTCAAATTAGAGTCTCACAGATTTCTACTTTTTCATTTTTCTTCATGGAATAATTAGTTTTGCTTTGTTTTCTGGTGCATATCTCATTCTTTAACTTACACAAAGCTTAGTATTATATTCAGAGATACACATTTTTGTTGTGGGGCCAAATGGGACCTTAAATATATACACGGTTTATATAAAGAAATCTTGACCCCCATAGCATGATGTCAAGGACAATACTGCTGTAGATAAAAAGCAAGCTGGTATCAGCATATTTTTCTTTAAAACATTATAGCAACTCTTAAAAGTGGTTCTTACGATGGAAGATGCTGGAGCTTGAAAGTAATACTTGTATTTACTTCTTTTTGTTCTGTTCTTGAGCTGCAACGTTTTATTTCATATGCACTGTTCAGACTAATCCCAGCACAGAATGGAAAAAACATGTTAGTTGCTTCATTTTCAGATAGTTTTAATCAGGTAATTACAAGAAAAAACATTTAAACAGTTTTTATGGTGTTATCTGCTATGTCAACTTACAAGGATATGATGTAACAAACCAGTTACAAACTTAAAGACATATTTACATTATATACTTAAAGTAACAAGCTATATTCATAAAGGAAACACCTATGGGATGAGTTAACTAAATTATACATCATTTAGTAGAAACAAATAGCAGTTGAGGTTTAATGGAAACAATATACACATGAGGCACTTTGAGGTCATTAAGGTGGAAAGCAAATGGCACCAAGCAAAAGAAGGAAAACCACGTACAGCTTTTACTGCAGCTTTGAACATAAAGGCTGCTTCTTCACCAAATGCTTTGATTTCTTTAGCGAACCACAACTTTTGCAGTTAAGAGAGAGAAACCTTCAGGGAAGAAAAACCCCAGAACAAAACCCAAACAAGCCCCCTAAACCCTCTTTATTTTCATCAGTGAACCAAAGGAAATAGAAGTTTTATTCACCCAGCTGCTGGACTAACAGTACCATAAGGCATCTTTTTAAAGTTCTTGTTTTCGTTGCCAGCCTTGAGCCTGGTCTTCACTTTACTAATAAGAATGTATAGCTGTACTGGCTTCACACTGTGCCATAAGCTCAGAGAAGATTTAAAGTCTCATTTAAACCTGGGCATTATTTACATGGAAGTTCAACATTATCCTCCAGGTACACATGGACAGATCATTCTGAAGAGAACTCATCCAAAATGGGAATGTTACATTCCAACAAAAACAATTAAGGCATTCTTTAAAACACCTTTCCTTCTCTAGAGGAAACTGCATTGGTTAAGACTGTTTGGAACATCCCTTCCTTAAGTTCTGGAAGAGTTTTATGCCAACATTTGCTGCTGTTTACTAAAAAGTTACCATAATAATTGTAGAATACTATCAAAAATTGCTTTAACCGTGCACACAACTGTAGATATACCTTTCACAGCTACTGAAATGCATATGAGTGCACACACACCACCTGTGCATACTCAAAAATTGACTTCTATCACAAACCAAAAGGCCAGATTCCCTCCACATGAACATCAAAGCTTCATCGCTTTGCTGTGGGAAGAACTTCAAGAGGGGAAATAAATAAGATTAAAAAAATATTTCTTATAAACTCAGTGACAGAATCAAAAGAATTTTAATTTCATTCCTGATTTTTATGCTTCTGTGTAACAGGCCATTGTAACTATTTTAAACCTATCAAAATATATGGTTAAAGGATTTTTACTTCACTGTTCATAATGGAATCTAAGAAGCATGGTGAGATAAGGAATCACAGCAAGATTCCAAATTACAGTCCTGTAAATTCATAACTAAAGCATAACATATTTGTGTAGCTTAATCGTGCACCAATGGCCAGTTAAATGACGATGTAATCCAATACCGCGCCTGAATGCCACTTTTCCCCCAGTAGATGGTGCACGAGTGCTGCTGTCATTTAACTTCTTCCCTCACTTTCAAAGGGAAATACTTAATTTTCACGGTAACCGACGCTTTCAACAAGCGAGGGACTTAATATTCAGTGACGGTTTCCAAAGACTCCGGTCCCCTCCAAGCAACACAAAGCTCTGCTACTACGTGGCTGACGAACTACAGCTCTGACATTAAAAGCAAGGGGAAGAGTACAGATTGGGGAAGAAATTCCTCTCTTCCCAAATGTTTAATGTTTCAGAAGAGATAGGATAAATGTAACATGCCACCAAAACCAAAAGATACGCGGATGCAGCAGCCTGTTCTGGAATGGGTTTGCCACAAGTCCACCTTCCACTACCCCTCTTCCAAATACAGCAGTGGGTAAGATTCCTAACACCAGAAGAAAAAGTACATGTGCAGGCTACTAAAACCAACCCTTTTGTAATCTTGTAGCTTTGCATTCAGTTAGTTGCTCTCAAAGAAGGCATGCAGGCTGACACCTCCAGTACAAGAAGAACAAGTGACCATACGTCCGTTCAGTAACCCTTTTTTAGATGAAGCAAAGAGAAAAGCAAAAGGTGAAAACATTTTAGCAGCAAAGTGGTTAAACACAAGGTGAAAATATTAATGCACACATTCAATAAAAATATTAAAGCATATATGTTTCATATAAAATACAGTACAGGACCAGGAGTTTCACTGTGTTGTATAGTGCTCAGAGGAAACTGTTAAACTAATTTCTTTCTGAAGTATATACATAATATGATTATATAGTGTTTTTCTATACAGCCAGCAAGTTCTTTTCTTAGGTTGTTCATACCTCTTCACCTTGAACGAGGAACCTAGCATTTGGAAATTATAAATTTCTCTCATTCACTAGGAAAACACCACCTTTTTTTTAATGAAAGTTGTTTTTAAAGTTAACAGTCTATTCTAGGCAACCAAGTTTAGCTGAAAATGTGTGAAGCATGAAAACCAACCAGAGTAGCAGCTTTCAAATACATAAACAGTAAAAAGCAAGACTGCTGCTACTGTATCACATTCTTGGACTTGAGCCATCCAATCAACTCTTAATACAAAACTAGATGCTCTTTTGTAACTTCTATAGTTATCAAGATATTTGTCTTCTTTTTCAATGTGAAATAATACTTTCAGATGATCTATATACACAAGGTGGCCAATTCAAGCTGTAATATAAATATAAATGTTTTCTTTCAAAAAGTATTTTACAGAGAGATAAAGTTATTTACATTTGATCATTTTTACTTCTGGGCTACAAAGGAAAATAAAAGGGACTGATATAGGCAGAAAAATATTACACAAAATATACTGAAAAAAATGCATAGAAGTGAGAAAAGTAAGTCATGTGCATCTTTTAAAATGAATCAATTAGGTTGTTTGTTTAATAACCAAGGTATACTGAGGAGAGTCTGTCCCATTCAAGCCAAGATGTCAAATGGGCACCTTCACTGATAAATTATGACTGGTTTTAGTGTTGTACGTCTTTAACAAGAAGTAACGTTTGTTACTTCATAACAGAGCAAAACATGTAATGTTTTAAAAAGTTCTCTATGGGTTAGTTAATTCTTACCTGAAAGTTAAAGACTAAGTAAGTACAAACCCATAAGAAATAACATATACAATATATCGCCGTACATACACACACGTACACATGCTCTCTCACTCTCCCCCACCACTCCCCCACCGCCACCTTGAAAGTTCCCCAATTAAGAAGTTCATTCAGTTTTGCCTGGGCTGTAATTTATTTCTCAAGCTAAGTCTTTTGTTGTTGTTTTTTGAACAAAACACACAGTATTTTTGTTCTTGTCCGTTCAAATTAGAAAAAGTTGTGGTTCAAAATAATGAAAACGATTTCACTTTTGTTATTAATCTTTTGTTTTAATCATAGTACTTGATAAACAGCTGAACAGGATCCTAGTTTAACAGAAGGATAAACAAGAACACTGATGACAATTTGTTACAACTGCCTTAATGTACCTTTTGCTTAATGAACATATGAATATGCAAGAAAATATTTTTGGAGGACATCCCAAAAGAAAACAACTTGCTGGTTGAACAACAGAAACAACGTCCTTTTTGCTATTATGTTGAAATCAAAGTCATTTATATATAAAAATAAATGTTATGTTCTAACAAGAACATTTTAGACAATTACATCTGTGCTTAACAAAAAATATTGGTCACTTGAGACTAGAATAATTAATATTTTAAAGGTTTTAGATTATCAGAATGTATGGATACAATTCAACACAAACTGTAGCTGAAGGGAACCAGGACTGAAAATATCAATTCATCCATCTGGAATAAAAATGCAACTAAATTAACTAATTAAATATTTAAAATACTACCATGGAATGTGACAGTAGATATGGTCCATACCTACTATATCGGAGGGAAGGAAAGTTTAACATGTAATAATTCGTACCTTACACATTTAGTTAAATATAAACATTTGTTATTTATACATAAAGTCGCTTCCAAAAAACTATTAATAAGTGATTTAGTTGCACTTAAAATCAGTTTTATTTCTCATTTGCCAAGTATTAACTTTTCTTAATCTTAATCAACTGTCACTAGTGCACTTTTAGTTAAAATTTCCCGTCAGGTAAGTTTTAATCCTTTTAAAAGAGCCCCCTCACCTAAACCATGAATGTACAAAGTGGCAAAAGTTAATCTCTTTTAGTATAATCATAGTTTATATACTCATTTTATAGCCAATAATAAGAACAGGCTTTCCTTTGCAAGATCTCCTTCACAACTTGCAACAAATGCCACGCACTCAAAGGAAATAGTTAGGCGTGGCTACCACTTGTAAAATGCCAAGGTCTGACAAGTCTTGTTGCTTCCTCCACATCAAGCATCTCTTATGTGAAAGAAGATTCCCTTCAGCTTGCCAAAAAGCTTCCACAAATCCAAGTTAGATGCTTCCTGGAAACAAAGATTTTTCAGCTCTGTTTGGCACAAGACTGATTCATCCCGCAGCTTTATGCTTTCCTCCACAGCACCCACACACCTCACCACAGTGATGGCATGCTCTCAAGGGGAGGTAGCAGCACATACATGGAGCAATGAACGAGAGTGCCACCAGTGCTAACCAGCGTAAGCAGAACTTGTCATCACTAGTGTCACACGAGCAAGGATCAGAGAAATCTCCTTCAGAGTCTGACATGCAGTGATACAGCATGCTCTCTGCGCAAAGCATGCAACTAACTTGGTAGATACATCTTTTAATAGGATCTGGTGCATCTTGACATTTTCCTCTGCCATTATCTTCATGATTAAACCTTTCCTGGCAGTATATACAGCGGGAACGCTCACCATCCTCTTTTCTTCTTTTTGAGTTTTTAAATTTTGATGAGGAAGGCTGAGTTTTAAATACCACAGAGCTCTTTGAGTCTTTCAGGGAATTCAACTTAGTTCCATCCCCACATGGGTATAAATAGTCAGATTTTTTACTGTCTGATTTAGAAAATGGTATATTTGAGTCTGCATCATCCCTCTCCAGGTCGTTCTTCCACATGTCAGGATGCCTGTAGTCTGCATAACGACGTATCAAAATGTCACGAGGGTTTATCCTAACAATTTCATCTTCGTCCTGAAAACTAACGTGTCTGATTGACTTCAGTGGGACCTGAAATGGCAAAGTAAGAGAAGTTTACTACAGTGAAGTCCCAAATTTACATCCACCTACTTCAATTCATTAGTTTAGGACACCAGCAAACACCTAAGTACTTCTTAAATTCTCAGCTTGTAATGAACTGACTATAATTCAAGACTTTAAAAGGCAGGTAAGAAGGATCATGATAAACAGGTACAAAACAAACCGTAGAGAAATAAGACAGAGTACTTGTTCTACCTTACAACGAGAGGGCATGGGGGCATGAAGAAGTTGTCATCACTATTCAAAATTCATAGATTCATAGAAATTCATAGAATCATCCGAACTGAAATACTGAAGACCTTAGTAAGTGCAAGATAGCGGACTGCCACTAAGTGTTACTGAAACCACATTACAAGTGACTTCCAAGAAAAGGTGCAAATAATGACAGGACAAAAATTTAGCATGTGTATGATGGTAGCTCCTGAAAATAGCAGACAGTGCAGCAAAAAAGCAAAGGTCTCAGTACATCCTAGTACTCCTATCTTACAGACAGGCAATTATTTTCCTACACTGCAGGGCTATTATATTCACAGGCAGATTAAAAGTGGGCTTCAAATCAAATTCCACCTTTTCCTCCTCTCAAGTGCACAGCCTGTAAACCATCTCCCAGAAAGGACCAAAAAAATCACCACTCCCTAACCTATCAGCCTTACAAAGTCTCCAGAATCATGAATTATTTGGGAATGCATCTTTGGCACCAGTATGGTTGCTTTGGGAGTGTTTACCTTATTAGTACTCAAATTACTGAGAATTAATATATCACCATTCCAAAATCGAGGACAACAGTTGAACTGCATGTTCCTAATCTGTTCCAGTGTGGGACAGAAAACTACTGAAAATGATGTTAAGTTAAAACACTTCTATTTTACTTTGCATGTGTCTATGCTCCTACTACACTGAAGTATGCTAGTCCTGGTTTTGGGGTACAAGACAGAGGAGGGAGGAGGGAAGGCAGCTGGGAAAGAGGAAGAAAGAACTTCTTAAAATATGCCATCTTCTGATTACGTAAGAATTATCTGTAGCCTGCTCTAACCATCACTTCCCTGCTCAACAATCCTTGTGTGATAAGTACAGAACTGTAATTAGAGCTGCTTTGCCCTGAGACTTTCAACTGGAATATGCTAACAAGAATAATTTTTTTTTCCCTTGGCTCTAAGCCACATAGTTGGACTTCCACAAGGTCTCAAGGATACAAGAAGAAGAAAGGTTATATATCCTGTGTAGCTAACATTGCTCCTCTTCAATACTTCCCCCGGCTCCTATACAAGCAGTCAGGCTTCCCCTTTGCTTATAAAAGCAGAGTGTTTCTCAACTCTACTCTGTTTTCAAACAAGAGGAAGAGTATTGTTTAGCTATGGCTAATTGGCTTTCTTTAGCACTTTAGAGCATAAATTTATTTAAGAGAAAAAGTAGAGAAAATGTCATTAGAATCGCATATGTTACAGGCACAAAGGATCCTTACCCCACTGTCCACATAGAATATTACGCATACATTTAAGACATTAAAAAACCCCAATGTTTAAAGGAAAAAACCCCTAAAACCCCAAACAGAAAAACCCACTCTCAACCTCCCATTCCCCAGACAGCTAATAGCCATTAAAGATCACTACAAATGCTAACAACTGTAAAATCTGACCTCTCCTCAGCCTTTGAAGGCTTTTTTTTGTTTGAGCAGAACACATCATATACATAGAACTCATTTAATTTTTTCAAGTCCCCGGCCCAACACCTAAAACTACTTAAGGACTGACATGTTACAAACAAGGCACCACAACACATCCTTCATATAACTGATGTTGAGAAGTATTTTTTTAAGAAATAAAGTGGGAAATGCTAAAAACAAGCAGACCGGAGAAATGTTGGAAAAGCTTTACTTAAATGAAGTGCTTACTTGTTGGGTGTTTAATGGGACCTACGTGAACATATGAAAACTTAAAAACAATACACAATTCAAATTCAGTTAAGTACAAATACCAGCAAAATTCAATGAGAATAACACACACAGTCCTCTAAACATTCAAAATTAAAACTCAGTATAAATGCCATCTCTGTGCAACAGCTGAAGGAGGAAGGGAGGAGGAATATTACAGCAAACTGAAATTCTAAAAAGATTATGATTATGAACATGATTAGCCAGATCGAAATTAGAGAGAAAACTTGTTGACACACCTGACCCACAAGTATTGCACCTTACTTGAAGGGATGCACCTCTAAACAAGACATGGTCACTTGCTTGGTACTGCAGCCTTTGCTGTTTCTGCTCAAACAGATACACCTGACTTTGCTGAGCTTACAACTTCACAATATGAGGACACCAGCAGCAAAACACTAAATTTAAGTTAAACACGCATCCATGTATCAGAAGCCGAAAAGTTGAGGGACTTAAGTATTTTCTACTAACAGCCAAAGTACCACAAAATGTCACTAATCACCTTAGTTTGAGCACACACTTCTCAAGCTATTCAACTTATAAGCATAGTAGGAGCATTAAAATTTATTTACACAAAACTGAAACAAAATAGGTAATTAGCTCAAGATCTGCTGTGCCACCTGATCACATGCATGGAGTTTAGCTGAGACAGTGCAGTGTGTGCACATACAGAATGTGAGCTTTTGTTGACTTGCCTATGTTCTAAATGTGTGTACCACATTACCATGCAAAAAGCATGGAATATCAGTTGCAGATAGTGACACTATACGATAAGAGTATTCTAAAAAAATATCTACTTAAATTTTCATGCAATCTCCCATAACTTCAGTTTTCAATTGGAGCATTGTAATTTCAGAAAAATTACTCTTTAATTTCTATCAGAGAGACACAAACTACCCAGTATACCACATCTTAAATTATCATTTAATCAGTAGCCAGTTTTTTACATGCTCTCAAAACAGGTATTTTAAGCTACTGCACTTTTCTTTACAACTCAGTGAAGACTAACAGCATATGCATCATTGGTTACCGTAGCTATTAAATGTTAGCTGCAATAACCTAATCACCTATCCATTCTATTCTAAAAAATATTTACAATTCCATTTGCAAGTAAATGGGAAGAGGGAAAAGTATGTACCTCTTGATGAACAGAACAAAAATATGAGGTGACTTATACAAAGAGATAATCAGAGTGGATCAATGATTAAAATAGAAGTTCACAATTTTAAGCTCTTTACTTAGTTCTCCAGATGATATTGCTCACTTCTTTTGCCCAATAAAACAGCTTAAGAGCAGCTGATGCAAGACTTTAATACAATCCTATCTTTCTCTGCAAAAATGACTGAGGGTACTAAAAGGTTCTATTTCAAGGAACAGAAATATTTTCTGACAAGTCTTCAAAACTACTTGAACTTGCAGTCATCTTTCACTGCTGTTATTCAGCATATTCTAAAAGCTTCCCATGTGTTTGCTTCTTGACATAAAAGCTTCCCATGCTTCTAGACATAAGACCCTCAAATTAATTACTATCCAACTTACTGTTAAGTCTACTTCTACAGGTAACAAAAACTGTCAAATTCTCTGAGCTTTAGAAAAAAGCAAAATGTATAGTGTTAAAGGAAAAGCTGTACCAATGGCTGAATACTTTTTATACATAACTGATATATTATTTTCCTTGTGAACCAAAATAGAGTATTTTAGTTTAAATAGGCAGTTAGAAAAGATAAGCAATGTTTCACTAAAAAGATTTAGCAGAAGTTCACTACTTTGCAGTGCATCCAAGAAATCAATTTTAAAGACACTTTTAGGTATTTCTAATCAAAACATTATTAGTATACATATAATCAAGATTGAGCTCATGGCCAAATAACATTTTCCGAAAATTTTTAAATAGCTTCTCAAGGCTGCAGATACTGAAGTCTGTAATACAAAAACTGAATTCAAAGAAAATAAAGATTTATTAATGTAGTCTGGTGCAACACAAACACAGCTAAACACCTTCACAAAGCTTTATCTCTGCCATAATAATGCTATAATATTTCAGCTGCAAAGCCTTTATTGGTAATTTCAAGAAGTTGAGAGTATAATGCTACACACAGGGACTTAGAACAAAGTGATTTCTTGTCAGAAACTACCTACTGTTCCATTAATACAGCAAGCAAATAAGAACTACTGCTTTTATTGGTATTCTTACCTGGTTAGGTTGGTTAGGAAAACAGGCTCTCCTGGTGTTGCAATCCTCAAACGTTGAAGACCTTAAATTCGCACTGTTGTAGGTTTCGCTGGTTACTACAGTTTCGTGTTGAAAAAGGTGATCTTTCATTAATGAACCTGATGTATTTTCTTGAGCAGTCTAGAACACATAAGAACTCCCTTGAAATGATTTTGCATTTATACAAAAAACACACCAAACCCACCAAGTTCACACATAAATGTGTTAATATTCTATATAATGTGATGGAGGCATTTAAAAATAGAAGTATTTTTAAAGCACTTAGAAGTAGGCAAGTATTTTCTTTACCATGAGTCAGCCTTGGAAAATACAGTTTCTTTTCTGCAGAAGGTATACAACTTGGGCACTTCAGATACACACCATCCAACCTCAGTTGCCAAATCAGACTTCTTTAAAGGAGAGATTAGCCCAGTCTCTCAGATTATGTTTTCTCAAACTACCCATGAGGCTGCCAGTATTTATAAAAATACAACTGGAGAAAAAAAATTTCTGAGACTAATAAGGCAAAAGCTAGTAAGACCTTTTATTAATTAAAAGCAAGATCAGCTGGAAAGGATCAGAAAGTCAGATTTAACATATATTAATTAACAATATCTAATTACAGCAAGTGTGTATTAAACAACTAATGACTGACTTTTAAATAAATTAAGGTTATATCAGGCAATTTGATACAAAAGTGAGACCACGTGGCAACATATAATGAGATATCTGCAGGACCTGTGCCATTCAGAATAAAGAAAACGAAGTATGTTTGGGTGGAATACTGGCTTGTGAGGTGGTGCAATTTCTGAAATGAATAGAAAACCAAACAGCCCTCATTCTTTAACCTTAACTGACTGGTGTATAGTTAGGATACAGCAGAGCATTTTGATACTAATCCCACTGGGCTGCCAAAAATGTACTGTAGGATGTTTTGTTTGTATTGAGAGATGCTGTAAAGTTAACCAACCAGCTGTCATCATCTGATAGCACTGAGAAAATTCTGGTATCATCCAACTTCCAGCAATGAGAATGTTTCAGCTTTATTACAAGGATCTGTATATATCAAGAAAACATTAAGAGGAAAAGAATAAAAATACTGCAGAAAACTACTGAGGCAGAGGCAAACCTCAGTTTTTGACAAAACCAAAAGTTTTGTCAGGTTCATTTATCAAAATATTTAAGGAACTTATTCTGGGATTACATTAGCACCTCATATAGGTAAAAGCCCAGTGTATGAAGTTCTAAGACTATTTAGAGAAACTGGAAGTAGCTGGTCTGTAGGTGATTTTTAGGAGAAAGGAAATCATCACATCACTAAGAATCTATGTATTGCTCAAAAGCACTGAGTGGAAGAACATTAAATTTATTAATTAATTAATGATCATATAAATTAATACTAGAAAGCATACAGCCCAAGAAAGATAACAGCTCACTCAATCAGGTTAAAGTTCCCATGAAAAATTGTGAAGACAGGCAAAACTTTTTGCAGATCCTTGAGCGTGACAACACCAATAAGCAATTGACCTTGTTATTGTCAAAATTCGATATTCTGGTCAAACACTCTTGGGAAATGAGTATAAAAGAAATGTTGAAATGACCGGCAATTAGACTTCATAGGTGTACATTTATTTTAAGAGCAAAAAGCATCAGATATTAGTGCAATATTAAATATCTTCCTAGCAGGAGGCACTCCTGCAGGTATATTGCCCAGTGACATAAAAAGCTTCTAAAACAGTGGTTCAAACCACAAAAGAGCTGTGTTCAAAACGAGGAAGAAATGCCTACAACTATTTTTGGTTTGAGCAATGTTAAAAATGATAACAAACATTTAAGCTAACAGCTAGAAGCCATTTTACAGAAACCACAGCGATAAGTACCCTGTTTCCCTCTTGCTCCCCTCCCCCTGCTATTATAAATATGAAAGGTCTAGGGAGATGGGAGTAAGCTGCAAAAGCTACTACTCCTTCCTTCCAAGGGAAAAAAGACATAATACCCGTAAGCCAGTCCTTATCCCTGGGTGAGATTTGCAACTGCCTGCATTATTTCCTGTCCCTGAAGGTGATTCACATCTTCTTTCTTCAGCAGTAAACTACATACACTATAGAGCAAAAAGGACACACGTACAGGCAGACACACGCACTCAGCCCTTGGCAGTCAAGAAAGGCTCCATCTAATGAAGGACACAGGCAACGATCATCTATTACAGTGCTAACTAGCAGCGCCAGAAAATGATGTATGAAAAACAAACTGTACTCTTGAAGCAAACTTTTGTGCCCTATACACAGCAATTATCAAAGAATGCTTTTAGAAAATTCCAAAACAGACATCACAAGTCAAGCTAATTGACTTCAAGGACAAATTTCGGGGCGGCAGGAGACAGAGAAAGGCACCTGGCCTTTTGCAAGGCAGGAACTCATAAGACAACCTTTCCAATAGCACAATACTCAGCTTACCAATCTAGATACTACGAGTAAGTGGACACAGCCAAACTTCTGATATTTATGAAAACCAAAAAGCCATCAGGTCAATTATGATCTTTTTTGACCAATAAATATTCACTATGCAGAACAACAGAAATGCCAGATGAACATCCTGAAGTCTGTGTTTTTAATTAAACTATACTTTAGATACAATCAAACCACGTTTATTCGTATCCAGAAAGCTTTTCCTTGAACAACACTTCCTACTCCAATCTGATGTTTTATGACAAGGTCATAAACACCTGAAAACCCACATTTATAATGGAAACACTGACAATCTGAAGTAGGAGGCCCTAGAAACAAAAATGCTTTTGTGTTGAAAATGCATTTTAGTAAAAAGCAAACATATAAGGTTTTCCACAAGAACTAAGCTTGTTATATTAAATATACAGAATATCACACACAAACACAGATGCACATGTTCCCCTTTTCTACTGTCCAAAGCAATTACACCGCCCACATTCGATATCCTTTAACCACAGCCTGCAAAGTACAGTACTGGCATAGGTTATTCAGTATCATCTGTAAAGTAACCTACGCCAGTTTTTAATGCACAACGGAAATCTGGTTTGCTCCCAGCTGCTGGTATAATAATTACTGTCCTATGGTTGCTAAGAGATACTCTGAATTTTTTTCCAAGACTACTAAAACATTTCTGTGAGCACAGGCAAAAGGATGCTGGGTAAAGCAATAAAATGACTCCAGCTGTAGCTCTCCAGCAGAATTCAAAGCCAGATGACAGCTGTAGAGAAAATGAAAACCAGACTGAGCTTCTCTTCTTCAAATTTTCTCTCCTTACTTCTCCCAGTTTGCCAGAGTTAAGTCTGGGAGAGGATTCAACATTGTTCTGCAAACATTGTTAAAAATGTTCTGCTTTAAGTAAGTTTAATGATTACACAGAAGGATGGACGAGAGACCACATTTCTGTTGCATCCCAGTTCTTGCATTTCCTTCCCATGAGGCCTGAAAATCTGCTGTTTGATGCTAACCAACACAAGAATGTTTAAATGTTTTTTTCCTTAATTTTTCAATTGTGAATAAATGATACAGGTTTCAAAAACACCTGAATAACTTCCTTCTGCTTTAGCTATTTCTAAGACTGATGGAGCAATATATTTGGCAAAGAAACTATTATTTTCAGGTATGTGTTTCTGATATGGGGTGAAATATGAACTAGATTACTCAGAATATTTTGTACAGCATGAAGTAAATAAGACATTTGACATGCCTCTTTCTTTGAAGGTTGTTCTACTTGAATATACACAGCACACTAAATGCAAAGAGGTTGTTAGGGTGAGGAAAAAAAATATAATTACTCCTGTTTCTAGAATATAATTCCAACAAAAAAAGCTTAATAAACCCAAATATTTTAGCATAGCATATGATTAGATTTATTTTAAATTGATAATATGAATTAGTATTACTTTTAGTTTTAGGAACTGGGCCTAGTAGATTTATTAATTGTACTAAATATTGCTAATCTTTAATGCTTTACCACGTAGTACTGTCTTCTCCATAAAAATAAGGGTAAATTATTTCACATTTTCTTACAAGTCATAATGTTATTTTTGTATTATGTATTATTTTTGTAAAATAAAACTTCTCAAACACTTTGTTACAGACAAAATAAATTGAGTAGTCACTAAATAATGCACTTATGAAGAGGTCACTAAATAGTGTATTTACAGAGAGGCACATGAACTGTTACTGTCCTTCCTGACTGCACCAAAACCACTTACGATGTAAGTTGCAGGCCCTTTCCAGCTCTGTATTAACAAAAAGCCCAACGTACTTACTTCTGAAAGAACAAGCCAAACTTTTTCTTCTGCTTATAATTTATCAGTCTACAGTTTTCTTCTGCCAGTAGTAAGAAACTCAAAAGCATAAATGATCCATTTCTTACTACTTCAAAACTGTTAAAATGTGCTGATAGCCTATAAATAACACCAGTATGGCTGAATCAACAAAACCTGAAAGAAATTAAGACTGCTCTATTTTTCAGTTCTCAAAAGCAAGACTTACGCACTTCAGGATCCAAAACCCACATAAAAATAATTTAAAATGCATGAGTTCTAGATTTCATTTAGTTAGATTTACTTTTAAGAAAAAAAATCCGATTTTTATGTTTTGTTTGGGTTTTTTTCAGTTAAGCAAGATGAGTTTTAGAGCAAGAAGTTTATATTTGGTAGAGGAAAAGAATATAAGCCAATCTTTTAACAAGCAAACTGACTTAAACAAGCTGCTCATCTATTACATTCAAAATGCATCATTTTATACCAAAATCATCTAAACTTCCTACCCAAACAAATTTCCAGTGTATATTCCCATGTAAGTATATATACAGTTGCAGGCTCAATTTACCAACATTGCAGGAAGTCAGATAGCTCTTCATTAACTTATTTGTGTATTTCTATTTGAGATTAATCAGTTAAGACTAAAGGTTTATTTGATGATATAAGCAATTCGCATCTAATAGGTTAACTAACAACTAGTAATAATCGTAATAATTTAAGTAATCTTTAGAAGCAAGTATGAATTTTTATTGTATTCTTTTATTGTATGCTTTTAATACTGAGACTAGCCTTATTTGTGAACTCAGAACAGCTAAAGAAACTATAATGAAGCTATGTCTTCTTAAAATGATAAATTTCATCTTCAGTAAAAAGAATGCTTTCTCTGTTTGATTTACAAAATGTAAATAAAAACCAAAATATCTAGTAACCCAAGATACAACATAGGAAGCCAAATGCTAGCCTAGAAAGCACAAGATATAAGTTCAGTTTCTGGATCTGCACTTACAAGATGCACATCTAACTTTTGGACAATCGCTGTTTCTGCTTGCTATTTCTATAAAATGTAATAATAATTATTACTAGGAGGCACTGAGGTTGGACAACACCACCACTGAGAAGATCAGTTTTGATCTTATTTGGATTATTTTATTTGCTCTCTGTAGCACCAAATATAACCAGCCAGTAAAATAACTTATGAAGCATGTTTAGCTTCTTTCATCACTGGTCATCTTTGTTGGAAAAAAATCAAAAACACTGTTAATGAAATTTATGTACAAACTACATACTATATCCATACTTTAAATACATACTAAATACAGGATTCCTGTTGACTAAAGCTGTACAGGCAAAACCGCTCTTATACTCTTATTCACACTCTAAAATGCCCTTGCATAGGTATACTCCAAAATTTACTCAAAAATATTATTAGAGACTTGGGAAAAGAGCTTATAAAACAGTGAAACAAAAAATCATTAGGCTTTTTAAACTACATAGAGGCAGAAAGCGGTGGGGGGAAAGTCAACATGACTCTTCAAATACACAATGCATTATCTTTAATGAAAAATGGTCTTATCCACCAGTTAAAAAAACCCAGGGTATCAAGTCTCATTTACAACAGTATCAATCTGGGAAGGGAAAGGAATTAATAACATGAAGGAGAATGCACACTCTTTGGTATTTCAAAGGTATTCTTGGTAACTAGACCTGGTGCCTGTAACTAAAATGCAGCTTTTCTACACTGACATTCATAACCCTGCAATTACAGCTTTGTTACTGATACATAAACCTAGTTTCGATGACGCACAGCTAAAGCAGGGTACGTTCAGTCTTCCCTGCACCTTTTTTTCCTCCCTTCTGATATTATTATTGACAGGCAATCATTTATTTTACTTTGATATGTAGAGATAAGGTAAGAGATACTGGCTAGCTTTTTGCCTTTAGAAAGCAAGCAATTCTTGCCACCTATCCATGGCACAAATCCCCAAACGCAATGTGTACAATTACATTTTATATCTATAATGTAAAAAACATGGTTCTACCACGTAAAAGACAGTTTGTACCACGTAAGATTGTTCGTACCTGTAATGTATATATATAGTGTACATATATATACATACAAATCTGTTTTATAAAGAATATTTTTAAAATATATGTGCTTTTTAAAAACATATATATTTATAATAAATATAAATAATAAATATATATAAAGTAAACCAATATTTAGCTATGTAAATAGATGATGCATTTATATTCACATGTATATGGAATAGTTGTTGTAAATACACTTTTCTCCACTTTTTCAATAACAAACTTTGTAACTCTATGGAATCACAGATATTTGCTTCAATTTTGGCACCCTTATAAAGAAATACAATAACTAGACAGCAAAATCAAGAGGCAATTTGTTTGTTCTAATCTCATTAGGCCTGAAGAAATTGTTCAATTATTAATCCTTGCAACAAAGTATGTTTAAGCAAATCTTTTAAGAGCTGATTAAGGACTGAATTAACTGGCACACATCCTCCATCCTGTAAAAACCTCATTCGTTTTTTAAAATCTGAAATATCTAATATTTATAGCAATTTTACTTTCAAGTGTCTTAAAATAAAGCACTGCAAATAAAGAACAACAGGTGGTTGCACAGCCAACACTCACAAAAAGAAATAAATTTTTTCTATCTTAAAATGGAAAGAAATCAGGAGACTTCTGCATTGCCACTGCATTGCAGTATCCTTTCTAAACACTTGACTCTCAGTCATAATTTCATTCTTACCCATATATTCTAAGTCTGCTGCTAATTTTTTTGATTTTGTGTTGCAGAGGTTCTACACTCAATCTGTCTACACTGATGAAGAATTTATGCTGGCATATATGGCAAAACTATTTCCCTCAAGAAACCACTTAGGAAAACTATCAATTTTCTGAGTAGCCACTAAGACCCCTGAATCAACTTGTTTATTTATCACCCTCGTATTAATTTAAATATTTGCACTCTGAAAACTGAGTATGTGTGTGAATAAAGGCAAGGCTTTCCCTAAAACTGTAAATAAGACGGAAGAGATAACAAGCATATATAGACAGGAGGAGGATTTACTCACTTTTATTACAGTTATTTACTCTGTGTGTGTGTATATACATATAACTACCTCTATTTCTAGATATAGATATTTGTAATATTTGTTTATACTGGTTTATACTGTTTATACTGGTTTATACTGTTTATACATGAATTCTTGGCTATTACCAGGCAGTGCTACACATCAATGTTGCAGTACTTACAGTATGTGATATGGTATTTGTGTAAAGCACTATAACTCTGAAGCACGGTTGGACATAAATTTTTACCTCTTAAGCCATTATGACCTATAGAAATGGAATAGTGCAAATAAAGATCCATAAAAACCTGAATCTCAACAAGTGACTATCTTCAGTGCGCTTTTAAAAATTGTCTGAACTTCTGCCCTTGTTTGGACTAGATTCTTTTATCTCAGCATCTTTTTAACTCTAACCATACAATGAAGTGTCTTATCACTGCAGAGTGATATCTAAGAAAACAAATAGGATATGCAAGTAAAAAGAATCTTGATTCCTCTCTTTTGTTCTTTCCAAAAGAATATTTCAAGTTCCAAAAAATTTAAAGAGGACATAACATGAACAGACATTTTGAATTTAAAAATTAAACTCAGGATGGTTAATCATCCTATCGATTAAATCACAGAATCATAGAATCAGATGGGTTGGAAAGGACCTCTGAGATCATCAAGTCCAACCCTTGATCCACTACCACCACAGTTACTAGACCCTGGAACTCAGTGCCACATCCAGTCTCTTCTTAAACACCTCCAGGGACGGAGAATCCACCACCTCTCTGGGCAGCCCATTCCAGTGTCTGATTACCCTCTCTGTAAAGAATTTCTTCCTAATATCTAACCTAAACCTTCCCTGGCAGAGCTTGAGACCATGCCCTCTTGCCTTACTGATAGCTGCCTGGGAAAAGGGACCAACATCCACCTGGCTACAACCTCCTTTCAGGTAGTTGTAGAGAGTGATGAGGTCTCCTCTGAGCCTTCTCCAGGATAGTGCCTACTTCGTTTAGGACAGACAATACCGTAAGCCTTCTAGATAATTATTCAGGAATTTATTTCATTAAACTGAA
The DNA here is from genome assembly GCF_003031625.1 of Empidonax traillii. Lineage (NCBI taxonomy): Eukaryota > Metazoa > Chordata > Aves > Passeriformes > Tyrannidae > Empidonax > Empidonax traillii. The sequence continues at coordinate 1,793,394 of NW_020955246.1, read as the reverse complement.
TTTTGCTATTGCTCTTATTTTACTTCTTCTCACTAATGGGAACAAAATCTGTTCAGTATTTTTCTAAAAAATAAAAAAAAAAATCACAATTCATTTAAAAATTTACTCACTTGAAAGCAGTCCTCTGCCACTTCAACATCATTTTGGGAGGATGGATAACCTACACAAAAAGAAGAAAAAACGCAAAGTAGACAAGGTTATTTTCTTTTTATTTACAGCTTACTGCTTCCAATAGTCCACACATCTTTCAATATCCAGCTATGATGATATAAAATTCTTGTTTACTTTTTCAAACCTATTAACCACTGTATTTCAAGTTGATTTAAGTAAGCATCTTACTTATTTCATTTCTACATTCTGTATGTTATATACTGAGTATTCCTACCCACACTGATCTCTCACTGTTCACACGTTTCTTGTGAAAGCATTTTCAAAGTGTCATCAGCAGTCAGAAGCAAGGGAGTATGTTCCTTTTAATGTAGCATTTTGAAAATTAAAGGCAGATATATTTGGTTGGCATGAATGCACACTGTGCTGCATTTTGCTATAAAATCAGCAGAAATTGGAACTGTAAGACCCTAAGAGAGAATTACTCTCATGTTCTCTAATTATCTTGAAGGGATATGTATGGTATCAACACAATTCAAAAGAAGTCATTCTACTATGTCAAAAAGTATTTCCCTTCAGAAGTATGTTTCTCCCTTTCTTAACAGGACAACACGTTAAATCCCTAACATTACTTTTTACAAGCCTGAAAGAGATGTTCTTTCAATTCAAGATACCTGTTTTCTTCCCTCCCTCTCTCAGTACAGTAATACATTTATCATATTTTCAGCTCAGAATGTAGGCTTGGTGATGATATCAGTGAAGCTCTGGAACCAGTTAGCCATATTACTATTTGAGCAAATTCTTCTATTGTTCCATAAATACCTGTCCTCAGAACTACACTGTCAGCTGTTAGTAAACAAACAAAACTATTAACTGAAAGTATGTGCAGATAAAGAGAGAACTCAACAGGTTGCAAACATAGCTTATCCTCTAAGAACACAGCAGATGTCAAAAGCTTTTGAGAATAAGATCCAAGTGAGACAATATAACAATTTAGCTTCCTCCACTTCTTCATATCTAAAAGAATGAGGCAACACTTTATTATGTAGGGATATTTCAGGAAATTACCTTATTAGTGTCTGTGAAACAATTTAAGACACTTGGATGAATGGTACTTTAGAAATACCAGAAGTGCTATTAAAAACTGTTAATACTATAGATCAATCCATGTTCTTAAATACTGGCAGCATTGATGTTACACAAAGTGCTTTGACATCTCATTTAGTAAACACTCAATATCTCTCTGCCCGACCAAGTCCTTCACCTGAAATATGTACCTTGAGAAATATCCTCTACTGCTCTCCGAATACCTCTATCAAATGCTCTTGCATCAGCAGGACTCTGAAATGTGAGGCCAAACTTTTTGTCATCAATCTTCCAGTGGTAAAAAGTAGGAGTAACTTTGTTGTAAACGAGGTCTTTCTTTAGTGTGCATTCCAAGACCACCTTCCAAAAAGAAAAGAGAAAGAAAAGATATCAGTGACCAATACACATGAGAACAAAAGGCAGTCATACATCATAAGAGCAGATAGAAATCTCTCTTTAAATTTCTTCCTGTTACAAGGATGTAATTTTAACCTAATTTCCTTAATGGACAAATTATTCAATATCAGTTGCTGATAAGGTGGTAAGGATTAAGAACAGTATTTGTATACTAAGTCAATCTTTCCATTTGAAAATCTCACAAATAAAGTATCTCATACCTGCAGCAAGCACTTCTGTCAGAAACAAGTTGGTAGATATTCAGCAAATTAAATAGGACACATCCCCTAAAAAAACATTACTGTGCTGATATCAAATTTTACTGTATCACTGGGAATTTTATTTATATACTTATTCCATAAAATTTTTCTAACTTCATGCTGCTTTCAAATCACATCAGATTTCTCCTAGAAAGGCTACTAGACAAGTGAAAATAAAACAATTGTTTTTTAAGAACTGTAACTAATAAAAGCTAAAATTTTCATCACTGTATTACTGCCTGAACCTAGACAAAAATACATTTATGGCTCATGTTCTACTATAACAAAACCAGTAACTACAAATAATGAACAGATTTGTCTACAAAATCATTAAAGATATACATGCACATTCAGTTATGAAACAAAGTCACAGTCTTCACATAGAATCACAGAGTGGTTTGGGTTGGCAGGTACCTCAAATATCACTTAGTTCCAACTTCTCTGGACAACCTGTTCCAGTGCCTCACCACCCTCACAGTAAAGAATTTTTTCCTAATATCTAATCTAAATCTACCCTCTTTCAATTTGAAGCCATTCCCCCATGTCGACGCTCTTGTAAATAGTCCGTCTCCATCTTCCTTGTAGTCTCCCTTTGTGTACCAGAAGGTCTCATCATTTCCCCACTTTAAATAGTCTGGTTTTAAAAATATATTTGCATATTTCCTTTACTGGCTAAAATTATTTTAAGCACCATTGTTACACTTTTGAGTTTTTCTTGGTTTTAAAAAAACAAATGTGAACAATAAAGCATGGACGGAGACACAATGATCTGCTCCTGTAGCACTAGGTATAATAAAGCTCACAGAAGAATAACTTATCTCTGTATTACTGTTTGATGCTGAAAACCTACACTGACAGATTAATGAGAAATTTTAGTATTCTATCATTTTAACATTAAAGCATTTTCAGAACTTTAATGTTTAGTTTTGTTACATATGCAGCTTTTTTGAGAAAAAATACAAAATTCCTCACAGGATGTGGTAAAATTAGTTTAATTATAGATCTAACTGAGAAAAAAATCCTCAAATTTTAAAAAACTATGTCTGTACTTAGGTTATTCTTACATATTCCTTGTGTTCCTCCTCTCCTTCATATTTAATTATTATATAGACAAATAGGGGTTTTCTTTTGCTCTTTATTATTTATTCTCCCTAGACCACACCAGTAATCATTGATTGTTACTGACTTTTACCTGTCTCTAGAAGGATGACAGTCTTTCTGCACGTATAGACTCTTTCAGCATTAAAATAATTTTTGTTATGCCACTTGAATTCCCTAAATGGTCAACAATATGTAGGTAAAACTGTCTACGAGAGAACATAAAAAGGAATCTAACTATTTGCTGTAGGCGTGCAGGAAAAGGTGCTGCAGAAAGAGAAATGTCATGCTGCAGTTCTAAGGTGTGTTAAACGTTTGTTCTTTGTTCCTTCAGATGATCTTAAACTTGCTACTTCCTTAAAGGAGGAGTTAAAAATGAAGATTGCTCGTTTCAGTGCCTTTTTTAGGTCTGTGAGCTCTTTTGTGGGATCTCTAATACATTAACACCAACTACTTTCATGCTGTATTTTGTGTGCACTTTCATCCAAAACATCAATAAAAAGTACTGCAAGCCTGATTTTACAGCACCTCAATGAACATCTGGCCCCAAAGGAATTAATGCAGATTACTTTATCCTGAAAATTCATAGCTGGTGACAATTTTAGCACTGGAGACAAATATTTTACTGAGTAGAAGCTATGATTTCCAAAGATAGCCACACCAAACCAGAAAACCCCCAGATGGACTCCCTTCAACCCAAAAAGCAACACGGTATCACACACACCCCATATCCAGCCACCCCACCATTTTATATAACAAGATATCATTAACAAAACAAGTAAACATTCTATCCAACATTAATTGTTTTCAACTTAAGGAAATAACGAATTTGATGGGATGACACTGATTTTTCACATCTAAAGCTGCATCAAGTTAACACAGTAGATATAAGTGAAAGGGCACTGAAAAACAAAAAATTTGTTGCACCAAAATTGTAATGGACATATAACTGACAAAAAAATTGACATGTTATCAGATATAAGAATCCATATAGGCAAGACTTCACACCTGCCCCACCTGAGAGAAAACTCAAAAACTGTAGGTCAAACAGCAAGGTGATCTAAGCCCATCAAAATCAATCTTTTCTCAAACTTTAAATCCAATTTAAAAAGTAAACAATTTAAAAAGTAAACAATTTAAAAAGTAAGTTTTTAAAAAGTAAGTTTTTAAACAGCAGATTTTTAGAAGACAATGGTATTTATATTTAGCTTTAGCTTTGTATCTCTCCCTTTACACAATTACCTGTTCTTCAAAGGAAAGATTTTAAACTTTGTCACTCCTGACTCATGATCCAAAAGATACTAATGCCTTTTTTTTTTTTTTTTTTCCTCCTTTAGTAAAAACTTGCATGGCAAAAGACTGGAATAGAAAATAAAACGGAAGTCTACTAGACTTTTCATTCAAGAATGTAAAATTCACCAAAGGCTAAAAACCTGTAAGTTTGAGCCCAAAGTATGTTTAACACTAGTGCTATTAGGATAGAAGAGAGCCACTGTAAACACAGTAAGTGAGAGCAGCAGACCTGACGAGGTTGGGATGGAGCACAATTATTCCAAGCAGACTGGCTGGAACCAGATCTAGGAAGGTGAGTATAATAAAGGAGGAAATGTGTAATTATGTAAAAAGTCTTCACGAAATACCCTTAACATTCCAACATAGATCTAAACAACCTGATCAAACCAGCAGAGAACATTCTTTCGCATAAATTAATGCAATGGTGCCACCACTTTGATTTTCTTCCCAGATAACTAGGATGCTTTTTGTGAATGCCACACGATGTTTTAAATAGCTCTGTACCGCACAAAAATTTTGGACGTTCTACGTGTAGTCTGAAGCTCATTCATAGAAGGGCTCATAGCAACCTAACTTTCAGGTATACAAAGAAATTAAGAGAACTCTCTCCAACAAGGAACTTCAATATTTTGAAGTTTGATCCTGAAGTATTTAATTTATACAGCTGACTTACAGCTGAGATCTACAGTCCTAATTAAATGCCTACACAGTCTGTAAAATACATGGAAATATCTGGCACACTGGAATGGAACTGCAGTGCAGTGTCAAAAGCCGCACTTGAGAGAAGCAGGAACTAAAGCTAGTTCATTCCTTTTCAGCATAAACATTCAAAAGGTATCTGGAAAATACCTCCATCAAATAACTCACCTGTGGATTTCAAGTCGCTTTGGAATGAATTTCACCTTTCTACTGACACTTAGGTTAAACAGTTATACTCACATTATGATCCCCATGTATCTTAGGTAAAAGCCCAAATTCCATTTGCTCTCTAACCCCAGGTATTTCAGAAACTATGCTTCCCTGTGCCCCAGAAAAGTGCTCCAAGTTCCACACTCTAGGTTTTCAAAAGTTCACAAAAGAAAAGACTTACCAGTCAGAGGAAATCAAAATATAATCTAGTTTTGAAGATATTTTAACAATGTAAAATGTGACTTGAGGAGAGAGGGGGAACTTCATTTGTAAAGATGACTTTCTTTTATAATCCACAGAAATATTTTCAGAAACAGCTGTATGTACCTTTCAAAGAAGTGAGTGAACTGAAAACCACGGTCCAGGTGACTAAGCTCTAATGATTTCTAGTTATTACAATAGACTAAACATTCCTGAATGTTTAAGTGTTCTAACTCTGAATAACTGATGTATTCAAAATGGTTTAGGAGGTTTTTATAAAAAAATATATTGTTACTTTCTCTTTCCAAATACAACAGCAGAGCAACCAACTAAACAACATACAAATAACTTCAAAGATTATTCAGTCATACAGGTTTACCAAGGGCATTCTAAAATGAGATTAGAGTGATACTGGAGCACAGAAACAGCAGATTCAGTATAATACTTCCTCAAAATCTCAATATGATCACAATATTTGGTCTCTAATCCATAGCAAATACAATAACAACTTTATTTTCAATTAAAAAATATACTTTATCACTACTATGAAATATAATAGCCAACTGTCAGTTCTATTTGGACTAAAAATTCAATTGTTTGGCTTTATTAAGGAAAAGGTTAAAAAATGTGCTTTTACAGTGACTCCACAGGAATATCCTAAGAACAAATGTAAAATCATTAACTATATTGAAAGCATAATGATCAGTACAGTTCTAGAATCAGTGACTGGATCCCTGTCCAACAGAATTTGTCTTTCAGTCCCTGCTACCTATTGCCCTTCCGAATAAGCCTCATGACCTAACGATGTCCTTCCTTATCTTGGTGTAGGATCTTGCTTCTTTTATGTCAAGAGAGGTCTTGTTGCATAACATACAACTTTGTTGTTAATTCATTACACATTAGCTGTTGCTTATAAGCACATTATCTGATGTCTGTGGAAATGTGCATACACAGCGTCCTTTTACTCAGTTATTAAAGAACCTCTGGCTCTCCAATATTCTTCCCGACACCCTAAATCTGTATTTGTTAGTTCCCTGAGCTCTTCATTCACTATACACTGGAGAGATGTTCTTCCTAGCTTCATTTCTTTTATCTTCTATCCTGTGTTTTTGAGGGGCTGACTTCCAACAGCAACTTCCTGAAACTGCTGCAAGATCACAGTCTGCCCTGACAGACTAGTAGAGGTCACATTTGGGGGCAAGCAGGGGGAGGACAGATGGACACAGGATGGGACACACAAAAAAATCCCAAACCGAAACAAACTGTTCAAGACAATAAAGTTTTGGAAAATGTATTCACGCTAACATGAACTTGATTTTGGACAGGAAGAGGAGCAGCAACATTTAAAACCTTCTACCAGAAGTGGAAACAAAACAAGGCTTGCTCAGGGGAAACAGGAGAGTGCAAGCAGATCAGGACACTGATGTCTTGACATTTTCATATGCATGCAGGCGAAACATTAAACTAGCCTTCAGTTCCAAGCATTTTATTACCCTCACATTCTTAAGGCAAGCTGCAAAGGTTCCAAGTATTAAGAATTACAAGAAAATTATCAAGTATCTCTAAATGTAATTAGCTTCTCAAAAAAACAGCCTTAATAAGGCTAAAAAAAAAGTTCTAAGGGGAACTACTGCAAAGTGAGGAAGGAACTGCAGGTGCACATAGCTGTGCAGGAACACAGGGTACTCTGGTAATAGCACTACGCCTCGCTGAAACAACTGAGTCAGCAGAATTTCTATTTATATGCTCTCTTCCTACAATAGTCACAGTCAAGGCAGGAAACTCAGCAAGGGAGTTTCTGCCTCAAGGGAGAAACTGCTGTGCTTGAGAAAGGAGTAGTGTGGTATAAGGTAGTTCTACCTTTTAAGCTAATACTGGAGTCAAAATCCACTGGCAGAAAAGAATTAGTTCTTGATAAAAGTCATTAAGATGGAGCTTTTGTGCCTTCTCTACATCTCTTTGTTTCTACAATAAGACACAGCCTCATTCAGAAACCTATTTGGTACACAAGTAACCAATCAATTCTTAGTAAGCACATTTTGTCTTCCACAGGTCTTCATGTGGAAATGGCTGAGATCCTACACCAGTTTTCCTTTTGTGAGGCTGATTTTCATGATGCTATTTAACACACGTTTATTAGTGGGATTTTATTTTAGGTAGCTGAGGAATGAATACTGCCTGTGTGTTCACCAAACTAGAGCAATTTTTGGACTTGTTTGCTTAAGCTCTCTTCCAATACAAAGTTGTTCTCATGTCAAATGGCTACTTTCTGTCATAGCCAAATTCCACAACTAGCCAAATCATTACCAAGGAATTCCTTCTGATTTCACATTCTTAACAAATTATCTCATTTTCAACACTCATATTAAATGTAGTATCAGTGGTACATAAACAAGATAACAAGATTTAAACCTCCACCAGGAAAAAAAAAAAGGAATATGTTTCCCCAAATGAATGGAAATCTGCAATGAAAAAAAAAAAAAGTAAAGTTCCTAAAAGATGAATGTGCATAATTTTAAAAAAACAAGGTATTACATCTAAAACAAACAATTGGATCTTTAGGTATATAAACAGTGACACAAAAAAGCTCAGCAACGGCATTAGTCTGAGAATATAAATTTACTTTCTAGTCTACAGGCAACAATAAGCAGGCATCTATACTTATGTCCTATGTAGTTTTAATATCACAGAATCACACAATCCGCTGAGTTGGAAGGGACCATGTCCAACCCTTAGCCATCCGTAAGAGTAATACCATGTGCCTGAGAGTATCATCCAAATGCTTCTCGAACTCTGTCAGGCTTGGTGCTGTGACTGCTTCCCTGGGGAGCCTGTTCCAGTGCCCAACCACCTTCTTGGGTGAAGAACCTTTTTCTAATATCCACCCAAAACCTCCCCTGACAACTATGATCATTAAATGGAGGTAAATTGTTACCGTTTTATCCCTGAGTCGTTCTCCATGGATAAGAAAATCAGCACAGCTATTCTCTTCCTGGGGAATGACTTTGAAGACTGTGACACAGCTTAGTCCACCCCCTCCAAGTGGTAACCATCCACCACTTGAGTCATCCCGGGTCATCACCACAGCTCGCACTCGTGCATAACTATTACTGAAAGAGATGCAAAAGAAGAAATTAGTTTTTCAAAATCAGAAATCAGCGGTTTAGTTAAAAACAAAACAACAAACCCATAACGAAGGTCACAATAATTAACACTGTCTTTCCACAACTGTCATCCTAGAACAAACCCATAGACCACACTTTAAAAAATGTTCCTCTGTACTTTTATGACTCCATCAGAACTTTCTGGAGCTTACATGTGATTTCTTGTAAAGAAACTTAATCAGAGAATATAGTTCCCAAGTCAAAACTGATATTTTCCTAAAAACTTTAGTCAGTAATCTAGCTAGAGGGTCAGGAAGAGAGTAAGAATCAACGTCCGATTTATTTTAGACTAATCATGAAGCCAGTCAGTCACTACGAAATTGCACAAAAAAAGAGAACAAGAAAGCAGAAAGAGGTCAGGCCTTCTGTCACTGAAATCTAAACAAGAACAGGCTTCTAGCCAGAAAACCCTGCTTCCCTTTGTCCATCCCTCCTCCCCACACATATAACCTGTCCTTTGCAAGGGTAGGTCAGGACACACTGTGGGGTTCAACAACAGAACCAATTACAGTTACTTAAAATCATTATTTGCAGTATCTACTAGCTGATTCTCTCCTGTAGTGAAAGCATTTTACAACTGAACAGCTTTTTTCCATCATTTAGCATTTTTATAAAATACACAAATGATTATCATGTCATTACTTAGGAGCCAAATTGCTTTTTCAGAAAGGAAAAAGAGGTTTTGGTGATCTCTCTCTCTCATTTTATTCCTTCCTTTTAAATTAAATGACAATTTTAACTTTGGTTATGAATTTGCCAGTATATCAGTTGGAAAACCCCATGGCTTGCCAAGATGTTGTAAGATCCTATATTCAAAGCAATGGTTTACTGCATGAATGTAACAGTCGATGAATGAACATTCAATCACCTTAAAATAAATATGATTCATGTTATCTTTTGCAACATATTCTAGATTGAGGGTTTAAGTACTTATGCCAGTTGGCATTAGTGATGTCAAATTTAGGGGCTGAAAAGAAAATATTAGAAGAAGAAAAAGTTGTTCCTTTTGCACAAAATTACTTGTGATAAAACCATTCACCAAGCTGCTGTACTTTTAAAAGATCACTGCTTTACTTTTTTCCCCAAACTATACTAAAATAACCAAGGTAGGCTTTTTTGTGCAATTAATAGATTACATTCTCACACACACATATGATTCACACGTATGATTCACTTGTGTGTATATATATATATATATATGAAAGAATTTTGCTGCAAGCATCTAAAGCTTAGATACATAATGGTTTGCAAAACAGAAAATAAAACAAGACTATAAATCTATGTTTACAGGCAGCTGAATTTGTTAATAGGTTTTGTTTGCCCTCTCCAAGCAAATCCCAGCCCCCTCCTCTCTCTAAAAATCATAGTTAAAATGACAGTTCAGTCAATGTTTCTCACCATTTCTGTACCAATTTACTTCAGTAAGTACTCAAACACAGCAAATATAATGAAGAAAAATCCAATCCTTCTTCATATGCATCTATCACAATTCTAATATCTGCAAACAAAAATGTCTTTATCTTGATGCTTAATACTATTACTGAAAGTTGAATCATTCATTCATTGGTCTCTATCACCCTATTCATTATGATACAAGTTCAAATTGTAGTTGTACACTTCAGAAACAGGTAGTCTTTCATCTCATTTCTCTCAGAAGAGCCTCTTCTGACAGAAACTGAGGACATTGGGACTTTCCTCTGAAACAGTACACAGAATGCATCAATTGATTAAGTCTACACACTGTCTATGCTATTGTCCATTCAAGTGAAACACAAATTTAGCTCTGAAGTTATTAATTCTATAAACTGTATATCAGACTTTTTTTTTCTTTTGTAGATCAATAGACTGCAGCAAGAGTTCAACAGGTAACATTTAATGAATAACCTCTTAAACTGAGGGAGTTTTTCCATACAACCTCCCTGTAAATTAAATAGACAAATTCATTACTGTACTTGCAACAATGCCAAAGATTACAAAGATTTTTTAGTTTTTTGTTTCTGTTGGTGACTGTTTTTTAAATTATTTTTTATATTTGAATGGAACTCACAATTGTTAACAAATGCTATTTTTAGTGACAATACAAGTTAGTTTGCAATTAGCCACGATGCAGTGGCAGTATTTATAAATGACTTCCCTTTCCAAAATCCTCTGTAAACAAAACAGCATCTGTCCGTCTCACTCCTGGTGTTACCAAAAGCACTCAGATGTCTTCTATCTGTAGGTATTATAACCCCACCTACTCCTGGGAACTTCAGAACAAATTCCTAAACTGGCCTAGCTTAGCAGTGGGAAAAAAGGGCAGACAAGGCTCCAGTGTTTTCCTAACACAGCCTAACCTTTTTACCTACTCTTGCATGTTCAGCAGCTCTATCAGGAATACCTGAACAAAAGAAAAAACAAACGAACAGGGTAATCAGTTGAGCATTGCTCTTCTGAAGCCTTTTACCAGAGCTACCATGAGCATGTGAAATGGAGCATGAAGAGCAGCACTGCAACAGCAGGCCCAAACCTACTGTACTGCAGCCAACTTTTCCTGAGACTCCCTGATTTTTGTTGTGGCCACTTGCTCTTGAGGCAGAGCAAGGTTTACATGAAATAGCATTCTGGCTATAGCAGCATACTGCTTCCCAAAAGTCAGTGCTGAGCACCAGTGAAGAGTGGGGACAAAAATATTGTCCAAGATCTGTTTCTAACAACTAATGAAACAGATTTTTCTCTCTATTGTCCAAATGCCTCAGGTAAGGAGGTAAGAGTACAATATTCTTCTGTGGTTACAGGAAGTTATAAATTGAGATAAAGGAGAAAAAGAAAAAAAAGAAAAGGTTATCTACAGTGTTTTTCCCCCTAGTAAAGGCTTACTGGAGAGTACAGCATAAGTTTGAATACTAAACCTATTAAAACTGAAATAAGGTAATTTGAAGATAGCATAGACATAGATATAGTGTGAAGTTTCACTCTAAAAATATTACAAATGAAAATGATTCTTGTACCAAAATCAAAAGCTGCAGTGGTGTGAACCAAGCAGCCTGAGAAAGCATTGGTGCAAAAACCAAAGGGTTACAAACCATAAGTCGATAGGAAAGAGAGACTTAGAGTCCTTGCCTGCCATCAGCCTTATTTTAAGAGCATTAAAATCTGACAGCAGGTTTTAAAGTCTCTCTTCCCCTCCACTAAATGCTGTGTGTTTATGTCGTTGTAATGCTCTTGGACCCAAATTGACTTATGACCTGGATGACCAAACTGCTGTTCAAGCCCAGGAAGTATGTCACTGGCCAAGACAGGCTGGGACCTGCAGCTCAGCAGCTAAGGAACAATCCTGCTTTCAGTGTATGGGGGAGGAACACAACTGTATTTTCATCAGTGGTTGTTTATTTTTTTAAATAATTTATTTTGATAATTATTATTTCTTATGTTTACTAACAAGCTAATAAAAGATACTAAATGTTATTACATTTGTCCTTTCTTCCACTAGCCAATGAAAAGAGAATGAAGGTTAAGAATTTTCTGCCAAAATACTTTTCCCCAGAGAAAAGGGGAAGAAATATTTGAGGGGGGAAAAAAAGCAAAAAAGCAGCCATCTTGTTGCTTTACATTTATTTTAACCTAGTTTCAACAGTACCCAAATATTCCCTCTCCTGATTCATACTAAACATCACTATTCCTTTATTTGTATTGCATCTTGCAGATTTCAATTTTAATATAGGACTGAAAAATAATAACAGTGATTTCAAAAATGTTTGTTAAAACAATTGTACTATAGTTGCAAATTGGTTTTTTTAGTACTATAAAGCTCCTACCATTACCATCAAGAAACCTGGATATGCAAGTGGAATTTAAACTGAACCACAGGAGAAAATGACCCTCTTAGATTTGGTAAAAATATTTAGAATTATGGTTTCTTTCAAAGCTGGAAAGCAGATTTGCAGTAAAGGATCTCCAAGCTGAATGTAAGTCAAAAACATTCCCCGGGGACAAAGGAGGCCAACGATATCCCAGCTGCATTAGAAGTGTTGCCAGCAGGCCTCAGGAGGTGATCCTGCCCCTCTTCTCAGCGCTAGCGAGGCCAGATTTGGAGAGCTGTGTCCAGTGTTGGGCTCCCAAATCCATGAAAAACATGGAGCTCCTGGAGTGGGTCCAGCAGAGTGCAATAAAAATGATTAAGGGACTGAAGCGCCTGTCATATGAGGGAAGGCTGAAGGAGCTGGACCTGCTCAGCCTTGAGAAGAGAAGACTCGTGGGTATCTTATCAATGTATACAAACACCTGAGGGGAGGGCACAAAGAGGATGGAGATGGGCTCCTTTCAGAGGTGCCCAGTCAGAGGACCAGAGGACACGAGCACAAACTGAAACACAGGAGGTTCCATTTGAAGATCAGCAACTACTTTTTCACTGTGAGGATGCCTGAGTGCTGGCACAGGTTGTCCAGAGAAGTTGTAGTATCTCCATACTTGGAGAGTTTCAAAGATATTTGGACACAGTCCTTGAGCAGCAGGGGTGGACAAGATGAACTCCAGAGGTGCCTTCCAATCTCTTTTTTTTTTTAAATTTAATATCATATTTCAAAGCACAGCAATTTCAATAAAATATCATTTCATAAATATAACCAATACAGGTTTATTTATGAGAATTCATGATACTTCAAAGCAAGAGTTGTTAATGTGCACAACTGCTATTTAAACACTTCTGACAAGGGGGAAAAAACAGGTGTTCTGAAAAATCGTGACACACTGCTATGAGATTACACTATCTTTGCTGGCATGCAAGTAACAGCTCCAGGTTGATCTGCAAATGTGAAATGGTCATGGATCAAGGTTCTTTACCTTTGACTGGCACTTTACACACGTACTTTAACCCCTCCAACTTCTGGTGCAATATACTTCTGTGTTTGTGGCCTTACTCAAAGAGCATACATGAATCACACTTGGCTTTTTATGGTCCTTATTATCCAAAAAGCTTAGCAGAAGGTTTTATGATTTTCAGCTAGAAAAGTGCTCATGAGTACCCAATATCAGACCATTGAGATAAGTCTGTTTTACTTGCACATAGCCTTTTTTGAGTATTGACTCAATTTAGAAAAAAAAATAACGTTACTAGTATCACATAAGTGTATCAGTACACTGATGATGTTATAAACCCCTTGTTACTAAAGACTTAGAGGATGAGTGTCACCAGCACAAAACATTAATGACTTGGCGAAAACAGAAAGAGACGCAAATATAACGTGAGTACTAAAGAAGACATATTTTACATCAAGAAAACATATGACAGTACATATTTTTTAACAGAGGAAATTGCTATAATTGCAGCTACATGAGGCTCTGCCTAATATGACTATTACCTTTCTCCTCTCAAAGTCATACCAGCAAATCAAAGTATAAACCAAACTCTTACACTGGTAGAACCCAAAACTTGGCAGATTTTCTCCTTTAAAAAGAGGCAAAAGGGATTCTTCAGAGTAAACAGTAACCATACATGGCTACTACGTCTAGGAAGTTTATTTATGTGGGGAGTCTAGTAAGCAAAGACATGCATTTCCATGAAGAATTACATACAAGTGCTGTTACATTTAGGATATTGGTACCTACATTGATTTACTGAAGTGCTTTGGATTTTGTCAAAATGCCTGAATGAAACATTCCTGCTCAAACAAAAAAAAACACAAAACAAACAAACAAACAAACAAAAAAAAAAAAAACACAAAACAACAAAAAAATCTTACAGAAACCTGAATCACCAAGTAAAATGGCTTGAAACCAAAATCGTAGAAGGGAAAAGCTTCATGGGAAACTGTATTACATATGGAGGGGATAACTGGTATCCTGAAAGAGCCCAAAGTACATGACTGCAATTATTATTTAGCAGAAGAGGCTTATCAAATAAGAGATTTGACAGTGCACCTGCAATTCAAAAGGGAAAATGAGATACAAATGAACAAGTGTCCAGAAAGGGAAAGTGTCAAAACAGTATATTGCTCTCGTGAAGTATTCTCTTGGACACAATATCAGAATAAATTAAAAAGAAGGAATGGATTTCTAATGCTCCTATTTTAATATAGACAATTTAAGATTTGTGGTCATGTAAAGTAATCAATACTGCAAGGAAGAATGGCTACTGCTGTAAGCACTTTTTGCACATGAAGAATGAAGAGGCTGTTAATGAGAACCATCAAAATTACATACAAAGTAGGTATTTGACATTTCTGTGAACAACATTTTAGCTCTGCTGCCCAGCATCTTCTGTTGTTTAATAACTGTAGTGAGCTTCTATTGGTTCTGTATGTTATCCATGAGGGCATGTTAAATGAAGTAATATTTTAGCAGACTAAAGATCACAATGCATATTTGGACTCCATCTCTTTTAAAGAAATTGCAGTTATCCTAATAGAATGGATTCTGTAACACCATCTGGTCAAGGCATATTACTTGGAAAATGGCATCTGATATAAAATACAAAATCAAATAAAAACCCCAAACAAACTTATTTTTCTTTCTACCCTTCCCGACAGAAGTTAAAAGAATCATAGTAACATTTAAAGATTGGTCTACAGGTTTTGGACATGTATAGCAGAACTACATAAACAGCATTCTTCCCACAGCTGCTTGCTTAACAACAGAGGACTACTGATACGAAGGACTCCTGGATTAAATTCCATCCAATTTAGGTAGATAGGATAACATAATTTGAGTGGTCAGATCCTGGTACTCATGTGCCACACAAGTTTAATGGGCTTCCTCCAGAAAACCCTGGTTTTGTCTCATTTTTAAAAGCTGATAGCCATAACTTTCTTACCAAGGTCTTGGGTACTGATGCCATGTATTAATTTTGATTTGCTTACCATGGAAACATATAGATAAAGATGAAAGAGCTCACAAATAAAAACAAGAGATAGAGGTTAAAAGGCTTAGGATTTTTTTTTAGATAAGTTAACATTTCTTTCCAACCTTCAAAAACAAAGGAATGTCTAAAGAATCCATGGAAGATGAGCTTTTCATTTTCTCCAGCTCTTCAGCGAACTCAAGACAAGAACAAGGCTGCAGCCTAAGGCAGATTCCACTGAAACTAAGACAACTTGACACTTGCAGTAAATGTCGTCAGACAACGTCCATCCAGCTTAGAAAGAATTTTTTTTTAAAATGAAGCTTACAGATTCAATTGTGCTTTTTATTTTCCTGGGAACAGCAATGATTACTACAGTTTAGGATAACATAAATTATGGAAAGTTTTTCAGGTAGTAGTTGTATCTGAACAGGTCAGAATTCTCTCTTCTCTCAGAGGGATTTTCCTCCAGCCTTACGTGCTCACAAAGTCAAAGTACCAACTATGCAAGTACAATTAGATTACCCTCATAGCTAAAGCTATTGGTCCTCTAGTTACTGAGATTACAGATGGCAGCACTGGAGATCCCGTTAACAGGAGATACGAACACATTAATCAACAAGTCATTTTGTAATAAAGTTCTTGACTGCTAAGATAAGATGAAGGTAACTAACACCTTCCTTAGCTACCCTAAAGTATGACAGGTTGTACTAAATATCTTATTTTCAAACAAGCATCTGTATACTTTTTATTTCACTGCTTGTTGTATTTAGGAATTGTACCTCACAAATGTCCAGAAAAATATTATTTTCCTCCTAACATGTCCTTTATTCAGCAAAATAAAGGACGAACCTGTTACACTTTTTCTAACACACCAGAAAACACTGTCACGGATTTTTTTATTTACTATGTCTGAATTTGTCAGTTTACCCTGGACTATACACTCTTTGGAACAGGGACCATCTCTAACGAGTGTAATTCAATAAAGACACAAGTGTAAGTTGGTGTACAGAGCTTAGGTGGTAACTGCTACATACTCTTGATATTTTGGCAATACATTATGGAAGAAAAAAATCACCAGGCCCATTGACCTTACTCACCTAAAACAACACTTGATATCAGGCAGAAAAGCACAAAATTTAAATTTATTCTTAGCATATTAAAAGAAATTTATGAAAGGTCCAGATCATTCCTGGCATGAATTTCTCACTCAGCCTGCACAGAAAAGGAACAGAATCTTGAACCAAATAAAGCATATCCACACTTATAAAAATAATCTTCCTTTAACAGCCTTTCTGAGCTGTGAGATTGCTAATGAATGTTGTATACAAACAACATTCATGTATTTTAAAACTATGTGAATTGAAACTGTAGCATCATTCATTGATATTGTTAAATCTAAAGCTTGTCTCAACAGTTACACTGACCTGGTTTTTTAAGGACTTTAATCAGTCAATATGAAAGCATTTGAAAGTAAATTACATTTTAAGAAAATCCCTAGAGCTAAATTCCCCCTTTTAACGCAGTAAGAAAACAGTAAACATTCAAAAGGACGTTTTGAGTGCACAAACAGACGAATTGTGTCTGCACTAACAAAACAGAAAGACTACAAGCGAAACTGCAAAATCCTTAACAAATAACACCAGAGTAAAAAAGGAAGTCTGAACGAGCCTTAAGAAAAATAAGCTCATAAACCTACAGGTCTATTTTAAAGGTGTATGTTCACTGACCAAAAGGAAGCTACTATTCCCTTGCTATGCAGCACCACACTTTGTGGTTTGAGTCAGTCTTTTTTGTAGCTTTAACAAAGCATGAATATTCGGGAGAGAGGAAATAAACTGAAACAGAAAAGTCAAAAACAAATGCAAAGATTTCTATTACAATAATCCATCAAACGAGAAGAAACAAAATATTATTAAGATTACACAAAATGTTCTGATGGTAGGCTGTTCCTATTTGCCATATGTCAGAATGAATAATGTGACTTATATAGCCAACATATAATTGTATGATCTATGTTTGATAATCTCAGTAATAATTAGCAGCCTAACCAGCACTCTTAAGCAAAGAAACAGGTGATTCACAAGGCCTAAGGTCAGAACATATGGATACTAATAGTGCATTAAAAAATGGTAGAGCTAAGCCTTTGTTTACTACATTCTCCACTGCAACTACTACTGTAATACTTTTTACAAGTTTCTGCGAAAAACTGCAAATAATTAATATGTGGGTCATGCATGAACATAACACAGAGCAAACTTGCACACTAAAAGGCCTCTCAGTTCAAAATGAGGATTATTTAAGTTCTATTATTTGCTGCTATTCCAGAAGAGAAGTTTAGAAAATTGTAACCAACTGCAAAGAAAAAGAACAAAAGATAGACATGCATTCCCCCTCCCCATCAAATATGTAATAGACCAAAATAAGAACATATTCACACTTTATAAATAATAGCTAGTCATGAAAACTCCTACAATATATGTATCTGAATCTCTCACTCTACTCAGCAACTGACAAGGGGTCCACCAGATACAGCTTCCTAGTTTTTGCAACAACACAACCTTAAGCAAATGGTTACAACATGGAGATAATGAGATAATTTAGTCTTATAACTCTGTGTTGTTGTTTCCTGCTTGGACTTTTAAAACCATTAATACTACCAGAATAGTAACAGCTTTAAACTGATGGAGGACAGGTTTAAGTTAGACATTAGGGAGAAGTTCTTTACTAGGAGGGTAGTGAGGCACTGGAACAGGTTGCCCAGAGAAGTGGTGAACAGTTGATCCCTGGAAGTGTTCAAGGCCAGCTTGGATGGGGCTTTGAACCCAGGTGTAGTGGAAGATGTCCCTACCCATGGCAGGGGGCTGGAACTAGATGATCTCCAAGGTCCCTTCTAATGCAAATAATTCCATGATTCTGTGATAAATTATGGGTTTAGGATGGAACTTCACCACAAGGAGGAAGTTCTGAAAAGGGTGATTGGAGACAGCTAATTGAATTGCTCAAAATATATTAGAATCCAAGTGCAACATGACACAAGCTCAAAACGGTTTTTAGACAGTAGAATCCAAGTCAGAGTGAAAGAAAGGTCTTTTAGCTTCAGCCAACCTGTGAGGCAAAAATGTCACGAAGGAACAACTATGCAGATTTTTTTTTTTTTTTTTGGTGCAGCTCTGACATCTATGTTGCACAGTTTTACTGAACAAAAATGACTGCTATCCAATGTAAAAATGTTTCTAGTGGCTGTTTGCCATTTCTATTACACAAAATAGGATATAATCAAATATCCAGACTAAAGTATGAAATTGAAAAATCTTACTAGGTTGATGCGATATACATTAAGCCATTCCAGAAATATTAGTGTTCTTGTATTTAGTAGCACTGGAAATGAATTCTGATTGCATAACTGAAGAAACAGAGCCAGAAAAATAAATATCTCTGCTTAGAGAGACAAAAGAGGACATCACATATTCAATAAACATAAGGAAAAACTAAAGTGGTGGAATGAACAAACAGGTGTCAAACTCAAGAAACTTAATTTGGTTGTTTCGTTTGTATTGGGCATTTTGCTATACACTTTTACTCCTATTCCAGCAACAGAAAGACTTTCCCTATTCATATTCCAAGCACAGGGTCTACTATTAAAACAGTGAAAACCGCAAATAATTTTCCCTTTTTTATAAATAGCAATGAATTTTGAGTACTCTTATCTGCAAGGATACTGTTCAAGTAATCCAAATAAGTGAGAAGTCATTAACTGTTTTATTAGCTGAAGAAAAGCAATCAACATTTTATTATACATCCTAAAAAGCAAGGTCAAAAGACCAAGAGCATATTACAATTAACTGCTTTAGTGGTGCTAACAAATAATCTCTAATTTTTCAGCCAAATTTTTCACTACTTAGGAATTTAAACCTCAAGTACCAGCTGTATCATAGAAGTTCATCTGACAGAATTCTGTAGACTTTGTTCAAAACCCTACATTGGGAATGCATTCATCACATATGACTTTTACATACAGAAGGTACAACAGTGCTTTTGAGGGCTCTACTTCTTTTATTGGTCATTCAAATATCAAAAAGTTTTGTTGGGAGAGAAGAAAAAACATTCTCTAATCACGCAATAATTACGAGACAGAATTAATTTGCCTGTGATTTTAATAACACTGTGAGGAATGGATAGAAGACTTTTTTAGTTCTTAAAAATAATAATCGTAATAATAGAAGTGACTATTTTAGTTAAAGAATTCTAGCACTGTCACTCTGCAATTTTAGCTACCTGATGACTAAAGTAGCTCACCCTTGTGTTCTTGACCCATGTGTTAACTGGGAAGCGCTGTGTGACCAGAACTCAACACATCCATCTCAAAGAGGCTTAGAGAGACAAAAGGGGACATCACATAGTTTCATAAAAAAGATTAAGTTAAAAAAGTGATATTGACTAATCCACACAAAAAGCCAATTGAAAAAAAAAAAACAAAAACAACCAAACAAAACAAACAACAGAAAAACCCCCACAAACCCAAACCAAAAAGCAGCTGACAGAGTTGTTTCATTAGGAAGCACAAAAAAGAAGAGATTGCCTAAGAATTATTTAAGGGGAAGAAGAAGGAGCTAAAAATGCCAGAACTCAAGTAACAAAAGTGAAGTAATAGATGTTTCAAAAGTCAGTGACATGAAAAGACTGGGGGAGGATATATGGCTCGCATAAATTCTTCCCTACCAAGTAAGTAACATTAGGGGGGAAAAAAAGAAAAAGGAAGAAAAAATTAGAAAAAATAAAATACAGTAAAACAAGGGATGTAGGAGGAATAGAAAAGAGAGACGAAACAGCATCTCCTTTTCTCAGACATGAGAAAAAATTTGGTGCCCTTCATCAATGAGATTCATAATCACAACGCATATCACTATTTAACATTCAATTTTTACACTATGGTTTCCTATAATACACTGATTTTCTTTTCCTAAATTAAAAGGGCAGAATAAAATCCTGTAGCTAAATTTAAACTAGAAAAAAATCTATTACCCCGGTTCCAAATAAAAATAAATAAAATAAAAAATAGTAATTTCTCATTTTTAACTGTGTAGTGATTAAGTGATTTCCAGCAAATACAAGTTGTTGTATTACAATCAATATCATATTAACAGTTTTAAGTAAACAGGTGGAAAACTGCTAAGCATCATGGAGTGGAAAGAAAGGTTCTAAGAAGCATTTCCACAGTGAGTAAGCAGAGACAGCTGAAAACGCACAGTAATCAGATTTCTTTTAATCTTTCCTGTAACTACTCTCTGCAGCCTGATCTCAGGAGGTCCTTTAACAAAGACAAGAGAGAATACAAAACTACTGACAGTTCTACACTATCTTCTACTAACAAATCCAAGGCAACTTGCATACCTGCACCACAATTACCGTTATAAGCACTTTAATGTGATCTGGCGCTGTTGCCACTCTCTATCCTTCTCTTGCCTGGTAATTTATTCCTACCATGCACTTTCTCCACTTCTTCTGCAGCTTTACAGTGATCAGCACTGGGAAAGCTCACATGAATCCAGACGAAAGGGTAACTTCAGAACAATTAGACAACCTTAATCAGTAAATTACTGATTTTGTCACAAGGCCATCCCATAACTGCTCAGAGTGGTTCTGCAGATACGATATTTCAACGTAAGTTCCAGAGCAGTGACTGAACACGTGTATGAGTGTTTGCTTCACTATCAGCAGCTGCTGCCAACTCATTCATGTAAGTCTGTATGGATCAGAAAAAGAAGGGGTCAGTCACGTTACAGCCCAGTTGGAGCTTGCCTGCTTATCTACATTATATATGTATTTTGAGATTAAGACAACTAATAATACAAACACCCAGGACTTAAGTCACAAAGTTTGGCACAATTGACCTTTTTCTGCAGTATCAATGTAACTTAGGTCTTAAATTTTCCTCTTTTTTTTTGGTTTCATATGTGTGGAATTACGAGGACAAAACACGTGAAAAGGTTATGAATAGTTTTCCTCCTAAGAAATGTAGATTTTCTTTTTTGGAATTCTTAACGCGAGAGGTTTTGGTCCTCTTTGTATTTAGTAAAGCACAGTTTATAGGCTAACAAAACAAACTGAATTTCCTTTATGTAATTACCAAATACACAAAGGAAAAGCACTCTTGATTCCCAAAGATGCAAAGGGATTAACTCTGGTAGCACAAAAAATAGGTATCCTGAACACTGCAAAAAGTTTACCCCACAATGTGATGAGAGAAACCACAATTTTTAAGAAATACAACTGAAAATACATCACAAGATGCAAATCAATTATAAGCACATATAAGCCACATGTAGCTTTAAATTTCCCTATCATTAATCCATGTAGAAGCTAATATTTTCAATACAGAGACAAAAGAAACAAGTACTATCTTGCTGCACACTGAAACACTGATATAGCATATCTGGCCAAACTTTCATCCACATAAACCAATAATTTTACAAAAAATTAAAGATTATAGTCCTACTATATGAATTTAGAAGTCTGAATGCAAACTGCAACAAGACTCAGGAAGGGTTAAGCATACTCAGTCTGGATCTCTTCACTGAAAAAGAACTGTAGCAGCCTCTTTTTGGAAGTTTAATATACACCAAACAAATGTGATTTGCCTGAAGTGATTCATCACTTCATCTTCATTGATGCACAGTCACCAATATTCAAGGAAATATCACACAGAAAAAAAGATTTACAATAGAAAAGTAGCCTTTAAAAACAACCTAGAAAAATTCACTTGGCAACTGAACCTTTTCTGCTACAAAACATTTATTCATATTAGAGAATAACAAAAACTGCAGACATGACTATACTGTTAACTAACTAGTTGTAAAGGAGACTTTAAATTTAAATTGAGACTCGTAAATTTACTGGTACAACACATTTTCCAAATTGCAATACTACTGGCATTGTGAACCACTGCTGCTTGTTACCACTTTCTTCCCCAGTTTGTGCTCTTGCATTATTATGCCAAGCGCATAAGGAAGAGGAAATACTAATCTCCCCTCTACAAAAGACGAAGAAGAAAAAACCCACAAAACATGAAAACTCTACAAGTTTTGCAGCTATTCATCTTTAATAAGGATCATTATTTACAGAAAGTTATTCAGTATTCATTGAGAATGCAAAGAAATACAAAATCCATGAATTTCAACCTTTAAGCACTGGGTTCCAATATACTGGAATTCAGAAAAAAAACAGCTTCCAGACTTCACTCATGTAAGCATTTTGACACAGACAGACGATGCATTTCCAGGAGACAAATTAAAGGGCAATGCTCCATACGATAAGAGTACAATATACTACGTATACCACGTAAATGCTACATAGATCTCTTATTTTGTGAGTTCCTTATTAATTGGAAGGTGTTATTTACAGGTAATGTCTAAACAGTCATACATGTAGAGCTCTAACAGTAATTCAGGATCTGTAGGTCTGCATTAAAAATTATTCACTTCTGTGGGATAATGGGAAGGCAACTAAACCTATGCACCTAAATCCAACGTGAATTCTCACCCCTTTCTTCTCCAGTCTTGAGGCACAACTCTCCTATTTCCTTTGTTCAGAATGCAACTGTGAACTGGTTGTGCAACCAAAACAGAAAATCCATCATCCCAAAAAGATTGTTCTGACAGATCAGTGCCGCAGATTACCTACAGTCATGTGCCCTTTATATCTAAGGTTAAGGCTGTGTAGGTGAATGCAAACTATTGCTTTCAGTGGCAGCCCATAACTGTACCTCATCATTAGAAATGCAGGTTTACGCAGTTTTTTTATCTAAACTATTCATTTTGAGGGAGGCATTTATGTATAAAATCATCTTTAATCCACACAAAAGCCATAGAAGTTGCTCTCTAGTTTATACAGGTTTTTTTAATTCTAAATAGATTACTCTTTTGTTTCTCTTGTTTACTGTTTTAACTCAGTAAAGCAGTAAAGGTTTAAATCCAACTGAAATTGATGACCAATATCATAGCTACTTACATAACATAAAAATCCATTTGTCCCTCCTGTACACTCTGGGAACAAATAGACAACATTACCCCTTTGCTTTAAGGGACTCATAAACCAAGAAAAAATTTCTGTTGCATTTGGCATATTTTTCAGTCACTGCAGAACTATTTATACACTGGGTGTAAACCTTAGGAAAGTCTCAATCAGTCAGGGTACTGCTACAGTAGTGTTTTCCAGATACTCCTGTAGTGCACACATTCAATTGCACATAAAGTTTGAAAAAAAACAGAAGTTAAAAATAAAAAAAAAATCAAGCTATAATTATTTTCACACAACTAGAGTCTGAGAGCACCATGGCCTTGTTTCAGATATGAAATACATACTTCTATAATTTTAATTTGAAAATAGCCCTGTAAGTCCATTTATGCATTTACTCTTCATACTCATGTTCCAGCTTCCTCAGCAGCATATACACGGTTAAAACCCGATGCCTATTAGAATAAACTTCTGGTGGGAAGTGCTAAGAATTCACCCCACTGCCTACAAATCTATCCAGAAATCTGTTCTCACTCCTACTTCCTCCTGTCTGTTCCTTTCTGAAACAGCAGTAGGGGGGTTGGGAGTTTGCCTTTCCTCTACCGGATCACAGTTGTGTACATGAACTATACCAGACCATATGGCAATCTCCCTCAATTTGTAAGAGGCAAAACAAGCTCCCTACCAAGCCAATCTGAAGAGAAGCAGGTAAGGGTTAAAGCCTAACAGATACCAGCATCCACATGCCTATGTTCACAGAGACCAGTTACTACATCTTGCCTATATATTAGTGTAAAAAGTAAGAAATATAGAAAATGTTGCTTCATGAGCAGCCCTGTCCATACTAGCACAAACATTTACAGCATGCTTCAGCTTCTCTCATAAAACTACCCAGCTGCCTATGCAACGTCAAGTAGTTAAGAGAAAAATCAAGGACTTGAATGCATTGTTCAGCACACAACATGGGTTTGACACAAAGAAAATTACTGTATCAAAGAAAAAACAGTGCCTGTTTGATGAGCAATCCACGCAGAGGATAAGCCCACCTGTGGGAGAGTAAGACCAAAAAGAAAGGTTGAAAGCTGAAAAGAAACCTCTATAGCTGCCTGGAAGTTGCCAGGCAAGGCCAGGCCAAGAAGAAAGGTAGTGGAGATGGATTTTCCCTTCTTGAGGGGAAAGCATTAAAGTTTTATTGAAAACCAAATAGCAAAAATCCAATAGGAAAACCACCCCAAGACACAGCATCTCAGTAGATGGTCTACTACTCACTCTCAGTGAAAAGCAGTAAAGTTTCTCAAAAAAGCCCAACCTTTAGATGCACAAAGTTGTGTTTAACTCAGTTAAAACTAGGATTGTCTGATTAAATACAATGACATAGGATCTTGCTGATTTCCTTTGCCGGGAAGTTAAAACCAATTTTTACAGAGACTTTATTTTCAATCCACCAAACTAATAATTGCCTTTCACAATAGCTTTTAGCCCAGTAAGAAAGTTCTTATGTAAAATAGTACAAAATTTTGTCAACATTTTTATACCAAGTTTTAGGGAACATGAGTTACATGAACATGCAAGGAAGTGACTTGA
The DNA here is from genome assembly GCF_003031625.1 of Empidonax traillii. NCBI lineage: Eukaryota > Metazoa > Chordata > Aves > Passeriformes > Tyrannidae > Empidonax > Empidonax traillii. Next base: position 1,768,462 of record NW_020955246.1, on the reverse strand, counting down.
CAGAAAACACCTCCCTCAGCTGGAGCCGTGTGATTTTTACTGTTAGTTTAATTCAACTAGTAATTATATTTGTATAACACTGTAATCTAATTTTCTTATTTTACCTTTTCTGCTCACTGCTATGCTCTTAAGTTCTTTACTACACATAGCTAGCTTATGGAGAATAACAAGAAGTAGCTCTACCAAAGGGAGCAGGGAGATAAACGAAAGCAGCAGAAGACATTGTCTATTACCAGCCCTAAAGAAATACAAAAAACAGAGAAATCAACTGTCAACTAGCTGGAGAAACATCCAAGCTCTGCCTATATTGACACATAAAGAGCCAAACTAAACCACAGTTTGCCATTGCATCATTTCTTCATCCATATCCTACACAATGTACAGACAGACATGGGCTATACAGGATAACATTGCAGAATATCCTGCCTTTAACTTATTGGTATTAATGCACCTGTGACCTGCAACCAAAGCCCCATGACATTTGATACTCTAATACCAGAAGTGTTATTGTAAACAATCATTCAGTCCTCAAGTATTCATCCCTCTCTTTTAAGAAATTGAACATTTCCCTCTCTCCAAATCTACAAAACTACATTAAAAAAACCCCCGAAACATAAGCAATTAAAGAAACAAGGAATGAAGTGGTCAATGGTTTTAACAAAATCTCTAAGCACTCAACTAAGAGGAAGTCTGACCACATCTGTATCTCCCTTAGAGAGCAAAAATCATCCTCTACTGAAACACTGTTCTACACATGACAAAAGGCTGCCACTTCCAGAATACCAAGGAAAAACTATTTTCTTTTCATTGGTAAGCAGCTATGAAAAGATGGTATCTTTCTATTTTCTTGGCTCTTTATGTCATAATAGCATATTATGATGATTACGCATCTAAAAACTTAAGGGTTCAAATGCTGGAGTGAAAAAGTTGAAGGATTATAACCCTCTCTCACTTAAACGATGCAATGAATATTGGTAAGAGGATGTCAAAGATGCCAGTAGCCTATAACCAACCAACCAACCAACAAAAAAACACCAACAAAACCCCCAACAAAACCCGAATAAACCCATCTTTGGCAGAAACTTCAAAATCTGTGTTTAACAGCAATGAGTTAAAATACTAAATAATCTAAAAATTAAAATACTAAATCTTACAAGTCCTATAGGGCAATATAGATTTCAGAAAGCTCACAGAACCTCTTTAGGAACAAGATTCTCCAATTCACACAACAATAATTTGAGGTTCAGTTAGTATCAAGAACCATTATTTCTTAAAGGGCTTTTCCCAGACAGATTATAAGTCAAATAGATTTAACCCCAAAGATGTAACATGATCTTATAATAGTTATGACTAAATTACAAGTTTTAAAGTAGACAGCCATCAAAGTAAGGACAATGAGCAATCATGGGTTCAGGAAATGTACATTGCCCCATAGTCAGCTAATGGCAACTTTAATAGGATGTGATGGATTTTTCTCCACCAGCAGAAAATACTGCCTGCATTTCTGCTTCAACAACCCACGCCAGCTGACTAATGGAGTTATATTTTTGTCTCGTATGAGGATGGTTACTTGCCCATCCTCTAGCAGTTGCAAAATGAAACATTAACAGCAGCTGAGGGGCGAACAGAAAAGCTGCTCTATTTGGTAGCCAAGACCCAAAGTACAGGCCTTTCCTCTTGAACAGTGGAGCTCATTTTCTGTCACAGTGACAAAAAGACACAGCCCAAAACAAAGCCACTTTTAGGGCCTGAAGTAGCTAACTGAAGATACTTTTAAGGAATAATAAATCTCCATAGGGAATAAAAGTAAAGGATTCACAGAAATTAAAAATAGAGTTCTTGGACAGATAAGAGCCCTTGGGAACTTAGAAGCTGTTGCTGAAAAGGAATCCTGGTAGATACAAACAGGTTTCTTAAAACAACTCTTATCAAGTACTATTAAATATAAAACTCTTCAGCTCAGCATAGTAACAATCTGAATTGTAACACACCAATCCCAAACAAGCACTTCTGCCACACTACCAAATAATCAGCATATGCCTGCAACTAGAAACATCTTTTTATGCAAGCACTTGGGCTTCAGTCCTGCAAAAATTTAAATATATCACTCTAAGCAGACCTACAGATCTCTGTGGAAGTCTGTAGAGTTTATCACACACATAAAAGCTAACACATATTTATAAGTCTTGCAGGATAATTGCTTTTGGCAGAATATAAATAACACTGCTCTAATGTGTTTCAGCATCATGGTCTCCTGCTTTAGGAGCCAGACATTCTGGTGAAGCCTGTCATTCTTCATATAAAGAATGGCAGCTGCATAGCCCACAGAGACATTTAAACTTCTCTTTGCATTTTCTTTAAAGTTTCAGAATAGTGTTTGGGCATTCCTTAAAAGTAGCAAGAAAGCTTAAAAGTGAAGCTGATAAAAATTGCCTAAAAATGTTTTCTTACTAGTGCCATGGATACCAGTGATAGGACTAGAAGCAATTCTTAGACAAACTATCTATAGCTTCCAACACTTCCAAACAGTACATCAGTTAGGCTGTGGAGTTTACTAGGTATTTTTCCAGAATCCAATGCACTGGGTGATAGGGCAATAACTCAAAAAGAGAAGTCATATTAATAAAGGACTCTAATGTTCAATGTACTATATACTTCAATGAAAAAAACCTGCAAATCTGCTACAAGAAGATATTTCAAGTAGCAAGACAGGCATCTGAAATAATTTTAGAAACTTAATGCCAGCAGTTTGCCTAATTGATTTTAAATGCATGCCTAAAACTAGACATTCGATTTCTCTCCTTGTCAGTCTTCTTTATCTTTTCAGCATTGTCTTACTGTCTCTATTGCCTTTAATCTTAACTTTTAGCAAGGATAGACCTGAATAAAGAAAAGAAACTTTGGTAACTGTCAATGCCATTGAGAATTAAAAGAAAAGTATCTATCACTTCCTGCAGTCACTACTGCTTCTGCAAGCCCCAGCTGGGACAGCAGAACTGTCTCGGCAGAAGGTCTAGCTCAAATAAGGGGAAGGGAATTAATATATTTTGTAGGCATAGGTAGCCCTTACAGAGGCTTTACTTTTGCCCTTCAACATGCATCCCCCCCATTTTTATTTGATACCTTCATCTCTCTAACACCACCTTGAAAAAACAAGAGTTTCACTGAAGATACATCATCAAGATTTTACAGCTGAGAAAGTGTTTCATGCAACAAAACCAGCCCTGGTGTAATTTAATTCTACTCCAACACCACTAATAGGATGAGGAGAAAAAACTTAATTTAAAATACTCAGCAGCTCTCTCAAAGCCCTGTGATTTCACATTAACAGTCTGTATTGCCCTGGCCTAAATAAACATTGAGTAGAATTTCCTTGAATTCAATTTATTTCCATTAAACATATTTTGTCTGCAGTTAATTGGAACACACAGATAAATTCTGAAGTATTTACTTAACTTTTAATCAATAAATCCTTTGTTTGAATCTCACTTGTATCTAGTGTAAAACAGCATCTTAAAAAAACCACACACACAAAAAAATGAACAGCAAAACAAAAAACAAACACGCCCACTTTCCAAGTGTTAAGGAATGAAGACTGAAGGAAGGTGACACAGGCAATCCCCTCCCTACTTCATGAGGTCCTTGCTCAAGGCCAAAGCCCAAGAGCACCAGCACCTTTCAGTCCCTTTCTCCATCTGCTAAGGCACTACTTTAGCATCAGAACACCTAGAGCTGACGCTGACATGACCATATATTCAATGCATTTTCTAACAAAACTGAATTGCTAAGTTCTTCCCTAGAACATCATGCTTACCAGTTTTCCTCATCCCCTTATTCATGTGATTATTGTGAGACAAACCTTTAAAGAAAAGAAATACCCATGCAGTACACAGATAATGAAGTACTTCATTTAGATATCAAGATTAACTTAAAGTTCTAAAATAGAAGCATGAGCAGAAAATTATACCAAAATATTAAAACTGAATAAACTGGAATAGCAAATTCAATTCACTTTAACTTCTTGATGCCTGAAAACACAACACTTGAACTAAGAACAGATAAACCATCCAAAACTAAATTAATGCTAAAGTCAAATGAAGTCCTCCCATACAACTACATGGCAAAGTTTCCTGTCAAAGAATCCAAAACCAAATAATGTATTTCAGCTCAAACCTTCTAATGAGGAAAACAGATGCATATGGAATTTAACCAAGTTCCATTAAAAGTAGAAAAGTCAGAGAAAGGATGACAACAAGAATTTTTGCCAGAGCCTTTATGGCAACTCTTATGTTTTTCTGTAAAGCATTAATATATCAAGGTAGCAGCAGGATTAACATCTTAAGATAATAAAGTACTAATATTATTCATTTGTGATGCTTTTGGAACACTCTGTGCAGATATTAATTGCAACTCTGAAGATCTTCAATATGTATTGAGTTTCTCAAACATTTTTAAAGGAAGACTTTCAGTCTCCCAACAAAGGAGAAACTGTGGCTGACCCCTCTGAACCACCACCTGCCTTGTCACAAAAACTTCCCCAAATCATTTCAAACCACAGATCTGCTTTATTATTAAAAAGCAAACAAGGGAGTATTTAAGTTCAGTGGATTTAAATAAATCTACTCCCACTCTCCCTCATTAACTGATTTCAACTGTAAATTTGCTTCAGGTGCTTTAAGAAGTAACTAGTAACTACATAGAGACAAAGTTATTTTTTTTGTCAAAATGACAACACTAGTACTATTATATTTAGTGAAACTGCTCATGTTCTTACACAACTGTAGCTTATTTTGAAATACTTCACAGGTTAACAGAAATGGACTGGAAAAAAACCCCAACAACCCCAAAAAACCCTCAAACGTATTCTGAAAAGTATTTCAGATTATGTAGTCTATCAAAACCCATTAAAACAAACCCACCTATAGCACATATTAGTTACATCATTACAAATCTTCGTACTGCCTGGGGGAGGAGGCATTTAAAAAGAAATTCATACTTACCTCTCAAAAACACCCATAGAATTATGAAGATTTGCTTGTGAGTACCCTTTCCTGCATAGTTTTACAAAGGAGCAGCAACTTCCAGACCCTTCAGAGCCACAGATAAATAATTTTGTGCAATCTTAAATAATATGATTAATACTGAATTCAACTTAACTCCTCTGGATCTTGGAACCTCACTTGATAGCAGCCTCAACCATGAGACTGGGCAACTGCTGCTACAAGGCTAGTATTGAAATGAATAAAGCACACAGACAACATTTTCCTTTGTGAAGAAAATGGTATATAATGGAGCTCGTGAGACTGAAGATTAATGAAGAGAAGTTTTATCATTAGCAAAAACAAACCTTAAAAATGATAGACAGAACTAATACATAACCCTCCCTACCTCTGCTGTCAGATACTAGAGCAATTTCTGATCATTCTCTCATGGGAGTTAAAGGCATACAAACACTACCTGGCTATTCAAAGTGTGAGAAGTACTGATCCAAGCTTCTTATGATCTACTGGAATATTGTATGAAGAATGGGTTAGACCAAAAGATCTTCCTACTTTTTGACCAGCACTGTTATTGACAAAGGACATATTCCAGAGACAAACAAAAGTAGATTCTGACGAAATTATCTGCAGAGCTACAGTAAGAATTCATTGCAGAGGAAAGCAAAAATGGTTCTTTGGAGAACACCATTTTCCAGTGTAAATAAAAGATAATAGAAGTTATATCCTACTGTAAACACAAAACAACAAAATTTTTTTTTGGTTACTGATAAAAACTTGAACAGCATCTTTCAATTCAACCGTTAAGACTGAATTTGTCAGGAATCAAATATACACTTTATTATGTAGACAAAATAAGGGAATATTTGTCTCAGTCAAGGAGTAAGAACACTGAAAAAAATCCCCTCTCACCAAATACACCCTAGATCACACTTATTAACGGTGTAACTGGGAAATGGCAGTTATGTTTTCTCCACTGTAAAACACATAGTTATAAGTTAGCAAAGAAACAAAAAATGTAGAAAGCAGATAATCTCTACCATAGGATATTACAATTTCTGTACTATCTGATTGTAATTGCCTTTAAAACTGTGAAGCAATCTCAGAAAACCTGACCAAAATCACACTTGCCTTTGAAAAGTGACACTTGTTCCTTCCTCCTTTGCCATGTGAAATTTAATCAGCATACCTCTTGCAACTTCTCTACTCACATGAGCTTTTTCTAAAGCACATGGCAAAAGTTTGGATCATTGTGCCCTATTTGGGATGATAAATGCATCAAAGCTCATTGTTTGCATACTCTTGATGAAAGGAGCATGAGCATTTTAAAACTAACCTAAAGCTTTTACTTACAGCATAGATAGGCCAAAACATAGAAAAGCCAATCCTGTATCTGCCAGTAGCTCCTCAGGCCTAAAAAGCAGCTGAAATAACAGACTTGGTAAACTTATTTCCAGTTATTCCTCAAGTTTGATCCGTACGTTTTGATTCTGTTCAGAAAAGGAGATATACCTATAACTGTAGGTCTACTTCAGGAAGATTTGTTTCCAAATATTAAAAAAGTTGAATTTTCTGTAGCAAAAAAGCAACTCAATATTGATTTTTGATATTTCTGTAATGTCGACTTCTTTTACTGCTGAAAGCACAATGAACTCATAGTCTGTGCGAAGCATTCTGTCTTTCTACAGCAAAGGAAACACATGTTTTTATTTGGGTTATGTTTTTATTGTTCCAGAGCAGTAAAAAACAGGCTTCTTCCTACCATTGCTCAAGGTTAAAACCCTGGTATTAAGACCTGTAAGGGTACTCAGTGGACCAGTGAAAACATCTCAAAGAGACACTAACCAGTGTTTTACTTTCCAGAGAAGCTTTTCAGGATAAGTGTATGAGAACACTAATACAGAGAAATACTCAGAAAAAAATTCTTCCTAAAAAATGCTAAAACAAACCCAAAACCTACAGGGATGGGTCTCTAAAAGTAAAACATACCTCAAAACATGGAAAAGGCATGCCATTTCACAAGTAACAATCAAATGAAAAAAAAACCAACCAACCAAAAAGACCCAAAAAACCACTACAAAGAAATAAACCCAACAAATAACCAAGTAATCAATGCAAAATCCCTACAGTTTTAAAAAGGTACAGTAGAGGAGGAAAGAGAGGGGAGAACCTGAAAAGGCTTCTCTAATTAGCTAACTAAGCTTATCAGTTTTCCCCTAGTTAACCACAACTTACTCCAGGATAAGGAGAATAAAAGGCTCCCACAGGAATTACACCATACTAAACTACAGCACTCTAAATGGTTCTGGAAAAGCTTCCAGACCTGTTCTTCATATACAATTCAACTAATAGATGAAGAAGAGCTCATGTTTTCTACCTTGCTTCAGGGCAATGAATGTGGACATATTCTCCTTTTGCAGGATTTGCAGGTGGTCATAAATGAGAAATGAAAGCTATTGAATTCATGCACCATCAGCCTAGGGAGTTCAAAGAAAAACAAAATCAGGTTTGTATCAGTGACAAATATAAAATGTGCTTGCCCAAGCATCTCCTTTACACCATGCAGAATACCCTAAATATATGATGGAAGATACTTAAAAGGCATGTGATAAGGCAACGCTGCTTCAACTTCTGAAACTATTACCAAAAAGTCATCTTCACCCCTCAGACAACTTGGGAAGAGGGAAGCATGTAATCCCATTTCAAGATTCCCTAAGCCTGCCTGCAGCCAAGAGGCTGGGGTGGAGGTATGGTCACAGACTCAGTTTTCAGTGCCCCAGGCAGATGCTTAACTGATTTCTGCAAATCCTCCATTACCTAATGCGGGGTTGTTAACATGCACGATTATTCTCCATCACCATAGTAACAGAGCACGTACATTTTAAGGTGCATATGGGGGCTCTTCTAGAGGATGTGTCAAGTTGAATACAGCTAGGACAATATAAGATATTTTAAGCCAGCCCCGTTCAGTACAAAAACAGAAATTATGAAAGTACTGTGCTAGAGATCATCACAAGACTGCTCAAGTAGTGGTTACACATCCATTAAAAAGTTTTCTGGAGGCTGAAAGAAGTAGGAGATTAAGCAAGATTCTGTCAAGACACTTATGGGCCTTAATGCATTAAAACAGCTGTCTAATAATGGTCTGATTTTACACACACTGACTTCTTCAGGAACCACAGAGCATAACATAGTAAAAGATATTGTGAACAACACAGTTTACCCACAAGTTGTCCTGCCTGCCCTTCCCCTTCACCCTCCACAAAAAAAAAAAGAGGTAAGAAAAAAGATCCAGATAGAAAACATAGTTACTGATTAAGAAATGATAAACAACTGGTATTTTTATTTCAATGAGAGCTGCAAGTACCTTGCACTTATATGCTTGAAGTATGACGCTTCCTGAAGGGTACAAGGGACACCACAGAAACCCTTATGGCAGGTGCCTCCACAGCAAATAGGCAAATAAGCCCATACATGCCAACAGCCAACCCCTAACAAACCTGTCACTGTTTTACCTTTCAATATTAGTATTTTCAGAATTTGAACGCTTATTAAGATGCAATCTTCAATTACATAGCACCCCCTGTGTGTGACGAGAAGGTGCAGTCCTCCTCTCTGGCACAAGAGGAACAGCAAATGAGGCAAGCAAGGGTCTGAAATAAAGAAAATTGGTATTTCCTAGTATTGAAGGTTTGGGAGCAGAACCCAGGCTGTCTGATTACGTTTCTGGATCTGCCTTATTATCAAAATTTATACTCCCTGGCCACATGGATTGTGTCTGTTCAAACAATCTCAGCTCTCAAGCCTGAAAATTCTCAAGCATTTCATTTTGCAACTTTGCATTCTCTTGGCATGCCCTTTATGTACCATTGGTACTAGCAATCAATTTCTTCTCCATTTTTTTTCTTTAAAATCTTGCAAAATTAGAAACAGCAACCCCCAATTTTTTTTTGTATCATCAGTAGCACAGACATCAGTAGCATTTGAACTACAAGTGGAATTTGTAACGAGACAGATAATTGCCCTCAGAAGAGGGAACAAACATACCTATCCTAAGTCTGTCCTACTAGGAAACTTGCAAATTATTCTAAAGTGAGCAAAGATAAGTGATTATCAACAACGGCAACTACTTAAAAACATACAGCTTTGGTCCCTAAGGTCAGCTTCTTCTATAGATTAAAAAAACCCTCAAGACTCCCCATTTTAAATGTATGGGTCTCAACTCTAAGTCCTGAATTAGCTTCTTTACACCTTTTAAAAACTGTGTTCCTGTTCAAGATTCAACATATACTGGCCTCAATCACAGGCTTCATATTAAGGTGTGCTGGACTGGGATCCACAGTAATGTAAGCACATCATGCATAGAAAAAAATACCCAGGGCTCAGAATACCTTATCATATCTGAGAGGTTGAAAAGTTTCTAAATCAGAGCAGGTTCTGTACTCCCACCTTTCACTACCCTTCAAGAGGTTAAAGGGAGAGAAACAATTTCTGCCCTCAAGGTTTATACCATTTCACCAAAACAGTTCTGCATAATTTCTGAAGGAAAAAAAAAGCCAGGCAGGAATCCTTACTGACAGCTGTATCTTACAGTCCGGGTTTATTCAGTCTGATTCAGAAACAATTTTTAATAAAGCTGACACTAGTTTTCAGTAATGACTTGTTTCATTAATGAAATTCTTGATGCTCCTTGTTGGTATGCTTGTTCGTTCACAGCATTTGACTTAAAACTGAAATACATCAGTTTCATTTTTGCTTTGACAAACTTTAGCTTAGAATTGCAATTGGTCAGCAGGACCCAAAGATCTATTTATTTGGTACTGTTTTCCTGGAGTTTCTTAAAAAGACAACTCCTCCATAGACTTTAATGACACCTGCTCTCACAAACCATTCAAACCAACTCTGTCGCACAAAACCATTCAAGCCAAACATCTGGGTCACAGAATTTCTTCTGGGGTTCTGAATAAACGAGTGTTAAACTTGCTGCAACAGAATTAGACTTCCTTACCTAATTAAATTATCACCAACAGCAGTAGTCAAGACACAACAATTAATACATCTGGAGGAGGAGAGAAGAAGAAACAGATTCTTTACCACCTCATTTTTAAGACGGTTCAGATGTTTCAATTATACACATTTGGGGAATTCTTGCATAGTGCACACATGAAAAATATTTCCTTCTAATGGAAGCTTCTTCTAAAAGCAACGCAGAATGGAACACAGTAACTGATCAAGTTTCTTTGGCCTATTTTCCCTCCTTGAATTGCATTATTTAGTGTCACATGACAGTGAGTTCTTGGAGAAAAAAATGCTTTTGAGTGATCTCCTTGTATAGATGCATTTATCATCACTACATTGGGACATTATTATTATCATCATCTATTTTCCCCACCTTATTTGGAACATTGGGAGCTAGCACCTGCAATGGCATAGCAAGTCAGTTGTTACTAAATCAGAATCACATTTATAAACAAATCTTAATACTCAGAGCATTAAATGCACATTTTTTTTGTCCCTCACCATATATAAAGATTAGTAAGTTGCTTATTTTTTTAAATTCTTCTCTTGTCATATGTAGGGGAAAATTAAAATAAAGCAATGAATATAAATAAACATTTTTTTTAACAAACTGATGTCACAGATATCACAATGAACATTAGATGGAAGACAAAGCTTGAAAAGATTTGAAAACACATGCACTTAAAATGTCTGCTTACTTTGTACAAGTAAGTGTTGTAATAACCCTAACCCAACGCCACTGGAATCTTATGGATTGATTCCTATTACAATTTTCAAGTAGGGGAAGTACTGGACTTACTTTAGTACAATATAACATAAAATACGTTACCATATACAACATGTTATCACCTCATGAATGAGAAATACCATAGGGAGTAGTGACAGCCAACAGATTTTACTAGAGCATAGTCTAAACATTAGCAGGCAAAAAAAAAAAAAATCTTCTCTTACAGAGTACAAAAAAAAATGCAACAGAAGTATGTATTGCTATTGTCTTAAGACTAGAAATATATGTCAATAAAAAAGAGCATCCAGTCTTCTTCCTTCCCTCAAAGCAATGCTGAAGATTATTTCTGCTGACTACCAAGACTGGTCAGGGGACACACCTAACAAAGTATTAGAAAGTATAAAAAATGTTGTAAATGTCTTTTCATCTTATTGAATTTTAATTTGGAATATTTGTACCACATTACCTACCTGCAAATAATTAAATAAATACTTAACAACAGAAAGTGCTTTCAGAAAAAGGCATGAATATTTTTAATAGGGAGAAGAAGGAACAAATTTTATATTTTTGGGGACCATTTAATTTCTGTTTACGATCAATTCCAGCCATTCAGTAACTGTGCAAATGGTGTTAGCTAAAATTTACTTGCTTAAATGTTGTTGTACACTAGAACAGAAAGGAAAAAGACAAAAGATTTTTCCTTTTTATGGCCATAAAGCAACTGAGATCCTGAATAAAATGGCAACTTCCAGACATCTTTCAAATTCCTTTAAGGAAACTGCAAAACGTTCCAACTGAGAAAGAAAAGCAAGAGGAAGAAGGCAGACATTTAAACATTTGAACAACAGCATTTAAGACAACGTACACTGTATGCCCTATCATAGTTACTTATTTTGAATCAGGGAAGTGAAAATCAGAAAAAGACAAAATTATTTCCTCTGCCTCCTTTTTAAGTTTGTATCAATACTCTAAAAAGTATTTTTTATTTCTGGTGTTTGTTGTAACCCCATCAAGGTATCACCAATACATACGGTTTCTCCAGATACACACAAGAATGAGTAAATAACAAAAAAAACTGCCAGTGTTTAGCCTAAAAACCACCAGATAGCCCTCAGCTTTAATCCTGTGACTTCCAATCCTGTCAACATATATTCATTTCAAGAAAGGTCTCTACTTTTAAAAGTCACGCTGACATCCTCACTGTCACTTTAACACTTCAAGAGCACTGAATTTTAAATGAACAAACATGAGAAACACTCATCATTCTTTAATTCAAATATTATTGCTGGCTCCAGTTATGCTGAAACATCTCGAAAGCATTTTTCTGCAGTATCACAGTAATCAAAGACTGTTGCTAGAGTGAAGCTTTTAATAAAACAACAAAACCACACCAAACTGACTCTCAGATTATGTAACATGCAAATTCAGCTTCACCTTCAAAATAGCGTCATGTAACATAAAGCCAAACAGACAGCACGAAGCAGTTCATAAGACTGGAAATGCTTCCCAGGGACTCTATAAGGAACCATTCTCTCAAAAGAAAATACATCAGAATTGCAATGATTAAATACAATCAACTGGGTTAGAAGATGCTTTCCTTAAAAAAAAACCTACTTCTTTTTACAAATGTCTTTCATTAAGGGATGAAAAATTTCAAAGTCTATATATTCCTCAAATAGCAGAAAAATACTAGCCTGCTGAAAAATGTTAAAATCCTCACAGAACTAATAAACCTGAAGTAATTAGCATTACTTTCTGTGATACAATTTCATGTTCATCTTTCAGTATCTGAGCTTGTAATACAAATTCAACCCAATTCTGAATCACAAATGAAGTACAAATGGTACTTCCATATATATTGAAGGAAGACATGAACAAGTACCTTATTAAAAAATATAGTTCAGCTTTACTTTTCAAATCAACACTTGAAGATGTTTATAGCTTCATAATCTAGAGGCTGTTAAGCACACAGCATTACTATATACTCTGTATTTCTTTAACTTATAATTTCTTTATTAAATTATCTAGGAAAATTAGTATATTACCCATATTTATGTGGTAAAACAATTAGCATATGACAGTTTGAATCTGAAAAAATACAGTATGTAAAAGCACCTCTGAATACAATTCCAGAGCACAAGCATTCCCTGAAAAAGAAAGTGGCCACCTGAAATACAGAGGAAGGTAAACAAGCCAGTAAAGCAGTGTTCCTACTTTTCAATAGCAGTAACTCAGACTCCATCTTAAGCCTGTCATCCTTCATCCCTACTGAATGGGGACTACACAACATAACAGTTATTCTGTTGTACCTAACACTGAATTCAGTAGCATTTTATTCAGTAATAAAATCTGCTCCCAAAACAGGAATTTGGTACAGCGCTCACTGACCTCCCTGCTTTGACATTATTATGTTAAGTTGGATAAATAGCAAATCAACTTGTGAGTCCACAAATCTACAAATTCCTTCATTGAAAAACTGACAGTATTTGTGAACACACTGCATTGATGCTGTCCACACTGACTGTAAAACACCACTGAGGGGGAAAAAGACTATAATTATCTGGAAGTACAGAAATACTTCCACCTAACTAATGTTTCATGTAACACCACCTGACATATACAATAACATTATTACAAGAACAATGTAAAAATCACCAATGAAGACTCATCTGTAGCAACGAGAATTTTATAAGGCTGCCTTCCATATGTTCATGATCGAGAAGAAACCTAGTAGCACTTAATGCAGCTTTTTAATTAATCTTTCCCACCACCACTGAGAATTTAACATCATTAACTGAGGTCAGACTCTAGACACCACAAATATTTATATCTTACTCCATAAAATGAAGTTTTATAAACAAATGTTCAATTACCAGAATATTCGCGATAGCCACAATAACAGAAAATGCATTGCAAATTACCCGTATTCACTCTTATATGACAAAAGATCTGTTAATGAGCTCAAGGCCATTGATATCATCAATGATACTGATAAAATTAAACACAACGAATTTTCAATATATGATCAATTTCAATTTGTGGGTCTGTCCTGTTTTCACAAATGGTTTATCTGGAGGTTCAATCAAATTTCCCAACCATTTAAAGTGACACACTTGTGCTGTGTGCAAAAGCAACCAGAGAGAAATGATGACTCGGGCCTCACCAAAAATGCTGTCAAAAAAAGCAGTGCAACTGAGAAACATTTTTCTTTTTTTTTTTTCCTAATATTCTAATAACTGAAGTAGAAATGAATAAAAATCTATTATTTGAGAAAAATCACTCTTTATAGTCCTTTGTAAGAGTATACACATTTCATTCTATAGCTGAATAAACTCAAACCAAATACTGTATGTGAGCTTTCCTTTCTCATATTAAGTAAAGGTTAGTAATATTTCAGGTACTCTCTTAGGCTGCAGTAACAACAGGCCTCCTCCACTCCATGAATGTATAATTAAGGATAACCTCAGTGTAATTTGTTAGGATAATGAAATAGGTACTCATGAGCAACGAACATCACCATTTTAATTCTGGCAACCACAAAACAGTTACATCAAACAAATACACTGTCTGCTTTAGAGATTCATCATCAGTAGATTTAATTCAATTTTATTATCTTTTTAATTTTCAATATATTTAAAATCAAAGTTATCCCATAATAAAACATTTTCAGTATTCTGATATTTCAGAGGTCCCTTTAGCCATGGCATAGGTTAAGGAAAAATGACTGCTTATCTGCTGTAAAATTCTCAAAGTAGACAAAAATGAAACACAGTGCTTATTTCTGTCAATTTAGTTGTCTTCACTGTCACCTGTATTTCACAATGGGCAACATTTTCAGATGCCTCATTAGGTATGACCAACTTCCTTCTGCACCAGGTTGATATTTTGCATATCTAAGACAGTATTGTTTAATAAAATGTTAATTACTCCAAATGAATTAACATAGTGTCTTGAAAACACGTTCATAATAATGAATATGATTTTCAGTATTCTATTTCTGGGTCAATATTTCTGGAAGGGAAAATATTTCAACATTTTCTGAATATAACTCTTCCTAGCTTAGATGGTACAGCGAGAAGGTACTTCTGAATTAATGGTCCTTTATAGGAAAAGGACAAGCTTTAACCATAAAAATAAGCCTTCTCGTTCCCTCCACAGCCCCTTCTACAGGGACTTCCCATGCTCTCAGCCATAGGCCGTCTTTCTGTTGTCTTCTTCGATAAACCTGCCGGCCTGGCTGCCTCTCCCTTCCCATGCAGGTCTGATCTGCGAGGCTGCTGAATGCAGACACTGTACTGCACTGTGAATGGACAGCCAGGTATTTTATGAATGGAGCGGATCACGTGCTCCCAGCACCTCCCCGAGCTGATATTTCCCACATAACTGTGTCAACAAGCAGCGAACAGCACATATTAATACAGCAGGTCCTGGAGACCTTCCGCTGTCGGCCGCGGCCGCAGGCCGGTCCTCGGCGCGGGAGCATCCGCTCCGGGAGCTCCGCAGGGCAGGTTCCGCCGCAGGTCAGCGGTGGTGACAGCAATTCTCTTTCTGTAATTTTTTTTTTTTTTATGAATGGAGATTGTGGTATGCAAATGAGAGCGATTCACAAAAAAAGGAAACATGGCGGCGGCGGCCCCGGCTCCGGCCCCGCGGGCGGCCCAGTGGCTGCCCCGGCCCGGTTCGCCCCGGCCCGCTCAGCGCCGCGGGCGGCAGCGCCCCGAGCCCCGTCCCGCTGGGTCCCGCTCCCCGCCGGGCTCGGCCCTCGCTGCTCCCCGGGGACCCGAAGGCCCCTTTCGGGGAACGCACGGGAAGGTGTGCAGGCTCTGCCTGGAGGAAGGCAGTGAAATCGGAAATCCGTTTTTCCTGCCGGAGGAGCCCCGTCCGCACCCTGCCTGGCAGCCTGGCTGCTCCCCTGCCCCTCACCGCTACCCCCAGACACAACAGGCGCAGCGCTCCCTCTCCACCGCCATGGCCGCGGCAGTCACCGCATCATTCATAAAATCAGCCCGAGCAAACACCGACATCGCAAATCGTAACGCTACGGCTCGCAGACCGCAGCAATCAACGCTAAACTTCCCGATCACGGGAAAAGTTTCAAGATACTTTATATTCCTTTTTCAATGCCATAAAGAACTCGGATGTTTTCTGACAAATATTTATCGCCTCCGACCCAAAATGTATTTCAACGACAGATTACATTCAAGGGGATACAGCCGCACACACACACAATCTCCTCTGGATTCCCTCCAAACCAGTCACAGTAAAAATATTAAGAGATCCTTGAACTGTCCCTTTCCTCTCTGTGGAGAAATAAAAAAAATTTAAAAAAAATAATAATAATAAAAAAAGAAGTCACAAGTGCTCATTAAAAGTAAAAAAAAAAAAAAAGAGCTTTAGGGTAGGTTTAAGCTGTATTTACACTGACTGACTCATCCAATTAAAATTCAGAAGCAGTTTCCTGCAGGATGAAGCTCCCACACACTAGTTTCCATGTGAAATATCTACAAGTAATAGGATATTATCAGAGGTGGTACGTGCCGATATCTCTCTGGGCATACTAAACCCATCCTCCCGCTCCAAGACACCATCGTTATCTGCACCGTTTTCTATCGGCCTTTAACTAAACCAAGCTTTTCTGACCGCCGGCTCGCAGCTCTTCCAAACTAAGCTCCTTCACAAAGAGGGAGCTTCTGGGCTTCCATGAAGGCGAGCAGCAATGCGCAGTCCGCGCAGGGGTACGACAGGACACGTACGTGCTCGGGCAAAGGCCCCGCGGGGCGCGGAGCCGAAGGGACGCACTAAGCCCCCTCCCCATCCCGGGGCGCAGGGGAGGTGAGGGCACGGCCACTTACTCGTTGTTAGAAGTCGCCGTCTCTTCGCTCATTTTCTCCTCACCACGATCCGACAGGCACACGGAGCAGCACCGACGCAGCCAGGGCGCAGCCAGAACTCACCAGAAACTTCACCATTGTTACCCCCCCGGTCCGCCGCCCCCGGCCAGGGCACGGGCCGTGCGGTGAAGTGAGGGAGAGGAGGGGAAGAGGGGGAGGAGAGCGGTCTTTATCCTGGAAACACGAAATCCTGTTGTCCGGCGGTGCAGCGTATTTCCCCTGTCTTAGAGATGGTGGTGGTAAAGGTAGTGGTGCAAACAGCAGCAACAACCACGGATCTTCTGTTCTTGAGCTGCTCCCGGTTAAAGGGGGACAGAGTTGTAGAAACAAGGGATGGCTCCCTGCCGCAAAAAGCTGCACCGCACTGTCCTGCCGCTGCAGCTCATCTCCCGTTGCAGCCGCCTTCGCTGCTGCCCTCCTCCTCCTCCTTCTCCTCCTCCTGCTGCTCGGCCGCCTCCCTCCCTGCCCTCCCGCCTCCCGCGCACAGCCGGGGCAGGCGGCGGCACAAATTCCTCCAGACACCGGAGCCGCCACAGGCCGGGACAGGCGGGGAGGGAAGGGGGGGAAAGGGAAATGGGGGGCAGAGAAGCTCGGCGGGGCTCTCCCACCCCCTCCAAAGCGACGCCGAGCACTGCGGAGGGAAGACGCGCCGGCCCCAAGGAGAAGGCTGGTGACGGGGGGAGGGAGGCGTTTTAAACCAGCCTGGGGGTGGGAAGGGGGGGGACGGCGGAGAACAAGGATGCGTCACGGCTGTTTGTGTGAGGAGAGGCGCGGGGAGGGAGGGGGAGTGGAGCTGCCAGGGCGAGAGAGAAGCCCCCGGCCGCAGGACGAAGGGGAGAAGAGGGAGAAAGCCCGCAGGGAAGTTCAGCGGCGGCGCTTCCTCCCCAGCAGCAACTCCATTAGCGGCCGCTGCCACCGCCTCGGCTCCTCGCGCCCGCCCCCGCCTCCTCCTCCCAGGAAAACTGGGCGGAAGCGTTGACTTCAGGCTCCTTCCGCCGCCACAGCTTGATCCAAAATAACCACGGGGGAAAGGGAGGCGGGAGAGCGGAGAGAAGAGCGAGGGGAGGAAAGTAATCCCCTTGACCTGCGCCCGCCAGGAGACGAGCCCGCGCCGCCGCCTTCCCTGCGGCGCCCGGCACTGCCCGGCGCCCGAGTTTCCTGAAAGTAGTTCCCTCCCCCTGGCTCTGCCTCACGCGCGGCCCGCGGAGACGCCGCTGCCGCACACGCACGCACGGCGCCGCGGAGGGATACGCGGCTGCCCCGCCGCCGCTCCGCCTTACGCGGGGGCCGCGGGGCAGGCGCTCCCGGGCCCCGGGCCCGGCGTGGGGCGGGGGCGCAGCGACAGCGCGGCGGGCGGGCCGGGCACGGCGCGGGGACGCGCAGAGCCCCGGACCGCCGCTGCGGGCCGGGGAGGGCGTCCCGGGGAGTGGTGTGAGGGAGTGGGCCGCCGGCGGCGAGGGGCCTGGCCCGTCCGCCTGCAGCGGCGAGGGGCTCGCGGCGGGCGCGGCTGAGCGCTGCGTTCTCCGCATTCGGGCTGGGCTCCCACTGTTTTACTACTTTTTTCCTTAACTCTGTAACTCTGCGGTTTTAAGTGGGTGACGGCACGGGAGGGTGCGTGTAAACCCGAGTTGTCCTTTTTCTAAGCGCACATCGAGAGGAAGCATTTGTAGTTGATCCAGGTAAAGCAGTGAAATCAAGAAGCAGCAGCAACCGAATCCCTTTTCAGGAACTTAACATTTTAAATGTGCTGCTTGATCTGATGAAAAAGTGGAGCAGTGCTGCAAACCCCGAAGACTCAAAAATCATGAGTCAGACCATCAAGTAAATTAGGTTATAATAAAAGATTATACTGTGGTTTTGTCAGTTGGATTTTGATTTCTTCCTGCTTAGTCTTTGTATGTATGCTTGCCAGCTGATATATTTCATTGTCCAAAATTCATGGAGAACCAAAACCAGTAGTGCTGCTGTAAGAGACATCACTTTCTCAATGTACATTTATTATTTCCAGCTTCTTGTGTTCTTCCTCGCTTTTTCACAGCTGTTCTCAGAGCCTTCTCTGTCAACTGTAATCTCGTTTAGTTTTTTCATGCAACTGGGAGATTTTTTTTTTTTTTCCCAACTGTGGTGGTGCCATAGGAATGGTGATGAGTGTTCTGTCTTCCTGTTTGAAAAAGATGGGGCAAGATCCCCTGGTAATAATAATGTCTCTGATTCCCACACTACCATTAGCTAATTGTTTTTCCCAAGGAAGGGAGAGACAGGAACATGGGAAATCAGGAGAAGGAGTTTTCACTGTTTCAAGGGAACCTGGAGTGCCTCACATCGTTGAAGGCCTAACTATAAACTTGCAGCATCTGTTTGAATGCACAGACACTGGTCAGTATTGCATTTCTGAAGGGTATTTGTTAAGGAAATTGTTCATTTTCACTAAGAATATACAGTTTTGGTCAGGTTTTTATTTTGCAGGATGTTATTTTAAACATCAGTCTATTTTTATCTTACATAGCAGGCAAGGAAAGGCTCATTTCATTTATAGATGGTTTATGTTTGTTGCAGTATTCCTATGGATTAAAATTTCACGTTTCTATGAAAGGGTTCTACCATAAACATAATGGAACAATTACAGTAAACTGCTATCATACTTTCTCTGATAAAGATCCTAAATAAATAAAATAAAGATCCTAAATAAAATTTATTTCTGATTTTCTTCTGTCTTCAAAGTTGAAATATTTAACACTCTGTAAGTTGATGTTTTGATAAGTTAAGTTGATTAATGTGATCCTGTATAAGAATGCTTAAGAATCAGTTCAGTTTGTCAGATGGGGGTATAGCTCTATTCACTGCGCCAGAAGAATGAGACACGATGATGACAAAAAAGATCATTAATTTAGGTGTGCCTTTTTTATTTTAATTCTTTAAATATATTCAACGTAAAAATTATTTTCATAGTGGCAGTTCATTAATATATGTATGTTTTGTAATATACCTCAAATAATTTCAAATCATTTCAGTCTCCTTAAGGTTTTCATGAGTGTCTTTATTAAGAATAAAATTTGTATTCAATTGCCAATATGTGAACTCATCTTGCAACATTTATTTGTCTGCGTGAAGGAGGTAAGCGGAGAAGGACCCACAACTTCTTCACTTATGGTAGCTGTTTGACTTCTGCAAGCAGTGTCATGCTGCAGTATATGAATCAGAGGTCTTGCAAGCAGTTTCTCTCATCATCTGAATATCATAAAGACGACAGAAAATCTGAACTGGTCTGCATCTCGATTTTGAAATCCCGTTTTTTGTTTACCTCTGCCCAGGTTAGAGAGGTTGAAGAACACAGTCCTGGAGTACTGGTGTTCTTTTGCTGACCAGCAGTTGGTTTTGGGGCTTTCCAGATTTGATTTTTTTGAGCAGAATTAAATGATCAAGTGTCTTCAATGCAAGTGGTCATTTCAGAAGTACATGTGAGCCCTGCCTGTGCAAACAAGGCAAAAGTGCATTAGGCATATGTGTCACCATTCAGAAACCTCAGACAAATGACTACTTTGTGTCCCAAGCACCACATGTTTTGGGGCCTTGTCTTTTTTTGTACATTCTGTGCCTCTTTGCTTTCTCTCGTTACAAACTGTACAATTTAAATGTCCTGAGTTGAAAGCTGGCCTTCCTCCCTATGACCTGGAAAAGTTACCTCTAAAAAGAAAAACTGGTAGGTTTGACTGGAACTGCTGAAATGTACTTACTTTTTCGTGTAGGTACGGGGGTGACTCCTTAGCTAAACACAAGATATGCCCAGTATGGAATAGGGTAAATATGGTTTTAAATAATGATTTTTTACATTGCATTTGCTGTTTTCCCATATCCAGTGCCTCTTTAGCTGCGCTTTACCAAAACTAATTTATATGTCTATGCTCTGCTGTAACATTTTGACAGCTGTGGACTTTGAAATGGAAAAGGGGGAGGCAACAGTTACTGTTAAAGCAAAATGAAGGCAACCTATGTTATTAGGAAGCCATATAACATACAAGAAGAAATCTATCTAAGTGAAATAGTATGTATTCTGAATTTCTGTATTTTTGTAATTTCCACACATGTATGCATCCCAAACTCATCAGCTTTTGTGCTTTTGTGACTAACATTAGACTTGAAAATGCTCAGTTAACCAGGAGTAAGTATGATGAGGCAGCAGTCAGCTCTGTGTTACAAAATATAGTTACTGGACGAAGTGGGACTTCTCATGTAGCATTTCTCATATGTTACAACTGAATGTAGAGCCCGAATACGTTTGTCCCAATCAGCTTATTTACCATTCCTTGAAATGTCTTCATGTGTGTCTGTGAATGTCGCTGATGAAAGAAGTGGTTGGGAATGGACCTGGAGTGTAGCAGGACTCTGAGTCTGTGGCAGAAGAATTATATATAGATGTATTATGGAGGTTAGGTTGCATAATTCTGATCAGCATGGCATTCACATCTTAAAATCCATAATAGGATCAGTGGAAGTTAAGTAATGGCAATCCAGATTAGTCAGTCATTGCAGAATTTAAGTGACCAATTCATTGCTCTAACTCCCAAATATGAAAGTTTTGAATCCTACCTCCAGAAAACACAGTGATACTTACATTTGTATGCAGATGCCAATGATAACTTTACAAAAAGTGGAAGTCAGATGGATGTTCTGCCATTTTGAGGAAAATTATTAGATGTCGTTTGGAAATTTCTTCTGTAGTAGCTTTCATTCACAATCCTAGTGTGAGTTAAACACTGAGTGGTCATTACACACATTTTAAAAAGGATTTAGCTAGACTGAGCTGATTAAATCTCTATTAGTATATCAGCAAAGTCAGATTTTGTTAAGTTCTAAGCAGAAATCCTATTATTGCATACAGGATAAAAAAGTTGCTTGTTCTACTTGATGCTACTGCCTTAAAAATGTGTTCCAGCAAGATACAAAACAATGTTAGAGTCTATCAATTCCAGGGTATTTGAGATGGATCTAACTCATCAGAATGGCAAAATTTCATAAATTATTCCGCTTACTGATTTTCAGTAATCTAGAACTATCTATGCTGGATGGAAAAATGCTAGCAATTGCTGCTATGTGTTCGAAAAATGGAGACCTGGGTGGGAGGATGGGGGACACATCTTGTGTGTTTTCAGATGTACGAGCTGTTGTGTCTTTGATGTGGCAGATGTGGCTGATGTGTACAGCAACTGCAGTGGTGATCTGCGGTATCAGTTGTTCAGGGAGTTTATTCTGTCCTTTTTGAGCATGCTCACAGGATGTTTTGGGATAAGCATATGTTTGATTTTGGTGATACCTTATATGCCGTAAGGTATGGCCAGCTAGGGCAGCACCGCCACTGAAAGAAGCGGCCTCACCTTCCTCCTACTCTGTTCCCTTCCCTATCTTGCACCTTAGGTGGCCTACATATTTGTGTGTTGGGCAATGAACTGCACTGGGAAATTAACCCAGATTAAAACTAGTGGGGAAAAAAAACACACTGAATAATCTCAGTATTTCCAGTTAACTATATGACCCATGCTCACCCAAGAATGGATAACATGGAAGGGGGAGCAAGAAGATGGTGACAGTGTGAAACTGCTTTTTTTGGAGGCAGTGGTGATTTTTGCCAACTGTGTGGCTTGGTAGAATACCATAAAATTTGGGTAAATACAAGGAAGAAAACAGGCAATATAACTACACTGAAAATGACTGCAATCTCATTTGTTCACAAATGGTTAAGAAGTAAATATTCTGTGAAGAACATGCAAAAATCTTATTTAGAATCTCGCTCCTAATATAAGAATTCTTTTTTTTTTTTTTTTTTTTTTTAGTCACCTAGAAAATCAATCCTTAGGATCCTCCAAAGGGAAAGTCCCAAATATATTCAGAAATTACAGTGGTACCTGCTGGCCAGCAGTTAGCAACAGATCCGTTGCCGTCATTTCAGCCCATATAAAATAGGAACCAGAGACATGTTTCTGTACCATATGCAGAAATGTGCTGTCTAGGGGAAACTGTGGTCTAATGCACTGAACACAAGAATGACCCATCAGCAGTTCTGTTCTCCTCCCAGCCCTGCCACCCCTGTGCTGTGTAGTCTTTGGCAATTAACTTTAAAGATGTGCAGGGTATGGCACAATGGAACAAGAGCTTGCAATGCAGTTGAAGAGACTTCAGCTGAGACACTGTGGTCAGGTTTACTCAAACTTTTAATTCATTTCAGGGCACAGCTGGGAGATTAGTTTCAACTTACCACTGCAGGGAGTTAAAGCAGACCTGTTTCTTTTGCAGTAAAATGAACAAGGAGCATTTACACAACTGTTTAATGTGTTCAGCCATGAGAAAGTAGGTTCCTACGTCACTTGACTTTAATGGGAGGACAATTCTTATTCCATCCCGATTTCTCTCACTTCTAGAAATGAGAGTGGAAATATCCACTATATTTTTAAAAGTCCCTCAGATATTCAAAGAGATACATAATTTTGTCAAGGTTTTCCATTCCAATAGAAGCAGAAAGGAATCAGGAATGGATATACAAGGTCTGAATGGAGTGTTAACTCAAGCATAAGTGAATGTTGTACATAGTCTTTGCTTTAGAGAATAGACTGCACAGTAACAGGATTGCAAGGAGCGACCTTGCCGTACACCACTTTAGGTGCCCAGTTACTCCAATACCCTTTTCCACCATGCTTATTTTTGCCATTTCATCAAAATCATTTAGTATAAAAGAATGTTAAACCCAGAGACTTTCTGTACTGTGCTTGCTTATTTTTCTACAAATGGGCTTACGCTGTAAACCAGTGTGACGACTACCCTGTATGTGCCATTATTTTTAGGAGTCATACAGAGTTGTGCTGAATTAACTCATGTACCATCAAAGAAATTCAATTTAATCATTATACATGCGTGCTACCTCTTTTAGAAAAACTTTGAGTTGGGGAAGGAGAGGAAGAATTTAAAATACCAATATAAACTAATTTAAAAGTGAAGCAACCAGTATAGATGCAGTTTTTGATACTTATACTGCATGTTTCCATTCCTACTTCTTTACTATGGTGCACATTCATTCTTTTTATTTAAAACCTTTTCTTTGTTTAAAGTAATGGAGATTATGAACATTATTTCAGAATTGTAGTCTATTTTGGATCTGGACTATTTTTATTTCCAATTGCTTAAGAGATTTTTTTTTTCCCAAGGTCTTGAAGCAAAAAGTCTTCTTACTTCCCCAGTTCTAGCTCATCATGTGTAACCCTAAAAAGTCACTGCTTCCAGTTATCAGCACTCAGACTGGGATGTATCTCTGGTTTAGTGCCTACCTTAGACCAGACATTGAACTTTTAGATGGCTAGGTGAACCCTATTTATGGGCTCTTTCTATACTGTAAAAAATGATCAGTCTGGCAAATTGGCGTAATACTCTAGGGTCTCTCAGATCCAGAATTGCTCTGATGTCTCTCAGCTGAGAAACAAAACAAGGTCCTGATTAGCAGTGTTTATTAAAAGCCCTGTGGCACTTTTTGCCCGAGCTGACTATAGATGGGTAATCACATCCACAGTTACGTAATGAAGATAAACATTTCACGGCATTATAAACTCTCCTGCTGTGAAGCATAAGCCACCCACCAACTGCCTGATTTTAGGAAGAACCCTCTCTATTACATAA
This sequence comes from Empidonax traillii, assembly GCF_003031625.1. NCBI lineage: Eukaryota > Metazoa > Chordata > Aves > Passeriformes > Tyrannidae > Empidonax > Empidonax traillii. The sequence continues at coordinate 1,744,169 of NW_020955246.1, read as the reverse complement.
GTGTTCAGTATGGGGGTTTCTTGCACCTGCCTCTGAAGCATCTGGTACTTGTCACCTTCAAAAACAGGATTCAAGACTCGATGGACAACTAATCTGAGCCAATCTGGCAATTTTTATGCAACCAAAGGCTCTTTGTGACAGGGGGACGTGTCATAGTTCTCGCTGATGTATCTGCTGAATTCCCAGGGTTATTTAAAGTGTGTATTGTATATTCTTCCTTAAAAATTCATTTTTAAGCTGCTTGATACAAGGTAATATTGTAGGAATCACTGTACAAATGTGAGAGTGGGACTGTATTCATATGTGTGATTGTGGGTGACTTTTAAGTACATTTCTGTTCATGAAGAAGCAATGAATTGCTAGCAGAGAAAGTGGGAGTACTATTACATAAGTTGGAGCTATCCAGGATATCTTTAACTCGTTCTCATATGCTTTGTGCATTTTTCCTCTCCTTGCAGAAAGTGCAGAACAGGTGTAACTATTTAACATTGCCTGTATCTCACCTTAGATTCAACTCGTCCCTGCAGTGTTTAGTTAGCGTGGATTCCTGACTGCTCTCTCAAGCAGATCACACAAATGCTACCAAAATGCTTGTGAAAGAATTTATACACGAGATTTGTATGAAGGGACTTATAGGAAAAAAAAAATTTAGATACCTTCTATTGAAGTATCATCTTTGATTTCAAATCAATCTTCAAATCCCAGATAGGAAACCTGTTATTTTTCATGAGGCTGTATTAAGCTCTGGGATGGTAAATGGTCATGTTAAATTCAAAGAATTTTCTTTGTAGCCCATATTTAAATCTCACGGAGGTTTCTAAGAGTTAAGGTCATGCATAACAGTAATGGCATTCTTAACCACTTTGTGGCTTTAAGGTAGTGTAACTTGCTGCCTGTATTGAAACATATCTAAGCATTTCCTAAACAAAAGTCTTGTAGTGCACAGCAACAGAGTGAAACATTTTGTTGTTAACAATATCATATCTAATTGAAACATAATGCTCTTTTAGTAAAACAAAAAAATTGGCAGCGTTAGATGCTGCGTACGTATTCCTCGGAAATGATATTTAATATTTTAAACATCAGATTAATCTGAAACTCTTCAACCAATATAGTGCTTGAAAAACTCTCCAAATATTTTCGTCCATCGCTGTGGGTTCCAAATGTATCAGCTCTTTGTCTTTTTCCTAGTTGCACTGATTGCAACTGTCACTGAGTCACACAGCTTGCTTTGGGCCTGCAGCCAAGTTGATTACAACAACAACTTGTGAACCATAAAAAGGTAGTCTCAGATCTCAGAGAGGGCTGATTTATAAAGAGAAAGGACACACTAAATCCTTCTGAAAAAGGCTGGACTCAATAAATATTATTTTTACATCCTTCTCACTATTTTCCTAAGAAAGAAATTAATTACTGAGGTGAAATTAATTCTTTTGAGACTTTGCAGTCAGCTAGAAGTGAAAAAGATGTTGAAGCTGTCTGTAGATTGTCAGATATTAAGGCAGTACATGTTAGTGCACAGATCACAGACACACAAATTTAGGGACAAATGTGCCAAAATAATTTATTACTTCCTTTTAGCATATTTCAGTGTTATCTATTTCTCCGTAAAATGACTGCTCACCAGCTCTCTAGGAATATTTGAAGTCTCCAGAGCTATAACAATAAAACTAACAACTTTCTTTATATAGTAACATTTACACAGGTTGTCTTTATACAATGGATGTTAAACACACCAAGTAGGAAGGAATGAAATTATTGGCTTTTGGGGAGCCCTGTAAAGCACTATTATTAAAATAATATCACAACCTTTTTGGACAACTGACAAAAAAGTTTCTTCCTATCTTTCACAGCACAGTCTGGCAAACAGAAATCATTTGGGAAAAAATACTTAAGTTCCCAATATTTTAACCCATGTATTTTATTTGCATTAATTCGATGGGGTTGGGTATATAGATAACTTTTAAAAGATTCAGTCCATCTGATGAAACACCATTTCGTTTGAAAAATGAGGTTTTGCATAGGTAAGTTAAAATAATTCTATAAAGTATATGAGGAGCAAAACATTAACTTATGTGGCTCTGCTGACATGAGCACCTATGCTAGATAATTTTTCTATTGTACTGACCTGTTAGTGTTAGAACAACCTGTTGTGTTAGAACAACTCAACATGTTTCTCCTCCATGCTCACAGTGGGAAGCTGATTTCTGCCTTCATTCTCTAATTAAGAAAAACTATCCTAATATCCAGCCTAAATTTATTCATAATCAGATTATACCCATGTGTTCTTATGACAACACTGTCTGCTAGCTTAAATAGTTGTTTTCCCCCTTCATATATTTCTAGTCCATTATTATATCAATCCCCATACTCTAGATGAGCCAGACCACAATCTTCCATTTTCTTCTCATATGCCAAACTCTCCATTTCCAAGACCAGTTGAATAGCCCATCTCTGCAACTGCTTTAGTGTGAATTCATCCTTCTTGAACATGAAACACAGTAATTGTGCAGAATAGTTCATATGAGGTAGTGCCAGGGTCTGCACTAATGATATTAACCCTTCCCTGTACCTGATACAGCTTATGAATGTATTTCTCTTTTTATTTGGTTATAGCAGATTGGTAGCTCAAATAGTTTTGTATCCAGTTACTGTGTACATGTCATTCTCCTCCTGAGTTACCTGTAGCTAAGAAGCTCAGATTTTACAGTAAAACTTTTGTTCTTAGTTTCTAAATGCTGGATTTTAGCCTTTGAATTCATTCCTGTTACTCCAGTCCTCAGTTACCCAGTTTTTCTGGTGTGATATTCTCCTCTGTTGCAATCACTTTGCTTTGTCAGTTCGTCTCATAACCACAGATGTTTTCTGTGACGTCTACATCCATCCAGATGCAAACAGGACTAATCTCAAGAGCAGTACTGTAGGAACTCTGCTTGCTGCCTCTTTCCAGCTTGATGCTTTACTTTCAACAATTGATGGGAAACATCTGCACTTTGTAAGGTGACATGGAGACCACTGCTCCTGCATATATTTTTTAATGAGATTCGAAGATGCATTTTTTAAACAGAAGAATTAGAGACAGGATAACCAATTTTTTTTTTCCAAAGATATTAGGCCTTAGAGCTGTTTTTCTCCATCAAAGTTCCCCCTGCTACCTCAGACTGCTAAAATTTGTAGGCAATTCACTAGTTTATATGAAAGCATTTTAACAAATTCAGAACAATTAAAGGAAAATAAACTGTGTTAATATTCAGATTAAGTATAAAGAAGTGTGATCTAATTGTGATGCTTCATTTGATTTAGAATTCTGATTAGAAGGCATCAGAAAACCTACAACGTCTCCCCTTTCATCCGAGTCTGATTAAAAAACTGTGAAACTAAAACTAAAAGCTTTGTGAGAAAGAAGGTTGTCAGGTTCACTCAGATCCAGAAATTCAAATGTGTCTTGGAACAGTAAGGGAGAAACCATATTAGTTTCAGTTTAATCTGCAAATCAGCAAGCTGCATCAGAATTAGCAACAATTTATATAATTCTTTACAGTTTTAGTATACCAGGCTGAATAAAGAGTAACACCTCTTATCTACCTTCTCTTATTTCTTAGATTGTAAACTATTTTGAGGTAGGAGTAGTTTTAAAATTATTCTGTTTCCATAGTGGTTAGAAAAATGGACTCTTAGTTGGCACTATTGTAGGAAACACCATTTATGAAGAGGTATGGACAAAAACTGTCCTGTTGTCAATGAATCATGGATAATAGTAATGCTTTACATATTTCATCCTAGCCTCCACATTCTGTAAGGATAAAAAAAAATCTCTCACTGTAAATAACAAAGTACATATATCTGTTGTACAAAGAGCAGTGTTCACTTAAGGTAATGACTGAATCCAATTCACAAATATAAAAAAAATATAGTAAGATTTTGGAAACTATTTTTAATTCTTTCTATCATACACACCAGCTGCAACATGTATGATATGACATTCCTATATCTCTGATCTGTATAAAAGGAGAGGGGAATTTTAAACTCTATTCTTGATTTTCTGAGATTGATTAAAATGCTTCAGCACAGCTGAATTGTGCAGGTGTAAATTGTCTGTGTGTGGGAGGAAGACAGAATTGCTTCTCCTCAGCCTGATCTGACTTATACTACAGCAAAGAGCCTTTTCTCCTTTACAAAATGTGTGGTAGTTAAGAAGCATCCTGCTCCTCTTGTGATCTGGGGTACTGACAGAGTGTTTCCAGTTATTCATTCTAGATGGAAATGCAGACAAGTACAATGCAGAACACATGGTTGGAAATGTGCTCTGGGTTTTTAATAGAATTCTTCCATTGCTCAATCAATCTTCTAAATGTCCGTGAAATACCCTTGTTTTTAAACTGTGTTTCATACACACGTTCATGGACACGCATGTACAGCCATGCACGCACAAGCAAGTGTGTGCACATACATACATACACATGCACAAACACATATCTCATGAATGAGTCACAGAATCACAGACTGGGTAAAATTGGAAGGGATGTGGTGGTTTAACACCAGCTGTGAATTAAAATCCAAAGAAGTTACTCCCCTTCCCCATAGCCCCCATCTGGTGAGAGAGGGACAAAGGCAGAGACTGTGGGTTGGGAGAACAATTTACTCGAAGTAAATAGCAGTGGAATAAGAAATGCACAGTAATAGCAACAGTATTAATAATATTGTATACAAAACAGAAGGCACTTTATACTTGAAAGGTGTTCATCACCTTGACTCAGTTCTGTGTGGCTGTGGAGACAAAGACAAGATTGTGAGCACTCTCACTCTCTGTCCCTGCCAGAGACAATGAAAAACAATGATGGAAGACTCTCCCAAAAAGCTGGATTGTCCGTGTTCCACCACCCACTTTTCTGGACTTCTGGGCTCAGATGTGTTCTGCAGTCCTTGGCTGAGGCTGGCAAAGCTGGGCTTGGGTTCACCACTGCTCTGTTCCCACACTGCACCATTTGGCTCACCAGTGCTTTTTGGACCCACGTCCTGGCTGCATTCACTGGTTTTCTCAGAGCCACATCCTGCCTGCATTTGTCATCTAGAGCTGCATTCCCAAGGAATGGCAAGGGACAGCTGGTGGTAGTGGAGAGACAGATTCCACAGTGCTACCACAGCTGGTAACTTCACTGAGGACGAGAGGGAACAAAATGGTGCACTTATGGTGTGTACTCACCTTTCTTCCCTCTCAAGCCACCCCCCCAGCCATGACATGGATGGTATAAAAGAGCAACCTAGTCATGCCCACACATCTCTTAGCCTCACCCCCCTCCCTGCAACTAGGACAAAGGACCACAGTGGGTCATCTGGGCCAACCTCCCCACTCAGTCAGGGTCATCCTAGAGCACATGACACAGGATTGCACCCAGATGGTTCTTGAATATCTCCAGTGAGAGAGACTCCAGAATCTCTGTGGGCAATCTGTTCCAGTGTTCAGTCACCTGCACATGAAGAAGTTCTTCCTCATATTCAAGTGGAACTTTCTAAGCATAAATTTCTGCCCATTGCCTCTTGTCCTATTGCTCAGCACCCCTGAGGAGAGCCTGGCTCCATCCTCTTGAACCCCTCCTTTCAGACAAGATCCTGCCTAGTTGTGTCTTCTCGAGGCTGAACAGGCCCAGATCCCTCAGCCTATCCTCGTAAGAGATGCTTCAGTTGTTCCTGAAAATTTGTATCTCAGTTGTTCCTGAAAAATTAAGCATTTAGAAATTAATAAACCTTTTCAGCTATTTTCCTTTCTTTATATTATACCTCCTTGGCAGTCTCTGATGCTGCTGGTGTCAGAATGTCTGCAGCTCTCAAAGATCTGGGCTTCACTGCCCTGGCCATTGAATGTGCACATTGAGAATAATCCAATAAGGAGTGGAAGTTCAATGGTGTTTACAGACAGAAATGAGAGACACTTATAACAATTATCTGTTCATTGCTTGGAGATGGATAGGGAGACTAGGCTGTGAGTGGGGCACCTAGATCATCAGAGGACTGAGGATATGTGCTTTATATCTTTTTCTCCTGTGATTAGCCCAAGGTGGTACTGAGTCTCTGTGGTAAGGACATAAATTGATTCCATATCTCTTGATTTCACTCTAATATGTTAACCGCACATTATTCTCCTACTGTTACTAGAAAATATGTACCTGAAAATGCTGTGTATTTGAGATTACTGGGAACCATTATTTGGTTTAACTGACTATGAATCAATTTCGAACAGTAAGAGTGGGAATAAAAAGTGAGCACTAAAAGGGGATTGGTAAAGCATTTTGGGAAATTAAGAAATTAAACCCCAAGAGAACATCCAAGAGCAAAACTTTCTTGGAAGTCAATGGAGAGAGCAGCTGACTGACATATATTTTACAGAGAACTCAAATCCACCTCTGTGCAAGATCACTTGTTAATGTAAAAGCAAATAACCTTTTTTTTTTTTTTTCAGTCATCTGACTAGAAAGAAACTTGCTGTGCACAGGACACACACTCCTGGATTGCTGCAAAGGGCCATCTGGTGGAAAATACATTTCAAGGATGTTCTTTGGACTCTTGTCTATTTAGATTCCCATCAATGAATTCTCGAGATACCATCTCTTTGGTGATATGCCCTCCCGAATGAACATAGTAATTACCTCTCTTGAAGTAGCAAATACCATCTGAGCAACACTCCTATAACCACAGATCAGGTTTCAAAACAGAGAAAGAAAGTCAATTTCCATTCAGGAATGAGGAGGAGTCAAGCAAAACAGTAATTCATCACATTTGTCTATTTTATGTTCCCCAATCTCCTGAAACCATAGGAAAAATTTTGCTGTGGTGTGTTTCACAGTGTTAATGATCAGATAGGACAAATGATATCTGTTAAAGTTTTTAAAAGTCGAGGAACAGACAAACTAGGACAAAGAAAGAATCAATGAGGGCATTTTTCTTGATCTGGTGCTAAATTTCTTAGTAGTTACAAGCTTTCACAGGTCAGCTGCTGTATTTTGAGGTGGAGAACTTGGATATCACATGCAGCAATACCTTTCTGCAGTTTCTTTTTTAGTTTAGCATTTATGTAGATAACATTGACTGTAACAGTTAATTTGCACTTTTAGGCAATAATTATTTATGGTTTACTATCTTATATGTATTTTCAAGCTCTATGTCATATGAATTCTATTGGTAGGAATTTTCTGTCCTCCGCTGTATTAGTGATTAACAAATTTTACAAATATTCAAACTTCCAAATATGCATATGTTTACATATACACTTTCAGTTTTGCTATTAGAAATGTTACTGTGTTTTGTGTGGTTTATAGAAGGTTTGGGAAATTTCTACCTAGTGTGAGAATGTAAAATTATATTACTGGAGAAACATTAGCTTATGGCACCCATAAATATACAAGAAATGTAAAGAAAACATATTCTTCTAGATTACAGGATATATGCTCTTTGATATTTTCTGCCAACCAACCAGTGCAAGGGATGTTTCCAGAGGAAAGACACCCTTACTGGGAAAATATAGTTTTGCAATAATTTGCTACAAAACACTATCTTGATCTCATGATTTAGGTACAAGCTAAGGTAGCCCTGAAGCTGTCTGACTTAGGGACCAGCAACTTCAAGATTTTGGAAATGCAAAAGGAGCAGCCTCTTGCCACTGCTAATCTCTAAACATTTCAACTGCATCCAGCTAGGTTCAGATAGATCACGGTGTCTGTCCTTTAGTCTTTATACAACCCTTTTTCCTTTAATTAATAATGTCAATGCTTTTATTTTATTTTCCATTAGTAGTTGTAATCAATGGCTTTCAGGTTTGATGAGTGGCTGACATTTGTTTTGGGAGTACCTCAAACTGTCAAACCATTACTATCTCCTATGTGGGCCGTGACTATATTTCAGGGCTCATACATATGCTAATTAATATATGGTGACTGCTTCTATTAAATGAAACACATGGAAGAAGCTCTACCAGCATCTTAATGAATCTTCTGAGAATGATTTTCTTGTGCCTTGCTGAAGGTCCCAGATCTTTCATTTTCAATCTACCACTTACATTTCCATGGACTTTAGTCATTAGCTCACAGAAAAGGTGAAGAAATATGCAGCCCCAGATTTTTATGCATGCTCTTGCTTTCCAAATCCCACAAAGATTCTTCAAACAATGTAGAACACAGCAAATTTCTTATCCAAGTCAAGGTATTGGAAATGAAAATAGTTAGATAATAAAAAAAAAAAGCCGTTGTAAAATTATTTACATTTATGCTTCAAATATTCTCATGGGATTCAGAAACACAGAATAGATGTTGCTCTCAAATTACTCACAGGATTGCTATAGAAGTCATCCTGCTATTCTTAGAAACAGTTCTGAGAACATTTCTTTTGCTTCACCATTGCGAATAAATCCTACTTCATCTCAAAACCCACAGAGACTCAGAAGCCCTTTCTGTGCCACCTTCAGATTGATCAGGATACCCCATTCCATCATTTTGGATGAATGACTGAATCTTTCCAAGCAAGTTTGTTAGTAACACATAACTACCACCCAGGTAACAGAACTGGTGCTCTCTCTTATTGATGAGCAAATAATCCCCAGCTGGAAAAAGCAGTAGCAAGTATCAGGTGATACACAAAAGGCTGGAGAGTCAATATTAATCAGCCAATGTGATGAAGAACTGAGCTGGAGTATTTTTCTCTAGCTTCAAATCATTCTCTTTATCTTTGATATTACATTGGAGTTTTTTTGCATAAATCATGGTTCTCAGGCTGCACCTCACAAAATGTGATCAGCATTTAAAATAAAATCCCTTTTCTGATAAGTTTGACTGAAAAAATATAGTTTAGGGAGAGATTCCTATACAGGATAAGACTTCTACTCCGGTTTGTATCAATTTGACAGATTTCTTTTTATATTTCAAAACTGTCCCTGACTTGGCTTCACACTTTTCTGCATTTGTATTTGGTCTTCCCACCTATTTCCCAGTTTTAGATATTTCTCTCACTTCTTTTTCTTCCCTTTTCTTCTGTGAATCATTCTTCTATGTATACTACACATCCTTTCTCCCAAACATATGTGTTTGGTAGCTCTTACAGGGATATTAGAATTCATGAAAATTGCAATAATGTTCCTGAAAAGGTTACAGAGTATTAACATTTTCATAATGGTATCACTGAAGATCTGATTTTTCTATTTTAGATACACTTTCTCTGCAACATATTAGTGATTTATTATATTTAGTATGATATATAAATCTTTCATGTTTTTTTCATGTAACAAAAAATACATGAATAAACAAGTTCTTAACAATCAGAAAGAGGAGTTATGTCTGCAGAGAACAGAAATGTCCACAAAGACTGGCAGGTCCATGAGACTATCTGCATGAGAAAGCCTTTCCTAGTAAAACCATGCAATCATACCACGCAGAATATTCCTATGAATGAGACATTTGCTTGGGATTTATTTTGCCACTTCCATGTTGTGCTATTTTGGCATGACGTTCACTAGGCTTTTGAGGTCTGAAACAAACTTACAATAAAACGCTGGGTTTTTTAGTGTAGTTATAAGACACTCCCAGCATAAAGTCCACTGCCGCCTCATACACCACAAGTTGGCAAATGATTTGGGATCACATTTGCCTGTTGCTATTTTCTTAAGGTAATTTGAATTTTTTTTTTTTTTTTTTTTTTTTTTTTTTTTTGCATTTAAAATCCTTGTATTTTTAATAGAGGAGTGTGACCTACCAGAAACTAACATAAAAAAATATTCAGGATATATAAAGACAAAGCAAAAAGGAGAGAAGTCTGAGGAGAATGGTGTTATGTTCTTTGAAAAGACACTTGGGGAAACCCACTGCTAAAATATAACTTGTGCCCATCCTTATTCCTCTCATTTGAAATGCAGTACTAGATGTTATCTGAGATTAGAAAACACACAAAACCAAATCTACATATGCAACTAATTTAATCAAAAGCATGGGAGGGGTGACTAGAAGAGATGAAATGCCAAAAACATACTTTGCCACAAGAAGAAGTGGAGCTGGGAGTGGAGGAAAAAAATTAGTCCATACGGTTTCATTATTGATATGCAGTGTCTTTGTCATCTGCTAAGCACAGGGAGATGCAACTTGAAGTATTTTGTCCTGGCTGAGCTTTCCAATGATTGCTTTCCCATATTTCTCTTTAAAGAAAGGTAAGTCACCAAGGACTACTGCATAACAACATTTTCTCATTATTCAAGTAAAGGCTGTGCCACCAGTCCCCTCCAAATATAGCTTAAGTCTATGGAGAGGACAAGAGAGCATGGGATGTTTCTCACTGTGCAGTAAGATGGTCTGCTTGCCTGAGGCATTTAGAGGGAGTCTTTAAGCAACACAATTTTTCTTCTGATCCTGGCAAAGATTCAGTAGTAAAACCACACTGTCCATGCAAGATCCCGTGGATCAGGGTAAGCTTCCTGTTGACAGGACACATGCATGAGGCCATATGGAGCTTGCCTAAAGTGATAGGAGTTACCATGTTCAGGGAACTGGGCCAGGCAAGCTCTACGAGATGGACCTTGCAGTTATGCAGACACTGATGAGATATTTTCCCACTGACCGTAACTGTGTTCTGTATCCCAGATTCTCTTGGATTATAAAGTAAGGATATTGGAAGACAGGGGCAGATCCATTAATGCAGTTCCCTAGGATCAGGAAGGAAATCAAGCAGGAGGTACAGAACAGCCTAGAATTCATGTTTTTTGTCTTTCAAATAATGTTTTAATAGTTGATACCATTGCCATTATTTCTCTTGAGCTACAACTTCAGGTTGGAGGTCATGCAGCACAACAACATTGCTGGCAGTCTTTTTGTTGGGATTCGATTTGGCACAGAAGTGTGGGATGGAGTATGAAGGGGCCATGGGACCTGGCTGGCATGTAATACAGCACAAGTGTACAGTGAACAGCACAGAATTCGTCCTCTGGGTTGTCTCATTGTTCTTCTAGTGCTTTATCACATCTGCGTGGGATGTGTTTTTCCCTGCTATGAGAAATAAATTTAACTCGCAGTGCTCTTATTACTCAAATGGGGTGAGGCATACATGTTTAATATCAGTGCTGTCATTTTTGGAAAGCTTTGCAGATTATATTTCCTGCTGTGTTCAGAATTCTCATCTGTTCAATAAAACAGTTTTTACCCCTGTCCACTCCCCTGGGCAATCACAATTGCCAATTTACAAATCAAAATACTCCAGATCTTTTGAGCCTCTTCCTCTTAGAAAAGGCAAATCTAGTGCCAGTACTAATAGACAGTGTTAGTGCCAAGCTTCTGCTTGATCCAGTCATAGATTTTGATCAAACTTTCAGAACTGAGTAAAGCATTAAACACATTTCTTCCACTATTCATTTTTAGTGAATTATTCAGTAAGTCTAAAGCAATAATTGGCTGCTGTATGTTGTTAAAGATAACATTCCCCTCTGCTGAGCCACAAGTATGAATATTAAAAGAGACATCTAATTCAGATTCAAGCAGATAAGGTTGTTATATAGCTGTTTTTTTCAGGTGGGTCAATAGCTAACCTCACCACTTATGGGTAAGAACATTTTAATCCACAAAAGGATTTAACATCTAAACGATGTTTACATGAGTTTTACCAGCAAATTTAACAAGATCAGGATTAATTCTCAAACCATTGAAAATCTGAGCAAATGCACTTTTTACCTCCCAGATTTTTATCACTTCTGTGTTACTGGTTACAGGTAAGTTCAAGTCCCTGAAAGGGCAAGTATCTGTCATTTAGCCCTCTTGGAAAGGTTCTTGTATATAAGCTGCAATTTGCACCTCCTTAATTCAGTAAAAACTGTATGAATACCTCTCATTAGTGCAGGGAGCTATCCTGTGCTCTAGGGTAGTCTAATCAATTGCCAGTTTTTAACTTCTGAATCAAAGTTGCTTATTAGACATTCAGGAACAAATCTATATACATGCAAAAGTCTAATTTTTAAAGGAACTCAAATATGTTAGAAATAATTCTGCTTATTAGGAAGGAAAATAAGCAAACCCCAAAAATCTGAAGTAAAAAATGTGCTCCTAAGCTGAAATTATTCTAAGTTTGCAGGAAAATTTAAATATTATCTCTAATTTCATGCAAAGTGGTTAAAGTATTACCATTATAGTTGCAAATGTTTGCCCTTGCTCTGCGTGAGTATAATGACAGCCAGGCCTCAACTGATCAGAATAATTAAATCATATGGTGATGATACAGCAAATAAACATTACAAAGAAAGTAATATAGTTTCTTTCATTAACTCTGCATGGCATACTCTCTGGCTGAGTATAAGAATGTAAAAAAAATGTGTAACATAACACCTTATCGTGAAAATATTGCATGTTTAATGAACTGAAACCTGATCATTTATTTAACAGTTATCTTTCTGTAGAAAAGACTTTAACTATGTTTGAGTACATTAAAATACACAGTAAATATTCCCTAAGTTTTAAATCCACATTTCGTGCGGCAAGCAGGGAATAACTCTGTGTGCCATATTATTATCCTGGAACTTCTGCTTCCTAGCGAAGGTCAGTCAGATTGGTTGTACCGATAAGACTGAGGTCTTAGGAATTTAGGGAGCCATTTGTGGATTGGATATTTGTGTGTATTTACCAGTTTTCATCTTCATGTATGCATGTGTTTCTGTACACACACATGCACATACACAATAGGAGATGAAGAAGAACATTATAGAGTAACTTGCAAGTTAGTAACTTTATAGAACACCTAATGAAGAGAATGTTACCTAAAGTATCCTGCAAAAGCTGTATCTATGGCTTTGCTGTAATGGATGAGGTTGTGGTGACTGTATGTTTTTTTACAATGAGGATAGGAATGTTCAAATAAGTACCCCTAAGGTAGATTTGGGAAAGCTCATTAAAGGAGTCTGTGTGCTGTAGAGTTTATCCTCACCGTTAACCTGAATTAGTCTATTTTTAGTGCAAAGAAAAAGAGACTAAATGTGATTATATCAAGTTTGGAATAGCAGCTCTCCCCACTTAGGCAAAGGCAATAAAGCCCTGAAGGTAGCACAGTTACTAAGGGTTTCAGGAAGGGCTTTGTTTGGTTTAAAGGATGGAAAATAAGGTAACTGATTTTATTAATGAATAAAACCAATTTTGGGCCAGTAATATATAAAAAAAATCCCCAAACCCATTTAATAAAGTTTCGTAGTACAAACTGTCATATTTTATAACTGAACTCAAATAGACTGGCAGCTATTGCCTGACCAGTTATATTTTTCTGAAATTACAATTACATTGAAAAAAGATACAGGAAGAAAAGTTTTTCTTACTCTTCTGCCTATCAGAGTCTCCACCTTAGTCATTCTTTTTTCCTACAGAGCAGCATCTGGCTGCTAATGTGTTAGCATTTCTCTTAACATTATTTTAAAGTGTTCAAGAAATACATCCTACAGAGCCTGCTGCTGGTAAGAGGCTTATTTCTAAACAGTACTTTTCTCCAACAAAAGTCGAAAAACTGAGCTAGGTTTGGTAGCTCTGTAACTACAGTAACCTGTGCATGTCTACGCTGCTGGAAGTCCATACAGGTTATCTTTTGTCCAGTAACACAACTTTTGTCAGGTCTGAGATCACAGACATTTGGGTACTGTTGGTGCTCAGAAACTGTTTGGTATTTTTCACATGAAGGAAACAATACATACATGCATACATACATACATACTACTACCACCACTGAAATAGACAAGTGTAAAGCATACCTCTATCTCCAGCACCGAAAATGGTTCCTGAGATGCATGGAGTTACAACTCTGAAAAGGCTTGAAGTTTGAATCCAGCCAATCTGGTCTCAGTATCTCCCTTGGTGTTTTCCTTGTTGTCTTCCAGATACAAGGTATATTTTCTTCTATACTATGTATATTTTCTTTTGGGTCCAGGGTGTTTTGATGGTGACGAGCAGTCACCGTAGTATCTCATAGTGCTCTTTCTGAACCCACACTATTATCTGTATTTTATGCTGGAGTTGTAAGATTTAGTTTAGAATATTTGTACAGCCCCTTGAGGTTTTTATGCAAAAGGTATAGTGGAGATAGAAGTTTCTTTCAAAAATGAAACTTTTATGATGATCCTTTGATACTGCAAAACATGGTTTAATTTTTCCTAATTGTAAGTCAATTTAAAAAAGGAAACTAAGCTCTGACTTATGTACCATGTACATATGACTTATGTACCAGAAGCACTTACAACTCAGAAATTATGCTACTAACATAGAATTAATGAGGTGGACACATTTAACTTTTTCAAAACAAGCTTTTTCTGAAGCAAAATTAACACTAGTAACTGATTTGAAATGTGTTCCTTTTTTTTTTTTTTTTTTAAGTAAACATGATTGTTTCTAAACCCTAATTAAGAGAATCTTTGGCCCAAAGCAACAGGATAAACCATGAAATAATGAAGTAAATAAATAAATAAGTAACAGTATAACCCCCCTTGTTTGTGTGTGAATTTGTATGTTTTATCCCATGGAGCATGTAATATAACCAAAATAATATTTGCCCTGGCTTTTCTTCTTCAAATTCTGTTTGCCATTGCTCTTTGTGGTGAGTAATGATTTGCACTGGAACTGAGTGCAGTGAGTGGAAAGTAACATCTCCACATTAAGGAGCATTTTATACCCAGTTTAGGCTACATTTGTGCAATTGCTATGCAGGAAGAATGAGTGAAGCCCTTCAACTGTAAAAGTGGATGATTCAGCAAACTATATGAGTCACCCTTACTTTGCTGAGCAGATTTTTGATCTTAATGATTGTCTACACCATTCTGAGAAAGCATCCTGAAGGGAAGCTGTAAGTAAAGTAATTCTGACCCAGTGCACCCCTACTTTGTAGGAAAAAGCTACATATTCCCTACAGTCATCTTATCTGGATCTAGCTACCAGGTTATAAACTGTTTAAATCAAGATTTGTCTGACTACAACAGAAACCATATTTTCAGGTTTGCTGTCCACATACTTAAACCCACCATCGGCAAATAAATCTGCAGGACAGAATGATTTTATTTAGCAAATCACTCATTTATCACTGGGACAATGGTCATTCCTACCAACCAATTTCAGCAGTTAGGCTGGTGACCAGGTCTTCGCATGGAAATCCCAGGTGAAGGACTTGTTCTGCATCTCGTGCATGAAAGCACAAAAGGACAGGAAAGCCAAAAGAAGACATTCAGAAAGTGTTTTCAATTCTTTTTAATGGTCAAATTTAACTCTCTAGTTACAGAAAAGCATTCTACAGTTATCATATTTATAAAATACTTTCTGGAATGACCTCCATGTAAATTGAATTACCAAATCAATTGTTGTCTCCCTATGAGCAAAGCTCATCAGTTGGAATTGCAGGGGTTTTTTTCTCAAACAGAAGTTTTCTTTGCAGGTCATAAAAAGTTCAGTGCTAAATGAGAAACTTTTCAAAGATTGTGTCCAATTACAAACCAGTAATTTAGGTCAGCATGACTGCGTGGCCAATTTGTATGGCAAGATGATGCAAAGACTGGGTAACTGAGTTCACTGCAAAAAATCGGTATTCTTTTTTTAAGTAAACTAATTTTACAAGAGTAGTTACTTCTATATTTATTAAATTATTTATCCTAGTAAAGAGCACTGTCCAATCTAAGATTATTTAGTTTCTTATCTACCCTATTTACAGAATTGTCAATGACCTGCATGTGCAAAGCAGTAAAAGATTCATTGCTGTCCTGTGTTGAGAAGTGTCTGCCAGAACTGCACATGCTGTCCTTTAAATCTGAGGTACTTTTTGGTTAAGAAAAGCTTTACTTGACAAATTCCAGTCTTAATGCTACCAATGTGCATACTAAATGTGGAAACCTTTTAAATCCTCTAACATTCCTTTTATATGCCAGATCACAGACTAAAGATGAACAATGGTATCCATTTTGCTGGAACTCATCAGGTAGAGCACTCCTCTGTGCTATCCACTAGCTAGCAAGTATGTCTGTCACCTGTGAATGGGTAATTACTTGGAGAGCAACAACTGCAGTCCAGCAAGTTTTGGTATCTGCAAAAATGTTTTGATTTTGTGATGAATAGCATAGAAACCTTTTGTTTATATATCTTTAGCGTACTTTAGTATCACAGTGATCACAATCACTATAATAAAACTCGGGGACTAAAGAAACATTTTTTCAGTTTATCTCCTAATACTTTGCAAAGAAGTACAGTTTAACACTATTTTATAGCTGGAGAAACTCAGAGTGTGAAAGATAAAGTGCCAAGACTGAGGCCATGAAAACAGCTAAGCAGAGACAGAAAACAATTGAAGCTGTCTATGTTGCAGTACTTTAGCCACAGTCACGAAGAATTTATATAATTTTGGATAGAAGAGATTCAAACATTGGACTCTGCTGTGAGTTTGGGAATTTTGAGTTGTGATCTCAGCTGGGATCAGTCTCTGACTTATGGTTATTTAATACTAGGCTATTCTTGGAAGAATGAAAATATACATACTGTGCCTTATAAATTGGCTAATACTGAAGCATGCTTGAAGGCACAAAGAAGAGAGGGTAGCTGAAGAGGGATGTGAACACAGCTAAAAAAAGTCTGTGTGTTTATTAAATCTGGGGGCTAGAATACAATCCAGTCCCACTAGAAGGTGACAGGTCACATTCTCCTTTTAAATGAGCTGATTTGGGAAAAGAATAAAGAGTGGACCAAGAAAAAACTTTTCATTCAGTGAAGTTAAAGGGTCACTGGTTAAACTCCACATTTCAGGCAGAGATGAGTCTGACAGGAATTTACCTGCTTTCTCCCAGAGAGCTGTTCATGCCAAGCCTTTGGAAAAGGGAAAGCCGAACATTTATAGCTACTGAAACTACCCTCTGAAAGAGAAAGGAATTATCTTTCTATAAAGCCTATCAACAGTTGAAACTGTTTTGTCTCACTGGGTTAGTCCAGAGCTGCTAAGCAGGTCTGTGGATGAGTACCTTCATATTACAGATGAGAAATGCAAAGACTACTCAAACTATTGCATCAAGTAAAGAAACTTGATTTGTGGCCTTCATAAATGCAGTCTTCTATTTAAACAAGAAGGCGGCTTTTGGATTGATTAACCATGCCAAGAAGGGATTTGAGAATACCAGAGTAGAAACCACTAGCATTGCTCTAGTTCAAAAAGACAATTGTTAAGTAAATAGAACTTTCAAAGCAAAACCTTTGCTCTGCATAGCAAATAAGCACTTATTCAGGCATATAAATGGAAGAGAGGCATCTCAAGTATTTTCTGAAGGTAACTTAGGGGCACTTAGCACTGCTGTTATATGCCAGAGTTGGTACCCCAGCTAGATTTATAGAAGTGGTCAAAAGAGATTTTGAGAAACTAGATAAAGGTTCTCTAGAACCATAAAGAAGACTGAAGATGAACCTGGAAAAGGAAAAATTGCTAGGAAGCAGTTCAGATCTATTTTTCGTTCTTATTATTTTCTAGTCTTGCATTTGAGGAACATGGAAAGATTCTTGCTAAAACTGAAAAAGGATAGTAGGAAAAAATCACAGAAAAAGCTGTGTAGTACACAATTCAATTACGTGTGCATATATTTGAAGTTCTATACTAAGAAAGAAGAGATGACAATGAGGAACATGAGGAAGTACTGGGAAGAGGATGCACAAGTTCTGAGGGGAATAACTGTTGCTCATTTCTCTTCCCGGTCAGTCTGCTTTCAGGTGAATTACTGACAAGATGTGTCACAAGTTATGTCTCTGTCACTGTAAGGGTTCTGATTAAAGTGAACATCACGCACATAATTGGCTCAGGTGTGTTGCTAGTGCTGGGTTGGTCAGGAAAGGTGGGGTCCCAGCTGAGCAGGAAGTGTAGCAGCACAGGGACCTGCAATGCCTCTGGCAGGGTAGAGCTCTGAACACTCTATACTCTCATACCTCCCCACTGTCACCCACATGCTGTCCATGGCTCTGCTCTTTTAGCCAGCTGATACAGGACCACATCCACAACTGGGACTCCATAGGTTTTTGGGTACTATTACTGGAGAAGGAAGCAATGTGGATGTTCTGCATGGAAAGGATTAAGTGCACTCATTGTCTGGTAATTCTCTACTCAAAGCACAGCATAAATTCACTTGTGCAGCTGAGGTATGACTTCTGGAAGCCGCTTCATCATGTTCTGTCCCCTACCATGCATTTCCTGCTTAACAGAGGCCACCACCAGTTTCCAGGAATATTTAACAGGATACAATTAGATATTTTTTCCTCTATATACATTGAACATATTTAGAAAAACACATAAATGATTATGTGTATCAGCTTCTTTTTTTTTTTTTTTTTTTTTTTTTTAATTATTGTGGAGGAATGTGATCTCATCTCCAAAAAGTGGACAAATTTGTCAAACACATTTTTTTTTTTGCAAATTTTGACTTATGTCTCCACAAAAATAAATTATTCTCAAAACTAACAGAATTTTCCTATTAACCGTTCCCATTTCCAAATGGAAGTGAATTGCTTTTAGAGACTTTTAGACCCAAATAAATAAAGCTAAATTCGTTGGATAAACTGAATGACATATTACACATCTCTTAAAAAAATACATATTTTGTGAAAAAAATGAATAATTAATATTAAAAAGACCATAGACACAAACATTTAAAGCCAGACAGAGACTTCAACACATAGTATAAAGGCATGTACCACCACTGTAGTGTAATTCCGTAGTTCTTAAAATTACAGTCTATTATATTGTGCCAATCATTTTCTAAATCTACCATCAAAACCACATACCTCACTAAGAGGCCTTTTTTTTGTAAAGGCAGCAAACCTGTTATTTTTCAGACTTAAAGCCATATGGTCTCTCTCAGACTTTCCTCTACAGCACAAATTCGCTTGTAATATTGAGATTAATTCTCTGTTCAGTAAATGCTTATGAATCACACCTTTACCCATCTGTCATCCTGTGTCAAAGAAGTGGTGCTCCTGTATCTACAAACATTTCATTCACCTTGGATTTTTGAGTGATGGCCTCAGACTACATTTTCCACAAATGTTATGTTTTTTTATTCTTCTGTTTCTCTCATGTGTTCATCTTCTTATGGTGAATGCACTGAAATGTGATTGCAATGGGTGACCTGATTCAAGGTAGATTTTCTGAGAACAGGCCAAATGATCCCATTTCAATAGACAATAGATCAGAAACTCTCCTCCCCAGAAGTTCTCTACATTGCCATTAGGAGCTTATACTTGTATCTAAATATTACTTTGGATTTTTTAATTAATTGTATTCTGACAAGAACTGATTTTCTGGCCATATGATAATAATGTCCTCAGGTTGCTTGTAAAATGGTTTAGAAAAGACAGTTCTGTGTTGAGTTTTGATTATTTTTAAAGCGTATTTTAACAATGGTGAATATGTTGCAATTTCCAATCTCACAGTGAGAGAAATAAGTAAGGTTGCTATTTAGAGAGGAGACATTTCTTTTCTCTCTGTGTTTCTCTCTGTGTGTATGTATGTACACAGGGCTTTCCATAGTCCTTGGTGATGTTAGTCCTTTGCTGGAGCTTGTAAAGCCAGCTGTATAACAAGAGTAATATGACACTGGGAGGAGATTAAAGAACACAAATCAAAAATGTTCTTTGTTTCTGCTGTTCTACTTTTAATAGATACAGGTTGAAACTAATTGGGCACCACACTTAGAATATCCCAAGACCTGTTCTTGTTCCTGTTTTCAGAGGTCTTGCCACTGCTATGATAGAAGTACAAATTACTGGCTTTACTTCCCATCCTTTTTTTTTTTTCTTTTTATGTAAAAGACTGCTGACATTTCAAATGACAAATCTAGTTTCCTCTAGTTCTCAAAAGAGGAAGTCTGACTTCAGTGAACATGTGAATCAGAAACTACTGCCAAATGGAAATGGTGTCTTCTGGGGCAAAAGCTTCAAAGAATGGATCCTATATTAGCAGCACTGAACTTACTACATAGCTTGAACACAAAGCCAGATAATGACCTTCAAATCTGAATACGCAAAAGGTACCTTCACTGGCAGGTCTCCCAACTCTCACAAAAAAAAAAAAGGCTTTGGCAGCCAAACTAAGGAAGTTCTGCTGTCACTCCCATGTCCATTAGACAAGGAAAAGCTCAGATACATAAAAAAGGGCAATGTAAGTGGGTGGCATGGTGAATATAATTTTTACCTGTCTTTTCAAGTTCTGAGAGTAATCACTGGATAAATTCAGTAACAAACCACAAGGATCATTTGGTAACTCACCTTACTTTGTTAAAGCTAAATGTTAGGGAATCAGGAGTTCAGTGCATAAGGTCACCCATTAGGTTCACAGACAAAGCCTTTCAGTATCTGAAGAGGGAAAAAATCTTTTGTTCTACTGAAAGAGATTGCACTGTTTCTTTCTTATTTGCCTCTACAGGGTTCTCTTTCACAAACTTTACTATGATTGGGATGCAAATGAAAAGAGAGGGTGGGGAAACAGAAATAATGGCCCATGACAGAGTAGTTTAAAATAGAGTGAAATCCAAATGCAAGTGTAAATAATAATAATAATAATAATAAAAGCAATATGAATAAAAGTAGAATTCACATCTACTCAGCATAGTCATGTTGTTTCTATTGTGGGAGTGACAACAGACTCCAGCAGAAACAAGGATTACAACTGTGTTTACTGCTGCTCCAAGACAGAATGTAACAGGTATCTCTGCCACCAAGAACTTCTAAGTACAGCATAATTTTGTTCAGCACCTTTACAGAAGAATATGTTCTGAGAGAAAGTCATGTCTCTTTGAAAGGGGGAAGACACCGTAGAATATTACTTACTGCCACAAAAGGAATTGTGTCAGAAATGCTTTCACTGATTCCACTGCAAATAGAACAAATTTATATCTTTTTCACATAGTTCTCTTTAGAGATCATGTTATTTGCAGTACTCGGGAAAGTACAGCTTTTTTAACCCCCTATTATAGAACAATACTGAGTGGCCTTAAAGCAGAAGTGTCCAGTGTGTTCTGTAAAACACTATATAATGTTTAGAACACTATATCGCTATATAAATCATCTTTATTATCACAAAAGAAAGCATCCAATTAGAAACAGACATCTGAAATTTCAAGTGATGGAATGGTAGAGCCCAGAGATTGGTAAAGTGAGAAAAGGCATAATGACACAGTTGTGCTGGGCTGGTGCATTATTTAGTACCAGGGCAACTGTGAATCAGAAAAATGTTGTTTGCCAAATAAGTTTTTTGCCTTAGTGGTCTGGATGCAGTTACAAGGTAACTGTGAATGACAGTCTTGGCATATAAATGGTTAGCAGATATTCATTCCAGAATTTAGGCAGCTGTCTGGTGCAACACGATATATTTTGTAAGTAGTTTCCCATATAAGATGTCTCACAGAAGGCTTTACAGCTAATCATCCTTTCTATATGCACACACAAGAGGATACCAGTTGCAATATAATCCGTATTTGGCATAGGCAGACATGGTATAGGTAGAATCGAATGAATTAGGATCCACTGTAAAAGCAGACACTCATAAACAACTGCTAATTAAGAGTTTATCAGTATGTCACTATGCATAACAAACCCTAATATTTCAGTAAAGCATAGTGGAGTGTGCAAGCTCAGCTGTCATATCTTATCAGATTGGAGGCTTATGCGAGGTAAGGCCATGACTGCATACATCACTGTGCTGTACATGGGAGTAGCAGGGTACAGTACGACAGGACGGTTCTGCTGTAAATCCCCACCACTGCTTGCATTTTTCAGAATTGAAGCCTTACAAAAATGCCTACTCTAAGCAACCTTTTACCTTTAGTAAGGTCTTTGTTCTAAAAATAGAAAGCAAGAACAAAGTATAAGGTATTAATATGAAAAAGCATACATTATCAGAAGAGAGATGCTTTCACAACACTGAAGATGCAGCTGAACAAAGCAACAGTGTCTTTAACTTCTACTAGACACTCAACATTGTGCATAAGCTGTGATTGTATGAAGCATAAGCACATCACTCTTTCAATGGGAGAAACATGACAGAACCAAAGTACTTATTATGCCAATATGAAAAATATTCTTCTTTCCTTCCATTTTCTGTTAGTCCTACAGAACTCACATTTTTTTCAGCACAAAGGTGCAAAGATTTCACAGCAATGATATGATATAGATACTTTCTATTTAACACTTCAGTTTGTGATCCCTTCATTGTGATCGCTAATTGTGCAGCTTAATGCTCATTTTAAGTCTCACAACTTCGCGATATTGCTGAGAGGTTGGCTGGGACAGAGTCAAAGTGTCCTGAATGATCAGGTTTCAGTTTGGCAGCTGTGAGTCTCTAACTGTTTGATATCTGTATCATTACAAAAAGTCTTGTTCCCAAGTTTCCTTATCTGTTTTCTCAGGATAAAAAGAAGATTCATTACTCATGCTTGAAATCTTTCAAGTGGCTTCTGCCTGGCTTCTGGATTGCCAGGGGCATTAGGCAGAAAGTGATGCTGAAATCCAGAAACTCTGAGGGAATAAGAAAAGCCTTTGATCTGTAAAACCTTCTTAAAGAAAGGAAAGAGACTTTCCCTTTTGTCGATGAGAAAGCAGACATGACGAAACCATTTGCTTTTTGAAAAGGGGAAATGTGCTTCTGAGCAACATCAGAATCCTACTGACTTTAATTTAAATCCTTCCAGTATTTATTTACATGGACTAATTGTTTGCAGTCTCTATCAATTGCAGGAGCTAGTGACCATGAAATTAAGCTATTAGAGGTTAAGTCCAAAGCAGAATGGGCAAGTAGGCCCATGGAACTTGTTACCAAAGGACACTATGAGTTCAGGAAGTTTACAGGGTTTCAGGGTAATGTTGGCTAATCAGGAAAGAGACCTGTTGGTGGATTACTGAACAAATGGTATCAGGATTAGGAAGCCTTCAAATCTGAAAAAACCCAAGAGGCTGGGAAAGTGCTGGAGAGTACGTGTTTGATCCACTTTTACTGGGTTTTATGCATTTAGTAATGGACATTGTGGGAGATAGAATATGGGGCTAGACAAGCCCTAGGCTCTTATGTAAAGAAATTTCGGAATTCCAAACTGCTGGTTGTCTGACTCTTCCAAATACCAGGGAATGTTGATAATATACTCCTCCTGTTCTTCCACTCTTCTGTGGGTCCCTGCAGCTGACCAGTGCTGGAGACAGGATGTGGGGCTACATGGTCCTTCAGATCTATTATAGCTGTTCCTAGGGTCAAGAACAGCAATCTAATTTAGTCCTCTACTCTTCCAGTCACCATTTTTATTGAAACTTTTCAGAGGCATCTTCTGACATATCTACTACTTTTCATCTGTCAAATAGTCTCTGTCGGTCATTCCAGAAAAAGGAAATAAAACCAGAGTACTTAGGAGAATGACTGTGATTGTGGCTTGGTTCCACAGCTGCAAAGCTTTGAACCCTGCCACTATTCACAGTGCCACTGAATATAAAACCATTAGAATCGCTCTCAAAATTTTTGAGAAAAGTTGCTTATATAAACAACTCTTTTATCTTCAAACAATGTCTTTTGATCTAAATACTGCACCTATGATCAAAAATTTCTCCTTGTTATGTGGCTTAAAATAAATAAACAAATTACAATAGAAAAATTGCGGCAGACTCTTTTGCTTAATTTCCTGAAAATACAGAAGTGGCTTTTTGGTGGGACTTTCCGACATATGTACTCAAATCAGTTTTCTCTGAAACCACAAAAATGTCTCAAAGTTTATGCCTGTTTGTAATTGTGCATTTTAGAACATTTCTGATTCTCTGTTAGTCAGAACTTGATGAAATATTACAGGAATGTGTGCTTCATTCTTTTTTTAATGCTAAAGCTAGCAAAGGATGATTTTCAAAAAATATCCAAGTCAGGCATCCAAGTTCTTTTTCATAAGTGACTTTCCCATTCAGAAGCCTAAGTTACAATGAAAATCACATTCATGTATTCATGAGATGCTTAATTGAAGAAATAAATGTTTTAAGTAATTAACTAGGACTGTTTCCACACTTTAGGAAATGTGTCATCTAAGGTCACCAACTAAGCTTGTAGGAAAGGTTTTTTTTCTGCCCATATTAGTAGCACATGCAAAATATATGGGAAAAGGTCTACAGAAATTACCAGAATGGGAATTCAAAATACAATTATAATAATGTCAGAACAGAGAGACTTTTTTTTTCACCACCTTCTACATTATGAAATTTATTAACATCCAGGCTTAAAAGCTGATCCAATGAGGCCTATATATTTTGCATCTTGTCCACAAACATATTGCAAGTAAGCTGTGGTCACATTTTCCTAGTCTCACGTCAGATACTGGAAATCTAAAATCTGAGTGTAAAACTGTCTTCAGCATGTAAAAGTCTGTTCTATATGCTTAAAACAGCAACTATTCTGCAATGTAACTGATTCTATCAGTTATATGCATTTATTATTTCATTGAAGATATGTAAAGATTTTGCAAGAAGGCACAATCATAGAATCATAGAACGGTTTGGGTTGGAAGGGACCTTAAAGGTCATCCAGTTCCGTTCCCCCTGCCATGATCAGGGACACCATCCACTAGACCAGGTTGCTCAAAGCACCATCCAACCTGGCCTTGAACACTTCCAGGGATGGGGCATGTAGTCCTGCTGAAGAACTAAATTAAGTGGCAGGGATTTATTATACTAAATGTCATTGCTCACCAGCTTACTCATGTAGTTTGAGTACATGGTTTTTAGAATTTCTTTTCATACTGACCAGCTGAAAGGAGTTTCTGTATTTCTTTAATGAAAACATATTAGACTATGAAAAAAAAAACTTGAGTTGAAGGGGAAAAAGGGAGGGTGTAGGTAAAACTCAAGAACCATATGACCATACTGTGGAAGCACATAACAAGTGGCAC
Organism: Empidonax traillii; assembly: GCF_003031625.1. Classification (NCBI taxonomy): domain Eukaryota; kingdom Metazoa; phylum Chordata; class Aves; order Passeriformes; family Tyrannidae; genus Empidonax; species Empidonax traillii. Next base: position 1,719,265 of record NW_020955246.1, on the reverse strand, counting down.
TTCTAGAGAACATTAGTATGCCTTAATCTAAATACGTCTGCATCTGATTCGATACATAAAGGATGCAATGACCGTGTTTCTAGTTTTCAAGAGGATCACACAGGAGACAATTTCTCAGTAAAGGCAGAAAGGAAGGAACTATGAGCCAGGAAGGAGAGCCATTAATGGCTGTTTTTCTTCTCAAAATAGCACAAGGGAAATGGCAGCTGAGAGAAGGAATTAAGTCTAAGAAGCTTTTGGGAATTTGCATGGAAATTATCAGTTGTGAATGACTGTATTGTTCAATTTTTGGTACAATTTACTGGAGGAAGAGGTAAAAGCACAGTAGTTTATGATTCTAATAATGTAGGAGAGCTTACATTAATTTTTCTGTGTGCATTTTCAGGCACTACTGTATAAGAAGGATATAAACCTATTAGAGAGTGTCCAAAGGAGGGCAAAAATGATGCTGAAGGGTCTAGGATGGAAGTCATATGAGGAGCAGCTGAGGTCACTTGGCTTGTTCAGCCTGGAAAAGAAAAGACTGAGGGAAGACCTCACTGCAGTTACAACTTCTTCAGGAGGGGAAGAGGAGGGGCAGACACTGATCTCTTTTCTGTGGTGGCCAGCGGTAGGACCTAAGGAAATGGCCTGAAATTGTGTCAGGGGAGGTTTAGGTTGTATATTAGAAGAAGGTTCTTCATCCAGAAGGTGGTTGGACACTGGAACAGGCTCCCCAGGGGAGTGGCCACAGTACCAAGCCTGCTAGAGTTCAAGGTATATTTGGATGATACTCTCAGGCACATGGTGTGACTCCTGAGGAGGGTCCTGTTCAGGGCTGAGGTTTGAACTCAGTGATCCATGTAGGTCCCTTCCAACTTGGGATATTCTATGATTTTATGATATTAGCTCTTGCTAGTTACTTCTAATTACTGATAAAATTCCAAGCAAAACCTGAACAGAAGGTCAGGTCTCAGGCCAGAAATGATTTTTGTAGGTTATGGTTTCTGTCATGTTTTTAAGCATTTCAGAACATATGGCTCTGATTTTTGGCTATTTTACAAGTATCTTGAGATTATCTGATACAGAAATGGTCTGATTTATCTGTTAAATGAAAGACAAAAGAAACTTTATTTTGGAATTCAGTATATCTTACAGCCTCATTCAGAGAAAAAACATATGAAGTAATTAAGAAATGGATAATGTGCATTCAGAAGAATACAGTGCAAGCTGGTCTTTCTAAAATGAAAAAGGAAAGATTTTCCTAAATTTGCAAAAGAATAATTTTTCAAGTTATAAATTTTTCATAGGTGTCTTGACAGAAAACTGTTCATAGAGTGCTGATATTTGATTTTGGCCTCTACATGCTCACTTAGACAGGGAAATAAGTGGACTGCAAAGGGATACATATTTGAATAGTCAAGGCAGAGGTGACTCTTAAATACAAAAATACAATACAATACATTAATATACTTTGAAAATATTGAAAGCAGAACAATATTGGGAAATCTTTATTCAGTGAGGGATAGAAGAGAGACTTTTGGAGCCAAACTAAGGCAGCTTCTTACTAGATCATTTTTACAGACAACTCTGTGATTTTGTAGCCATCCAGACCTGTAGATTTGTGCAAACCAAAGTAAAGGGGTCCTCAGTCTGTGAAGACAAAACTTTCTGTGCACTTGCATCCATCTTTATCACCATTCTGGGGAGTCTTCTTGGTAGCAGCTGCAGAGGTGGCTTCCAGGAATATTATGCTTCTGCTCTGCATTATCTTCCTATTAGTTTTTTTTAGAGAGAAATCCAGAGAGGATTGTGATTCAGAGAACAGCTGTTTCCTTGATTTGCCTCTTCCTGTTCTCACTCAAAGGCTGCTGTACGTAAGCAGAAGGGCATTGTCAGGGTCGCAGCCAGGGAGCAGTGGAAGCCATGCCCAGAAATAAGGACTGTTTTCCTAAAAAATGAGTGGATAGACACTTAAAGATATCTGCATTTTTTTGCATTCATTTCAAAGGGGATTTTGGCTTGAGTGCAACATAAAGGTTTTTGGACATTGAGCAATATACCCATTCCAAAGAAAGGAAGCAAAAGGAAATAATGTCATTCATCTAATGACTTCTGCATTTTAAAATGTCTGTGAAAATTCTCAACACAGTTAGTAAGGAAATATACACTAATTGTTCAGAACTATAAATCATCTGAAGATCTTAATGAAAGTCAGGGTTATAGTTGATATCTCACTAAAAATATGATTTCCCTGTGCTTCACCAACACCTGGAATTCAGTATGTATTTGATTACCCATGGCAGGCAGAATTGTTTAATTTAGCTTTCTATATACAGCCTGTAGGTTAGGAGCAGCAGACAGTACTCTGCAATTTTGGTGATTGTTGTCTGTTTACCATAATTACAGAGATATTTTAAACTCTCACATCTTGCTGTAGGCATAATATTAGGTAGGGAATAACAGCAGAACATTTTGAGTAATCTGTTATTGTGGACACATCCTGAAGACTAGCTGATGCTATATTTAGTCACTATGTGGTTAACTGTGACCAGAATGAGGATGTTATTTTATGTTTTGTGTTTGAAGTTGCAAATGTTCATTTTTGAAATCCAAAGTTGCTCAATTAAAGAAATAATAGTAGTTTTAATTCAAAGCTATGCATGTGCATGTGCACATACACATACTTTTTGCTTTCTAGAGTCAAGTTTATATTGCTGTAGCTCAATTTAATACACTTCAATTTCTCTTGAAGCAGACTAGCTAAACAATATCAAAATATAAATTCACATCCAGCTTCAATATAAACCTTATAAACAATGTATCCTTAATATATTTTTCCATGTTTGTATACAGATCCAGATCCTGTATCCTGATCTTGTTTCCGCTGAATAGCATCAAAGAGAAAACACTGTAAAGTTTCAGAAGTTTAGTTAAAACACGCAAAAAAGTTATTCAGCAGGTACATTTAAAATGTTAAATCTTTAAAGAAGAGCTGTACAACTTATAAAAAAAATCTTTTTTGAATTGGTAGTATTCCTAGTTGCAAGGACCTGATTTAGCATTTTGGGTTAAGCTGTGACTACCATAATCTCCTCTTAGTTTTGTGACTACAGTAAGCACCAGCAGCAGCAAACTCAGCCTCTGTTCAGAGAAATTCAGGAATTCCTTTTCAGCAGGGTCAGGAGCCCAGAGATATGGAGGAATAGGAGAGGAAGCCGAGTCATGCTGTTTCCTCTGCACAGGACAATACGGTCAGTGAATTACAGGCATTACTTGCAAAAAGCAGTAGGTGATCTGTGAAACAATTAAGTTGATTTTGGCTAAGGGTAAAGTTCTCTTTTTAGCAAGATTCCATTTATTGCACTGAAGCCACAATGGTACCCTGAAATTCTGTGCTTAAGGTTTGTTGAAACGTGTGATTAATGAGTGTTTATATAATTTTATTATATGTGTTTCCCGGCCAACGCACCACGGGGGGTGGACCCGCTTTTTCTGTGTATATAGCATCTTAACTGTATATAACTGTAATTTGCGTAAATATAGATATATTTTTATATAAGCAGCTTAATTGTGGGTTCTTTAATTTTTATAGTTTCTTTCTCCTTTAACCTAAGGGAAGAAAGAAGGGGGGAAGGGGGCTGCTGTCCTAGCTTTCGGGCATTTGGCAGGGAGCCAAGTCCAAACCGTCACAAGCCTAAACCTTTATAATGTCTTCTGTTTCAACAGGAATATTTTTGATAATCAGCACTGTTGCTCTGAGGAATGTACATTGATGTACGTGTACCTTTCTTAGGACCCACAAAAACTCTGGATTTCAGAAATAGAATTCAACATCACGACACTTAGAGAAATATTATTTTTTCAGCCATCAGCTAGAGTTTCCAGATATTGATTTTCCCATTTGGCCTGACCTTTCTGCAAGAAATTCTCCTTCCTGCTTCTCTACTAATAGAATGGTTCCTAATCCACATCAGACAAAACCAGCAGGTAAATTCAAGTGTGAGCTAAAGGAATGTGCCTGCTTTTAACACTGTGAGTTAGGGAGTGCTCCAAGGAACCTCTCTGCTGACAAGAGGGGAGGATCAGCCACCTTAAAAACAAGAGAGCTGATGTATCTGGAGATTTAAAATCTAAGTAACAGAACAAAAATTGTAAATTGCTCCTGCCCTTTTCGAAAGAGTATGTCTGCTGTTTGAGTCACATAGGTATGACTGAAAATTTTACCCTTCGTGAGTAGTAAATGATCCACTTTTCCAGGGCATCCAAGCATGTCAATTATGAGGAGATCCTAAGCATTTCGAAATCCCTGTGTTTTCCAGCTTATAATATGTACTGAATTCAAACAACCATTCTAGAGATAGTCTGAAATAGTAGACCTTGCACACAGTATTGCAGATCATCAATACCAATTGTTTTAGTCTCCAAACCGCTGCTCCTTTTTGACCACTCCCTTACTGAAAGCAACTTAAGCTCTGAACAAATCAGGATTGTTCTGTCAGCTTTCTTTCAGAAATAGTCTTGAAAAATGCAATTTAGACAGCTGCTCCACTGCATATGCCTCAGACTGAAACCATTTCTTCCTCATCCATATCCTTCTAGCTTCTTTCAGCTACTCATGAACACTGAGATCTTTGGAGATCTATGTCTGTTCCTGAACAAAACAGGGAACTGTTTAACAAGGACTATGGGCCACGCTCACATGGAGTTAACTTAGTGGATACCTAGAGCTACTCTTCCTCAATCATGTGCTAAAAGATGGAGAGAGAAGGCCTGAGGAGTGAGGATGACAAAACGACTAGAATTGTCAGCTGTTGAATGTCAAAATATCAAATGTCACCACATTACATACAGATGAGAAATTCTGCCTTCTGAGATTTTCATAAACCTTCCACATACAAGACAAAAGACTGCTCTGCATTTTCAGACAAACATGCAGTAATAATCCTAAACTGCTTTGTAACAGGTAGCTACAATTATCCTCATAGTATGCCTGGATAAGCAAAGAAAGATTTGATGGTTACTTGAGGATATCAAGCACGTCAGCATCAGAAAACATGGTTGTTGGGCTTCTGTCTTTCACTTGATCCCTTGAAATTCATATCCTCTGAAGGCAAAAACTATATTACAGTATGTAAGACAAGAATAGAGTTTTGGCCAAAAAACATTATCTGGCAAAGATAATCATGATTAATACTGCAGTAATCCAGATCCAACTGTACCACACTTCAAACTAAGATAAATCAACTCTTTTTCCTATATTAGGTGTTGGCCACACCTATATGACCTTGAAATGATCCCCTGTGCTGTTCAGTGCTTATATACATCTTAGCAGAATCTCCTGGAATCACAAAAAGTTGAAGCAGAAAGTCAAATCCTGTTCTCAAGCAGGGTCAATTACAGCAAGAATTACAGTTGCTTAGGGCTTTGTCAAGGTGAGTTTTAAGGATCTTTAATTCCTGTCCACCACTGCGTTTTGAGCACCACTTGAGAAGATACTGTCTCTTCTTCGTTGCCCTTCACCATCAAGCACTTACAGACATTGATAAGACGTCCCCTGGACCTTCTCTTCTCCAGGCTGAGAAATCCTGGTTCTCTCAGCCCTTCCCTTATGGCAGATGCTCCAGTCTCTTAATTGTTATCACGGCCCTTTGCTGGACTGTCTCTGCTAAATCCATGTCTCTTGTACTGGGGAGCCCACAGCTGAATCTCACGTTCCAAATACGGCCTCAGTGATGTTTAGTAGAAGGAGAAGATCACCTCCCTTGGCCTTTTGGCAATGTTCTTCCTAATACAGCCTAGGGTGTTGGTTATTGGCCTGCTCTGCTGCAAGGACACATTGCTGACTAATCTTCAACTTCTTCTCCCCAGTATATCCAGGTGTTTTTCTATTAACCTGATTTCCAGCCAGTTGTATTGGTATATGGGATTATTTCTCCCCAGGTGCAGAAGTTGTACTTCCTTCATTGAGCTTTGTGAGATTCCCATTGGTCTATTGAGATCTCTCCTAATGTCAGCACAATCATCAGATGTATCATCTGCAACGTTGCAGATGGTACATTCTGCCCCATCACCCAGATCATTAATGAAGATGTTAAACTGTATGGGGCATTAATACTTATTTGTATGATCACACAAGGAAAAAGCTTGCAATGATTGCAATGATTGCAATGGATTATAACAATCTGCTTCTTTCCTTGGTGAAAACCATGATTTTATAATTGCTTCCTAAGAAAGATGAGATGATACAATTTTTTCTAAACTATCCCCCCTTTCCTTTTTTTCCCATTTCTTCCAACTAGAAAAAGTCAATACACTCCCATTCCTATCTGAATGACCTATCTGAATTCCTATATGAATGAAGAAACATTTTTCCTCATAGTTGTTCATTTTCATGGTCCATCTCATTTACTGCACTTGGCCAGCAAGCCAATGTCTACCAGCTGCCAGCTGTTAAAAAAAAAATAAAGAGAAGAAGCTTCCATAGTAAAGAGTTTCTCTGTCTTTCATAAAAACAGTTTGCATTCTACACAAAAAATTCTTTCATGGTGTAAGGGAATTGACGTCAGTACTGTTACACCCAGGATGATTTTGGCCCAGCGTATCTATTATGCAATACTTTCAGATGCACAGTTCTGTGATGAGCAAATGATCGCCAGATGTGAGAATAGTATTTTTCCCTTTTTTTGAGGTCCATGAACAAATTCTCATGTGTGGACTGTAAATTTCTTCAGTGTACGTATGTGTAATACTTAAGAATAATTCTATAGAAAATATTTGAAATGGCAACATAAGAAAGAAAAACCAAAGAAACCCTACATTTGTTGCTATTAAAAAATAAAACTCTTATGATTACCTTTCATACACATAATACAGGCTCCTCCTTCCTTCCTGCCAGGCAGAAATCAACAAGTTCTATCAAAATATTGACCACCTCCAGCTTTGTGAGAGAAGCCCCTGGAAGGAAGAAAAGATAAAACTGGTAACTTGGCCTTCTCCCAAAGTTGTGATAGAATGTTCGATAAAGACACCTGTAGTTAAAGATGATCAGTGTTACAGGATGTATGGAAGAATCCAGTGACATGGAGCTATCAGTTGGCTTTCCAAGGCTACTAGCAATATTTTTTAATTAACCACAGTAAAAAATGATGAAATTTTCAAAGCTGCATTTCTGCATTTAAGCATGTAAGTAAGGACTTAAAAGCTCTGTATATTTATCCGTTCTATGGATTTAGTCTTGATTTCATGTGGACAGGTGGCTTTGCAAGTATCCTGTACCAAATATTGTTTTGCTTCTATCATACTGATTTCCACCCTTTAAGACAAGCATCTTGGATTTCTGGTTCTTCTTGAAAAAATATTGCTGCCTAAAGAACTCACTTCTACAATTACTTCTTTTGCTTACTATCTAGGTTACTGGTAACAGTGTACTGCAGAAAATAAATAGCTCAGGTAAGGAAATAAGTTCCTTCCGCATCATGTTTCTCTGCATTTTGTTGAAATCGCACCTTCTATAAATGTGGATGATAAGTAGAAAATATGTCTTGTTTTATCCTTTCCTCTATTTTAGTTTGTCCCTTGTGCTTGTACTGGGTTTGTGTGGCAAGGTTTTGGTAGAGGAAGGGCTACAGGGGTGGCTTCTGTGAGAAGCTGCCAGAAGCTTCCCCCATGTCTGACAGAGCCAATGCCAGCCAGCTCCAGGATGGACCTGCCATTGGCCAAGGCAGAGCCCATCAGCAGCGGTGGCAGCACTTCCATGATAGCAGAGTTAAGAAAGGGAAAATGTTGCTGCACACCACCAGCAGAATTCATGAGAGAGGAGTGAGAATATGTGAGAAGAACAACTCTGCTGTCATCAAGGTCAGTGGAGAAGGAGGGGGAGGAGGCGCTCCAGGTGCTGGAGCAGAGATTCCAGGTGCCTGCAGCCCGTAGTGAAGACCATGTTGAGGCAGCTGTGCCCCTGCCTATCCCATGAAGCTGGACCACATATTCACCCTCAGCCTCTGGAAAAATCCCAAATTATAGAAGGTGGATGCCTGAAAGAGACTGTGGGAAGATCCTGTGGGAAGCCCATGCTGGAGAAGTCCTGCAGCATGGTTTGTGAAGAACTGCAGCTTGTGGGAAGGAATCACATTGGAGAAGATTATGGAAAATTGTCTCTCATGGGAGGGATCTTACACTGGAACAGGGGGAAGATTGTGAGGAGTCTCCCCCTGTAGAGGAAGGAGTGGCAGAAACAATGTGTGATGAAAAGACTGCGACCTACATTTCCCATCCCCCTGTGCTGCTGGTGGGGAGGAGGTAGAGAATTTGGAAGTGAAGACCATGAAGAATGTGGAGGGAATATATTTTAAGATTTGGTTCTATTTCTCATTATCCTATTCTGATTTGCTTGGTAACAAATTAAACTAATTTCCCTGAGTTGAGTCTGTTTTGCCCGTGACAGTAACTGGTGAGTGATCTCTCTCTGTCCATATGAGACTTTTGCTGTCTCATTACAGACATGTTGACCCATGAGACTTCTGTTATATTTTCTCTCTGCTGTCCAGCTGAGGAGGGGAGTGACAAAGCAGCTTTCCTGGGCACTTGGCATCCATCCAGAGTCACCCCACCACAGCACTAACCCCTCCCCTGAGTGCCAAACACATTGGACTCTCAGTATTTATGGTTGGGACTGAAATATCACAGAGTTTATTCCCATGCATGCAAAAGTCAACACATTATTACATGACTCGGGGTCTATTTGCAGTGCATTTGACACTTGAAGCTGCGATAGTCTCCTGCACAGACTAATAGTACTCTGAATGATAACAGCTTAAGATAACTATCAGTACTGCCTGGTGTTAGCAGTGAAGTCTCCCTCTATGCACTAGTCCACTCCTACTGCCCCTCCTGTTTGCTACATGTGTTATAAAACTGAACTAACAGAAAAGAGGATTTTTACAAGAAGAACTATTCATGAGTATTGTATTCAGCAGGTGGTAAATACAACAGCAGTGTGAATCAGTAAAAAATGTCTGATTTTAAACCCTTTTCAAACTTAGCAATAATGAATTTTGATTAAAATACCTGGACCACCAGGCATCCTAGGTATGTACTTATCATGTCTGCATTGTAGATATTGAATGCTTCTTGAAATTCAAGGGAATTAGCAAAAGCAATATTTTGCTACTGAATAGCGATGGGACAAGTAATAGTACGACTTTTCATTTTCTCATCCTAGTGTGTTTTTTCCCTATATCTATTATCAACAATCACCATCTCCCACCATATTCCACCCTTCCCCCCCCCCCCCCCCCCCCCCCCCACCACTGGTTTCCAGCTCAACATTTTATTTGTATAGCCTATTCTTAATTCACATGACAATGTAGCCTTACCATACCCAGACAGATTGGGATATACTTCAGGTGCTATGTCTGTTGTTCCAGTGATTAGCACCCTGTTAACGAATCATTAAAAATAAAAGAAAAGAAAGAAAAAAGGTTTAAGTTCTTGGTTTTGGTAAAACCCCGCTGTAAATTTGTCTGGAGCTTTAACTGACATCGAAGTAGCCTTATATTTCGAAACACAGAAACTGCTAGGGATATCTGGTCTGAGGTAAACTGGTGATTACGGTACTGTTTAGAAGATTGTTGCTTTCAAATAAACAATATAGCATTTCCTAACCTTTAAGATACAGGCTGAAAATGTGCCAAACTTAATTTCTATATGGTCCTATCCAAAAGTATTTTTTGTTTTTGTTTTGAACCAGGCTTGGATAGGTGAACCTGGCTTGAGTTGTATACAAACAGCAGATAAAATGTATCTAACAAAATTGTGATGAAGATGCACCAAGAGATTCTTTGTGACAAGAAAGGGCGTGCCTGCAGGGTTGGCAGAGATTCCACCTTTTTGATTTAAAAATCAGTTAAAGGAACACCTGAAAATAAGCCTATATGGTTTTTGATCTTTCTGAGTAATAGGCCTCCTTCTTTGGGATTATCTCAGATTTCCATCTCCTGTCTCCAGTAAAGCCATGAAAAACTCTAGAAGCTCATAAAAAATAATTAAAGTTATTGAAACTTTGAAGGACCACTTCAGATGGATGGCTCAGGCACAGAAACATTTAGGCCTGATGTAGGAATTCACAACTGCTGCTGTGTGTATATTTTCAGACATGATGTATCTTAAATAAAACACAGTTTGCTTGTGAATAAGGATTCACTATTTGTTTCTCTGCCCTTTGGTGGAAGAGTGAAATGCATTCTTTTTCTGACAGACAGGAGGCAAGATTCTGTTTGAAGCAATACTTGTGTCCTAGTCATGCCCAAACATATAATTATATGGGTATGGTGGGGAGGAAAACTTAGAGAGGGCAACCAAGTCTTCTCTCTGGCAATAACAGAACTAGCCTGAGAGATTCAAAGCGGCAATGTCAATAGGAAGGAATGGTGCATAGAACAGAATTGCAGCAGCAGAAACAGTCTCCAGGTGAGAATCACTTTTAAGTGGCTCAGCACACTTTGTTTTTCCTTACAGAGGTCTAGAAAGCATGGAAAAACAGAAAGGCTCAGACAAAAGAAGGTCAAGATACCTAAAGTGGAAATAATCTTGAGATCTGTTTCTAGTCAGTGCTGCACATCTGTATACATAACAAAAGCACTACCCAGTTCATTACAGAATTAACAGCCTAGAGTGATCCAAACTGAGAGCAGCAGAGGAGTGGTGGACAAAGGCAGACCACTAGAGCTGGGGGAGCTGGGGAGTTGTGTAACACCTGCTTGCAATACTGTTGGCGCTAGCTACCACTCTGAGACTGCCACTTTCCAAGTTTTCTAAAATAGTATAATATAAAAATCTCAAGACAAAAGGACTGGTATTTCTGCAGAATTCCCTCTCTCTTATTCACAGCCCGTTTACACCAATCAAATTCTGAGATGACGTATTCAGTATCCTATGGAACTTTAATGAATTCAATGAAGTTATTTAGGGTATAAATCAGAGTCAGTTCTGCTGTTTCCTTTAGATTTCATAGGCTTATTACCCTGAAAACTAGCTGGTCCCTCCTCCTTTTATTTCTGCAACTCAGTTCCCACAGCTGTAGTATTTAGTCAAAATCCTTGGCTCTTGTTTTGCCTCTCATTCTGCTGCCTGAATGATTTGATCCTCTGGAGTATACTACTTTAAAACTGTTGTACACACCAGATGAGGGATATTTTTGCACCTCTTTTCCAAGGACAGATTAGAAATGATATTATTTCTGTTTAGATAGCTAAAGACTGATCTCCAACTTTTTTTTTTTAAATTTATTTCTTGAGTGTGTGTCTTTGTTTTTCAATATATACATTGAAACACAGTCTTTGCTATAATTTTTAGGACTACAAGAAAGGAGCTGAATGGGAACCAGGGTATTATTTATTAGGAAATTCTGGGCAGTCAGTGAGGTAAAAGCAAGTAATTTTTTTGCATATAAACTTAGTGTTATTTCTGTTTGTCGTGCTAATATTGTTCTAGATTTTGTTCTATATTTTGTGTTAATATTGTTCTAGATTCTAACCTGGTTTCTGAAAATATGTTTCAGCTAAATAGTGACCTATAGTGCTAGGTTTAGAACTAGGACTTGGAATGTAGTTTGCCAAGATAAGAGCTGGAGACCACATGCATCAACTTAAGGTAATTAAAAATGTTTTCACTGATATTTATAAGAACCTCAGATATTTTATGGTGGTTTTGTACATAATTTTTTAAATTGGTCCCATATTATGTATATATTGATATTGAAATATTTCACACACACACAAAAACATATCTGTGTACATATGTAGGTATACAAACATGCATATACATATAACAGGCATGATAATTTGCATTTTGTTACTACTATAACCATCACTCAGCATTGCAGAGATCTGGCTTAGTCCCGAACAGAAAAGTCTGTAGCAGTTGTTTTCCCTGCTACCAGGAAGATTCTCACTTTCTCTTGTAAGATACTAAAATTTTCTGTCGGTTTGACCCCTTCTGCGGTGCCTGGTAAAATCCGACAGACCTCCTTATGCTTTACAAGTTGAACAATTTTATAGGTTAGCAAACCTCCTCTCTAGTCATATTTTTACCCAGTAGTAGTTGTGAGGCAATTCTATGTATTTCCCTGTCCAGTTTTAATTTTTTATTAGTTAATGTATTCAGGGTCAAATGATCTCTTCAGTCCTCTGTGGGAAAAATGCAAAGTGGTGACAATCAGCAACAATTCCTCAAAGCTGTTATAAAAAACACCCCTGTTTTACAGTAATAGGATGATCCAGTCGTGGCTCTGGACATTCCACAGTCAATTGTTTCTAGTTATTGGCCAACACACAGCTTTTAAACTGTAGCAGGGGTTTAAGATGCCTTAGGGCATACTTTGACCTCATGTGCTTTAGCACGTGGAACATGAGGCAGTACAAACAATAAAGATATCTCCTTTAACTTGCTAGAGGGCTTTTTAAAATTTGGAGCAAAGTTTCATACTAAATGTTTCTCCTTACCACTGTCAATACAAAGATAATGTTAAAGACAATGGTTACCACATTAATCATCTAGAGAGTGGAGGAAATGTCGTAGCTAAACTGACTAAGCGGAGGCATTCTGGAGAATGTTTGCTCTAGGAGTTAGTCATCCTTTCATAGTCACAGAGCTGGCTTCCACTAACAGAGAGGTAGCTGGCTATGGGGTTGACTATTTTTAGTATGAATACATAAAGATGACTAAGACTGCATCATGCCTTGGAGTGAACACATAGCATTTGTCAGAAATACATGTTCAACAGAATTTAAGAAATATCATGAGTGACTGTATCTGTGTTTAACAAATTTATCATAGAGAGGAAGTGATTGAGCACACAAGGCAACTTCTCCATGTGAAGAAATAATGAGTTTTGTGAACACAGAGAAAGAAATGTGTCTCTCTTAAAATGATCATCAGTAAAAGAAAGCAATGGAGTAAGTCAGAAAGATCATCATATTACAGTTTTTCCCACTATCTCTCATGATGTTCCTGGAAAAATGTCCAGTGAAAGTGGGTGTATATATGAGATCAACCAAAACTCAACAGGAGATCTGAGAATTGTGCACTTTATGTTAAGTACTTGAGAGATGTAAAACATGTAAAGGTGCAAGATGAAGTGCTGAAGGAGATATGAAATAAATCTTTTTTTGCCATTATACTTTTTGTCACATAAAAGAAATACTATTGTGACAACAATCAATGGATGCATAAAACTGAAAAAGGAACAGAAAACAAGTAGAAATTAGGGAAGCCCCTAAATTACTCCTTCTCCGTACATACACACAATACATCTTTTCAACAGTCAGAAGGGGATTTGAAGTTCAGCTTCTAGTGCATAAAGAAGTATAGCAAGTACTCAGTCCACTCACACTAATATTAGAATGTAGCTGGGTGAAACACTCAGCCAACTTGTATGACAACTTGAAGAGAAAAAAGGAGGAATAAAAAGTGAGCTAGTTCGTAGCAAACAGCCGTAGTCTGTCTTGCAAGTGGAAGTATTCTTTCTTGTTTCACATGCAAATCATCTGCAGATTTCTTTCTACTGTTGCCCTGTGTTCACTAATTTCTAACTTTTATTATTTGATGAGGAATGATATTATAGGGAAAGTAGTCTGGAAAATCTGTAGTGCAATCATGACAATTTTGATGTTTCCCATTTTTTGGGGTCCTGAAAAGGTCCTAAATATTAACCC
>NW_020955246.1:1701440-1704224 GCF_003031625.1 Empidonax traillii | reverse complement strand
GACTGACCCCCACCATGTTATAACCTCCAGAATCATAAATTAAGGTTGGGAAAGGCCTCTAACATCATCAAGTCCAACTCTTAACCCAGCACCACCATGTTCAACAACTAAAACAAATCCCCAAGTGCTACACTGGGGGCTTGAGTGCCACACAGGAAACACTGCATAGCATATTGTAGGGTTGCACCCACCAAGTGTGATACAGAATACATGAAGAGCACATAGTCATTGAAATTTCAGTGTAGGTTTTCTAGCTGCCTCACATAGGTCCAGTGAAAAAATAAGAGGAAGAGATACAATTTTGCAATTGTTTCATCTTTGTAACTGGCCATGTCTCAGCCACTGTGCATAAAGTGGGGCTTAGGAGACCAGACATGCCATCTTTCCACGCAGGAGAAAGATGACCAAACAAAACACAAACTGTAAAATATAGCTCAGGCAGTGAGTCATTCATTTTTGACATTGTCTGCTACGGTATGGGAAGAAACTTCAGCATGTTCTCTTCCTGTAGTGTTCAGCTGTGGAGCTACTTTCAAATGAAGCCACACACGTATCTGACACACCCAAACCCATACTTCATTATGAGGGACATTCCATGTTTTAGACCCAAATTTACATCAGTCATGTAAGGACACAGTGTCCTCATTTCAGTTTTAGTAAATTACTGCATGAGAAACACTGATTCATAAAGCTCAGGTTAAAAGGCTTCCTACTTAATTTTAACCTCCTTGTACTCTTTGCTTGTATGTTCATTTTAGGATTTTAACTATGTCATCAGGCTTTATTACAAAACATATCTAAGACTTACAGAATATTTGGAATAACTCTTTGCTTGATAGAAATTAAATCAGTAAATAAATTATCTTGTAATCAACCTTCTGTAAAAACCTTTTCTCAGAAAACACATTTTGTAATCTGAAGTATGAAGTAATAGCATTTGAACTCACTTATCCAGTTATCAAAGTTCTACAAAAAAACAGGGAAGCATTTTTAAAAGAATCATTCTAGGTCACAGTATTCTACTTTTAAAGAAAAATAAATCTATTGACTATTTGTGTCTACTTTTTGTTTGTTTGTTTTGTGTTGTTTGCTTGCTTGTAATTTTTGGTGAGTTTTTTTGTTTCTGTTTTCTGAAGAAACCTTTTTGAAAGCCACTTTTCTAAATGCCATTTGTTCTGAAACATTTTCTTTACTTACTGTAGCAATGTTTATATCCTCTTTTTGGAAGGGCTCCAATACTTCATAAAGAAAACTTACATATCTGTCAACTATCTCTGAGGTGAAATACAGAAGCTATTCTGGTAGCAAAAGTATTCACTAATGGGTTAAATGATAACTCCTCTTTTATTGCTTCTGACTTAATAACAAAGTAGTTATGGAGATAATTGTATACTGAGAAACATTTGCTAGCACTATTTTTTAGTAAATCCAGATCTGTAAAAGTAGTTGGCTTCATCTTGCTATAAATGCTATTTTTCAAATTTGTCAGCTTTTCACAAATCTCTGAATGTCCAACTTATAAAGAGATCACTGTAAACTCAAACAGCTGTGACTTCCTAAGAAACAGATGAACCAGAGAATGCGGAGGAAAAGAGGCTCTTTTCACAAGCTGTGTGCATTCTTAATACACATATATGATTTCTGGTTCCGTTGCTTACTTCCTTTTGTTCTAAACAAGTCTGTGTTCCTGTTTCTGACAATGAACCTATGTCAGATACAAGGTGGGGGACCAAGCTGACAAATTCACATACCATCGTCTCTCAGGATACTTAGTGACTCAGAGAAATACAGTGAAATTGGTAGTACACTGCCTGCTAACTATTCGTTAACCTCATTAGAAAAAAATGTAACTTTTAAAACAGGGCCAAAGAAATGAACTGTAATAGAAGAAAGGAGCTTGGTTATCATCAAGCTTTATTGAATGAATTGTCTTTAACAGTAAAGATATTGAATGAATTGTATTGAAATGAAATTTACTGATGTATTGAATTCATTTTCTGTCATCCTTTGTTTCAGTGAATAATACAGAACTGTGCAGAATTCAAGTATCTTGTGAAACCAAAGAAAAAAAGTATCAGCTGAAATACAATCTCATTTCTGGCTCAAAACCACATATGGTTGACAACACTAAATGTAATGCATCACTGAGTCATTGAGAATGGCAAAATACATATATTTTCCTCTATATTTTTAATATTTGTTTACATTAGCTTTTGACAGCGTTTTTGCTGCTTCTCCTAAAAAGTCTGTCCCTCCTGTTACTTTGTGGATCTTTCAGACAGCACACAGGATCTTAAGGAAGGATAGGGTTCTGAGTCATACTCCAGTACTTGAAATATCTTAATATTCTTTTTAAAGAGCTGCAATTTAAAAAAACTGTGATACTTTACGTAACAAATAGTAACTGTATATGCAGATCATCATCATCATCATCATGGCTAGGCTTCGCGAACGAAGATTTGAGAGGGGCTCTACCCACGCTTGCTACAAGCACGCTGATGGCTAAAAAGGCCAATGCGAGATAGACAAGTCCGGTTGCAGAACGTACAGCAGAAAGTCTCCCCAGGTGATATCGACAAGACGCGATTCTTTCTACGTTGTCTTTTCTCCTCGAGAGTGATCCTGCGTGTGTTCTCAAAAGCAGCAGCAGCATTATAGATGGTGTGTCTCCAGGCCTCCCGATTGGAGGCCAGGGTAGACCAATGGTTGTGGTCAATATTGCCAAGGCTGAGGGACTGTTTCAGGCAGTCCTTGTATCTCCTCTTCGGGCCTCCTCTCTTGCGG
>NW_020955246.1:1697480-1700015 GCF_003031625.1 Empidonax traillii | reverse complement strand
CAAAATCGAGGTCTGCCGTGGCCCTTTGGAGCATCATGCTGAAGAAGATCGTGAATAAGGTTGGAGCGAGAACGCAGCCTTGCTTCACACCATTAGCTATTGGAAACGGCTCAGAAAGTGTGTCCCCATATCTGACTTGACCGCGCTGGTCCTCATGAAGCGAGATGATCATTTTGAGGAACTTGGGAGTATATGCAGATACATTACTAGAATTATACATTGTGCTTGGCTTTTGCTTATTCTCATGTTACTAAATCAGTTTTCATATTCAAAGCCTAATATAAACATTTATTTATTAATTTTGAATGCTCACCTGTGAGATCAGTCAATACTGACTTTTTTTTCTCCTGTCATAGGAAAACAAGGGTCAAGAAGTACTTTAACTTATTCAAACTTACAACTGATTTAATTAAATTCTCAGACTTATGAAAATTATCTGGATTTTAGGCCTGCAAGTGGATTACAATATTGAACTTCTTAAAGATCCTTTGTTCCATTATTTTTTTTTCCTCATTTAAATGAGACAAAGATTTTAGGCCTCCTTCCATTTCCTTCTCCCAAGAATGACCTGAACAGGATGCAGCCTACTACAGAGATCAGACTTACTTTAAATACCAGTTTCCATCAGGAATCCTTTTAACTGCAGAGAGACAATCAAGTTAAACTGACCTACCCGTTACCTGGAAAAAAAATAGAATTTGAAGTTCAGTTCTTGAAGTGATTACCTGCCTCCAACAGGCTGAATCTTGCCTGAGGCAAGCTTTTCCAACAAACAATTAGCCCCAAGCAAAAGAAAACCACTAACATAAACCCTTCCAAACCTAACATATATGTGTGATCAGATGATAGCAGCTGCAACTAGGGTGGAAAGAAAAGAGTTCTCAGAACTTTTCTGTCTCAACTAGACTAATTTACTAATTTTATGTCACCCTGCATACAGCAGCAGTGCTGATGCCACAGATTGCTGGTGATGCTTCTCATAAGCCTTTTAATTTGACTCTTTTTCCCGTGTAGAATTTAACTGACTTCATGGAAGTAAGGATCTGTTTACATGAATCTAACAAGGAAAGAAAAAAATTCCCTTCAAGTTGTTAATATGAGATGGGAAAACAGGATGAAATTTGGAGAGTCTTAGGTTTTTGTTTATGCAAAACTGAGGAGAAAGGAGCAAGGATCTCTAACTGATGCCTAAGGGTATTGCAACGATTCAAATAATATTGATAAAAAGGTAACTGTCACTGACTGAACCAAGGTCACAAAGCTCTTTGGTACAGCTGCCTCCAAGCATATGACTAATTGTGAGATTTTGAGGTTTTATTATTGTACTTTTCTGCTTGTAAGTTTTGAAAACATGCAAATAACATCAGGATCTTGCATAGGCCAAGACAGAATTTCTTACAAGGATGTATACAGAAGCTGTGAAAAACTTAATGAATGCCTGTGACTAATATCAGATTTATTTGTGAATCTGAGTTGAGAAGGCCTGGTAAATGCATGGATTTGTTACAAGTTTTCCCTTTTAATTTTACTTTATTATAAAATTCATAGTACTCCATAAACAGTCACATTGATTTCTTACTTGGACCAAAGTAGACGAATGCGGGTAGTCCCCTAAAATTAAGGTTGGTACAACTGCTTTAAAAATCAAAATCCTTTGGTGGTCCTTTTGCTGGACTCCATGAGGCTACAGGAAGAATTAGAATAACTTTGCAGCCCTACATCAAATCTCACAGGTCACTACAGTAGGAAATATCAGGTAGGTGACTGACTAGATATGCTCCAATTTATGGGAAGTATTGTAATGCACTCCTAAACAATAAACTTTGTAATACTGTCATCTTTTCATACTCCTGCATATACAGCAGAGGCAGAACTAAAGAGTACTACTGAGAAAGAGTAAGGTTCTTAGGCAGAAGTGTAGTCTAGAATGATAAATACGAATAAAAATTTTGGGTGACATTTTGAATGCAAGAACTCTCAGATGACACAGACGAAAGTAAGTGCAGGACCATTCTGTGACGCTAAGGAAGACACATTGATTCTGCAGCCAAAAGAGCCTGACTTCTAACATTGTCGCCATAGCTGTATTAAGTTGGAAAAGTAATTTGTAAACTTTTCCATTTACCACATTTTCTAATTTCACAAGTACAAGGAGACAAAAAAATTTTAAGTTTTTATGAAATACTTTGATTGTCAAACTACCATGTCTGATGGGAAACAGGTGCTATACAGCTCTAAATGCAGCAACATGCTTAAACAATTACCTGTGTTTAAACATGTGATGTTATCTGACAAAAGCCTCATATACAAGGCTGCAACATGACTTAATTATCTAAATAATATAATTTTTTTCTGGGAATTATATGAATAGGTAATTATTTTAAACTGGTTTTATTACATTGCCACAACAGTCACAAAATCACTTATTTATGACTCTGTTTACTTATAAATTAGGCTAATTCAGCTAATTCAATGTTGTGAAATATCTTGGTTGAGTTTTACACTGTGAGAGTAGAGAAACTTTTTTTCTATCTC
>NW_020955246.1:1624510-1697092 GCF_003031625.1 Empidonax traillii | reverse complement strand
GAATTATATGAATAGGTAATTATTTTAAACTGGTTTTATTACATTGCCACAACAGTCACAAAATCACTTATTTATGACTCTGTTTACTTATAAATTAGGCTAATTCAGCTAATTCAATGTTGTGAAATATCTTGGTTGAGTTTTACACTGTGAGAGTAGAGAAACTTTTTTTCTATCTCGTAGTTCTGTAGTAATTCAATATCATCACATCTAACCCAGCATGGTTTGTCAGTGGATGATTACAGAATTGCCACAGAGAGGAAGGAGAGGTAGATTAAAAAACCCTCAGGCTGAGAAAAACATTAGTTCTCCCTCTCCCATCTCCTAAATAATGTCACTAACTGTTATCCCAAACACGACAAACAGCAATCAACTTCTGTTGTATGTGTAAGAACAAGTATGGGATCATCTGTTTTAGAGAAGGGTCAAGTTTCTGGAGTGTTAATGGGCAGAGATTGAATTTTAACATTCAAACTTAGTTCATAGGCTAAAAAGGGACAAGGTTTCTGGAAGTTTAAGAAGAAGCAGAGCCAATATCATGGGAAAACACTGAGAACATGGCAGTCTGAACACTGAGATTTGTAGCTCATCTTAACTCTCCTGCACGTGACAGGAGAAATAAAACCTATATTCACAAATCTCTGCATAGCAAGACCATCAAGTTACACCTGGTCTAAAGCTGCTTAAGGAGACCTGCAGATCATTAGCCAGGTGAATCTAAGTCCCTGGCTAGCATGTTGTTACATAAAAGTGCAAGTTAGTCAAAAAAAAAAAAAAAACAGAGGAGAAAAGAAAACAAGTATAGTATGGTATGTATGTATGTATGTGTGTGTGTATATATATATATATATATATATATCTATATCTATCTCCTAGGTATCCAAGTTACATAAATGGCTCAAAGTTTGGAATACCTTGCTCCTCAGAAAGGAAAATTCAAAGTATTCTGTGTGCCTATGTGGGGGACTAAGTTGACTTCATGAAGAGATATTTTGGTCTGATATAATTATAAGAAAATGAATACAGGACATTATTATGTTGATCTTACTTTTAATGTGGGTGAGTATCCTTTTATATGGTTACTGCTTTATCACGGAATGGATGAAGAAGACTTAGGATTTTACATTTATTTACAAAGTTCCATGAAAAAAATAGAAGTGTCTGTTCCAAGCCATGTAAACTACTCAAAAGCATCCTACCAAACATGAAAAAACTGAGGCTGCTCTTCTTGATGTCACTTGTCAGTCACAATTTTAGCCTTGGGAATTCAGCTTGTCAGAAATCCAGTTCTTTGGTGCCAAAAAAGAATGAAAAGATGGCATTTTTTTGCTGTTGAATGGTAATGATATGAACAATGGAATCTCAAGTCCCACTTCTTGGGTAAGTTCTGCCTCAGGAGAACTTGAAAATTACTTGACAAGAAAAAATAATGGTAAACATGAAGTGCTTTTCAGTAAAGCTGGCAATGCTTTGAAATAAATCTTTCTCAATACACAAAAATAGGGAATATGAGAAAGAATTTAAATCCTATACCCAGAAGTTCAGTCAGAGCAGTTTTCAGTACTAGTACCTTAGAGCTAGTACTCTTTATACAAATAATCTTCAGAAACTTCATGACAGTTATTGTTTTCTGAGAATGACTGTAGAACTAAGGAAGGGAAGATTGGGGGAGGGAAGGTTTGGGAAGGAAAGGGAAAATATGGGGAGGTTTAGGAAGGGAAGGTTTGGAAAGGGAAAGAGAAAGGGGAAAGAAAGGTTTGGGAAGGGAATAGAAGGAAAACACTATATGTGAGATGGATTATGTGCCAAATATTGAAAGCTAGGTATGTTACATAAAATGCAAACAGAGATTAATTAGGTTTTCTGGCTTCTCACATACATTTGTATATACAGGTCCATGATTTCCATGTCGAAAAGTCTGAGCTTTATATTTCAGGTTGTAACATTGCTAGAACAATCTTAAACTTTTAGAAGGCATTGAACTAAATTGTATATATATATATTTACATGTGTATATATAAGGATAAATCAAACAGTAAGAGATTTTTCTGTTAGTATCACAATTAAGAAAGCTTGATTTTCTGTGTATTTATACACTGATAGATACTCTTAGCCTTCAGTCTCCTATGTACATCTCAAATCATGTCACTGCTCACAACACTTTCTGTAGCCTGCAGAGCTGTGCCATAAGTGTATTTCCTCTGCTTCTGCCCTTGCTTTCTTCTGGTTATTTATCCTTAAAGAATGAGCCTTAGTTCAAACAAGAATTTAGTCATGCAGAGAAGTTTTCTGACCCTCATCATTAACAAAACAAGACTAGATGTTCATAATAGTTCATCTGAATCTTAAAAATTTCTGAACTGATAAATTTGGTCAATAATAGATGTAATTCTCCAATGAGAACAATTGTAACTGTCAAAACTAAAAGTGGTTAGTAAGAAACTGGAAAGATTTAGGAGAATGAAATTAAATTTTAGTTAAAAAAACAATTTATCTTACACTACAGAATAATATAGAAATGTTGCTATTGGAACTGTAAGGAACTACTGAATCCTAAAATTATCTGAAGAACCATTTTCAAAGGTAAAATCTCCAGAAAAAAAACTTTTGAAGGAAGGAAGTTAGGAGAAACAAGCCTAGCAGAGAAATATGAATAAACACTAATATGGAAAACATTATTTTCAAATAGTCGTAAAAAAACCTAAACCAAGAAATAAAACACATTTCATTTTTTAAAAAAATGATAGCTTAAAAAATGATAGTCAACAAAAACACTATTGAAAAAATATATTAAACATAGTTATAGAAAACAGTCAAAGCCAGTAAATGAACACTTTACCAGAAAAGGCCTCAAAGGAAATCTGTCACTTCATTTATGCCATAAGTGTTCAATAGTGACTTAAAATTAAATAAATTATATATATAGAAGTATTAATGGCTTAATTGGTAACCAAGCCATTGCCTTCTAATTTGCTGGTGTGATAGGAAACCATAAAGCAATCAGTGAGTATTAGGAAGATTACAAATGACTTCTCTGCTGAGAGATGGCAATTAATAACATACCTTTATACTGATGCAAGTATCCAGAGGATAAAATCATGGATGCACTGAAGCTGGTGGCAAGTTGCTGCTGATTTCAGTAGAGCAAGAACTGGTCATTTCTTTCAAAGTCTTCATGGCTCCAGAGGCATCATTATTAACATTACATTTAATCTTTTGTATAACACAGTCATGGAATATAAACAGAGAGAAAACCTTAAAAACACACATAAAGACATCAAAACACAGATGTTTCCCTCTAACAGTTTATAATGTTATTTTTGATGAACTGGCAAAGGAAAGAAGCAAAAAGCAGGATAAATGAAGAGAAAAATAATAAATCCAGACATTTCTAATTATAGAAGTGTGCATAGCTTCAAATTCGTATTCTTTACAGGAATTTAAAAAATGTATAAAATAAATAAAAATTCCACAAATGCTATCTATATATTTATGAAAAAATACTTCCATAGGAAGTATTAGAGAAAGAAGAAATATTTTGTGTTAAAAATGTACAAAGTTCTTGTAGATTATAGTGATAATACGGGTGACATATAAATGAGGAAGTGAAAAGGTGGTTAGAGCAAAGAACAGTCTGTAAAACTGCCCAGCTTGCACTGTCAGTTTTATCGCTTGCTTTTTTTTCTTGTAGCCTTTTGCCCATGCTTTCCACTGTTAGAACCCCAAAAGAGTCCATCATGACCTGATGTGTTGCTTTTGGTATGTGGAAATGATATTTGGTATGTGGAAATTACATTCTCTACTCGATGCTACAAGCCACAAGAAAAGCTTACATCTTAGAGGTTTCTTTCCCCAAACATCCCTGCCCCATGGTCTGGATAAATCCAAAGTCAAAACCAAGGAATGACATTTGTAAACCAGAGTCACACAAAGAACTGAAGGCTTGCTAGTGAAGTTTTGTATTTGTGACCATCAATAACTGCCTTTGATGAATCCCAAAATCATTCATATACTCTGTATGACAGTTGAGAATAGGATTTGTGTAAAATATTCTATTCATTAATATGTAATACAACTCTAAATGAAGTGATCCCTCTCCCACTAGAAAAATATAGATTTTTAGAAAATAGATTTCAATGGTTAAAGTGTGTAATGAAAGAAGTGCAAAGG
The DNA here is from genome assembly GCF_003031625.1 of Empidonax traillii. Lineage (NCBI taxonomy): Eukaryota > Metazoa > Chordata > Aves > Passeriformes > Tyrannidae > Empidonax > Empidonax traillii. The sequence continues at coordinate 1,692,922 of NW_020955246.1, read as the reverse complement.
AATGTAGATACAAAAAATTGTCTTTTGATCAAACTATGATATTTTACAATACCTGACAGAATAATATATCAGATATGATGCACTAGGATCTTCTTTGTAGTAATGAATCAGTTAAAAAAAGTTCCCATCATTTCTCTCTAGTAGACACTGGAAAGCATTAAAAAAAAACCAAGTAAACCCTCCTTTTTTTATAGTTTGTCGAAATCTCTCCACATCATTTCTCCAACGTAACATCTTCTTTTTGTTTAGCTAATGATTTTTAAATTAAACTAATGAAGATGATCTTCGTAACTTGGAATGAACCACACTGCTGCTTGGTAAAGCCAGCAGTATTTCTTTTATGAGTATCCCAGTTTACTGACAAAAGACATTTGAAGCTAAATTCAGAACTTCTGAACTGTTATGTACAATTCATTCATCATACATACAAGGATTTTCCTAGACATCAAGTTAATTAAAGAGGGGTTTTCACTAGGCAATGTACATACTATAAAAAAAAAAACCATCCAGAAAGTTCATTCTGTCCACTCATTTCTTTTTTTCTGTTGGAAAAAGTAGTTGCTGTGTCAGGTAGCATCATTAAAGAACAAGGGATATTCTTTTATGTAAGCGAAGGATGCCAGTAAATTGCTGACTTATAAAAATGTTTTTGAAGAGAAACCATATCAGTTTATTCAAATAAAGCAAGGACCTGTACATTTTATATTCAGTTAGAAAATAACTAATAACAAACTATCACCATAAAATTAGAGAATGATTCTGTCCAGATTAAATGTCTGAACATTTCCTAAATGCACAAATAATCCCACTTACTTTACTGAACACTTTTTTTACCATTCAGTTTAATTTCTGCCTTAGGAAGCTCAAGGACCCTGATCCCCTTATGATGAATTTCTGTTTTCCTTTGTTCTAAAATACTTGGTAGCTCCCAGTTAGTGATGAAGCAGAAGGACACAAACATACAAAAACAACAAAAAAAATCAAAGCGATCTCACACAGTTTGTTTAAGGCAAATGCAATTGGCTCAGTTAAAAAAATAATTGTGAATGTTCTTACAAAAACAAATCATAAAATGCTTAAGCAAACCCTTAAAAAAAGGGTTTCTTACACAGAAAATGTTCTGAATAAAAACCAAAATTAACAACAGTTCATGTAGGTACTTCTTGTGATTGATGGACATTCTGTGTTTTGTTTTTCATTTAAACACATCATCCAAGATGGTTAAAGAATAGCCTTGTGGATTCTGTTTCTCTGATCAGAAGACAGACTAGACTCAAAAAGAAGCCCGATTTTTACTAATTTACTCCTTCTCCACATCAAACCCATGTTAGCAAGCAATTCTAATCACAAGTAAGTAAAAGTATTTTCACTTCAAAAGGTTCTTTTGTTATGAATATGGGTAACTCAAATCTATTACAAAGTAGCCATTTATAATGTATATAAGCAAAAAAACCCATAGCAGGATGTGGGTTATTGAGAGATAACCACATGCCCAGTGGTTTTCCTTTTAGATCCATAAATATTTATTTAAGACGATCCTCTCGCATTGAAGTTGGTGACAAAACCCACCTCATTCAGTGGGAGCAGACTCAGGCCTTAGTGCAAGAAACACATAAACACATCTTCTTGTTCTGGAAACCTCATGGAAACCTATGGGATTTTTAAACAATGTCAGGACCAAAGTAGACAGATTGAAGTGATTTAGTTTGTACTAATAGCATGAGAAGTTCTGTCTAATCATGTTTGATCTGAATAAAAATCAGACCATCATCTGTTTGCGACTAATAATATTGCGATATATCCTGTCATCTCAAAGTGAAACAAAAGCTGAAATTCCTATTTATTACGTTGAATAGAGTATTTTGAAAAATTCCAGTGCAGAAATAAGAAAATACTTTATTTCAGTATTTTCACAACAGAAAGATTTTCATATGGCAAAACTGAAGCCTTTTGCTTAATACATACATCATGTGTGGTTAGTGAAGCACCATCCATCTCACTGGAAAAGGGAGTTTGACCAAGAGACACTAGCCTGCAAGAAGGACCATGGGTATGAGACATATACAGGAAAGCAGCTGCAGAGGGATGTGAATTTCCATATGTGCTGACTTAAAATGAAACATTTCAGATTGATTCAGCAAAGCCGAATATTTGGTTTCATATTCAGCCAACTCGAAAGAATCCATTTATTTTCTTGGTATTCCCAATGGGAAAGGAGAGGGAATCTACACAAAAAATGCTGGGGTGGGGGGGGTGGGGGGGGGAGATATTGCAACAATGTGTTTTCTAAAGGGAAAAAAAGAAAGCCTGAAACAGTTTGATATAAAATCTTCAGCTAGCTCTAAGGTATATGAAACCCCATGAGAGTTCTGCAGCCTAGACCTATTGGTAATAGGACACAAAAGAAGTTGCTTCTTGATTACTGCTTAAAAGTTTTCACTAGGCTAACAAATATGTAAGTTTGGTTTTATTCCATAGCTTCTTATTTCAGTGTGAGCAGATGGCATATGCCAGGAACTTCCTTTTAATGTTGATGAAATAAAAAAATAGAAAAGCTGAAATTAATTAGCACTTTTTTTAGAGCAGTTAAATGGTCAGTCAGTGATTTGGAGACCTTTCTATAGTAAGAGATGCTAGCAAAATTTTTTTCAAGTAATTAGTAGACAGTGTAGCAAAAGCTTACATTTCTATGACTACTGCTCTCCTTGCTTTATTTAAACAATGGCTAACAAAAGAATTTGTCTCCCAAAGACATTAAATGTACTGACAACAACTAGTATTAAATATAGTTATAGATAATCTCAAAAATCAGAAGAGAATAAAACAGAATAGGTGAACTTTTCATTAGGTTATGCTCTATATCTTGGTGAAATAGCGAAGACTAATTACTTGCCATTTGCAGCTATTTAGGGTATTTAAGGATTCTTTTCTACGGTGGCATCATATTGGCTACATGATTTGGTTTCTTAAACTCTATCTAGACCTTGGCTCTTTCTTTCCTTAATCGAACTCTCTTCTCCTTCCTGGACCTCTTCCTTACAAACACTTAAAACAAATTGAGTTCATCATTCAGAAGTATGAGAGAAGAAGAAGAAAAAAATCAGAACAATCAATCTGCTTTGCAGCCAACAAAATCCACATGCACTTGTATAGCTGGAAAACACTGCCTCTAATAAATTCCATTAGAATTCACTGACATCCTGCAAGCATAAGGTTGCCATATCATAAGGGATTTTTTTTTAGCAGAAATTGTTCTAGATAAATTTTGCTTGGACACTTGTATGAGAGATCACTGCTTACGAGCTGTGAAGGTGTGAGATTTTCAAGTGCAGCCTGCAAAAGTTGGATTTTGGGAATGGAAGTCCAAGTACATATGTATGTATGTGTTTATGTCAAAATACTGGAAACAAGAGTATCACAATGAAATAGTGAAAAATAATTTACACATCCATGGGTTGCTTTCTCCAACTCTTTTCTTTAAGATTTAACTTCATTATTCTGGAAGCTGGTTTTTAAGGGTTTAAAAGTTGATTACTCAAATAAGTTTAACCAAATGACCAAACCATTTCAATTGCAGATGAGGAGCATTCATTCACCTATAATGAATACAAGAAATATAATAAAAGTAAATCAAAAGTCAGAAGTTTTAGGCAATATCACTGTTAAAGATTATTCTCCAATCTTGGACTGGAATCCTGATACAGTTGTTTCAAAAATCCTTATTCACACAACTATAGGACTTCCTAATCATAGAATCATAGAATTAACTGGGTTGGAAGAGACCTCTGAGATAATCAAGTCCAACCCCTGATCCAGCCCGACTGTGATTACTAGATCATGGCGCTCAGTGCTACATCCAGCCTCGTCTTAAAAACCTCCAGGGATGGTGAATCCACCACCTCTCTGGGCAGGCCATTCCAATGCCTGATCACTCTCTCTGTAAAGAACTTCTTTCTAATATCCAACCTAAACTTCCCCTGGCACAGCTTAAGCCTGTGCCCTCTTGTCTTGCTGCAGATTGCCTGGGAGAAGAGACCAGCCCCCACTTGGCTATAACCTCCTTTCAGGGAGTTGTAGAGAGTGATGAGGTCACCCCTGAGCCTCCTCTTCTCCAGACTAAACAACCCCAGCTACCTCAGCCTTTCCTCATAGGACTTGCGCACTTCACCAGCCTGGTTGCTCTTCTCTGGACCTGCTCCAGCACCTCAATGTCTTTCCTGAACTGAGGGACCCAGAACAGGACACAGCACTCCAGCTGTGGCCTCATTAGCACTGAGTACAGGGGAAGCTGTACTCAGTACAGCTCCTGCTGGCCACACTGTTCTTGATGCAGGCCAGGATGCCATTGGCCTTCTTGGCCACCTGGGCACACTGCTGGCTCATGTTCAGCTTCCTGTCGATCAGCACCCCCAGACCTCTTTCTGCCTGGCTGCTCTCCAGCCACTCTGTGCCCAGCCTGTGGGGCTGCAGGGGGTTGTTGTGGCCAAAGTGCAGGACCCAGCACTTAATATAGGAGAATTTTGTTGTAGGTAAGGTGCAATAGCATTCTGCCCCTTGTTTGCTGTAGTATAAATGATTCTGTTAGTAACAATACTCTTAATAAGTCTATCCATGCCCCTTAGTTTAAGGATAAGCATACTACAACTTAAAGCTAGGTAAAAAGTACCAAAAAATACTTTGTCAACAGTCTAGTAATCTTTCTATGTAATTATGTGCCAACTAGTTTTTACACTCCATTCAAATTGCTTTGTTCTTTCGAAAATTCTGCTGGACAAATTCTATTTGGTCAGTAAGGAAACCAGCGACATCACTGTGAGGAAATAACTAGAGCAGCCTACCTAGAATAATATTCAGATGAAATTCAAACCACCAGGGAGCAAACCTAATGTCTTAGAAATGTTTTGTAAGCTATTGCAAAGTTATTTCTCATGTCTCAGCACTTCTCTGTTTCAGCCAGAACTGAAATCGGAAATGCCAAAATACTGTGAGAAAGGCTGTTCTTGCACTACAGCTGACCTGAATGAAACAAGGAAGCACTGCAAAATCACAAGACAGACCGTTTTTAGAAGATTGACATCCAAGTTCCCAACTGGAGAAGTTCGGATGAGATCAGGTAAACTCTGGAAACTGCTGAACTTCTGGATGCATATCTGAACTGAACCACCAAATCTTTGTGAATCATCTGTTGCTGAAGTCCATATTTAAGGAGATGACTATAAATAAAATAGTTTTACTTTGGGAAAGAAAGGAGGAAACACAACATACTACACAAATCAGAGGTTTGCCTGCATTATCCCTTAAATTAGAACCATAATGTATATCCAATTGTACTGATCATAGTGATTCAAATAAAAGAGTACATTCCTGAAGTCATTGGAGCTAAACTGTTTTAAATGGGAGATTTCTGCCATATCTGTTCATGACATGTAGGTAAACTGCAGTCATACTGGGCCTTCTTCATCCGTGATATAAACTTCCATTGCTTTAATGATATTTCATTAGGAATAAAGTTGATCCACTAAACCTAGCTTGACTCATCATTCTCTTTAATTGCTGAATTCTGATGTTGTACTGGCACAGTTCATAATGGTGACTCTGTGTTGAAATGGTGTTTATAGTTATGGTGGTTTAGCCTCTCTCAGTGATATCTGTTGTTTATCTACAAATAAAGCCTGCCTTGCAAATCTAGTACAGGTACTATGTAATTTAGAGCTTGAAAATGAAATTTGTGACCTGGTTTTGCTCATTAAAGAAACAGATGTTTTGAAGGTTGGCATGAATTCTTGCTAAGAAGTGTTAAGCTTTTTATGAAGCTTTAAAAATTTTCATATATTTTTCATCACCTTGAAGTCTGAAAATGAACCAACTTATGACTAAGGTGTTCCTTTCTCTTTAGACACTTAGTTTATAACTTCTTCCTAGTTTAATTGATTAAATCAGCAACTGTGTCTATTAATTTTCTTAAGTGAAATTGTAAACTAATTTCTTTTATACGCATAATTTAGGAATATGGGAAAATAAATCAGTTAGTTAACAAAGTTACAGGGGGTGGGAACTGGACTGAAATGATGTAAAAGTCAGGACATGACAGCTGCAATGGGATTTTAGAGGTGGCAGGTTAGAAATGATGTCCTCTCACAGCTTCTATAACTTTGGATCACACCATCCCAGCATACAGTCGGGATAGTGGAAACAGCCACCTGAGCTCTAATGAGCAATGGCTTCATTAAATACGATCCCAAAGAACACATATCTGTATGTAAAGAGTTGGGAAACAAAAGCAAGTCACAGCTGTCTCTCAGTGCTCACACCAGTGCTAAAAAGGAAGTCTTCATCCCACTGGACTAATTCAGGATGCCAAACGGGTGTCCTTGGGGAGTTTTGTTCAGGCAGTGAATCCCGTGTTGGTCAGATAGCGTGCTCCAGCCAACCTCGCCGTGGCCAGAGTGCAGTGCGGAAGGGAAGCTGCTCTCCATGCTGAATGGTGTCTTTGTTCACTCTGCCGCAGCAGTTACATTCTGCAGGCCCTGCAGATACAACAGTGGCTGTATGAGAGCGGAATGGAAATGAGATGTTGGCTCCCCCGAAAAAGTTCTGCTTCTTTCCATTAAAACTGCAAAGGAGTTCTGGCAACTGAAAAATAACCCTTCCTATCGAGCAATATTTTCCTGCCTCTAAAAGCCAAAGGAGCCTAAAGCATGAAGTGAAATTAAAATACTGCATACATGGGCATACATGAACAATTTACATCTTCCAAAACAGTACCAAGGCTTGCTGGTACTCAAAGACAAAAATCATACAGAGACTGCAAAACATCTGGAAATCTGTAAATTCACTTAAGCCCTAAATAACAGCAGAATTGCAATGCACTCAGGCCTGATCTGTTTGTTAAACTAGTTCTATAGTACGTTCTAGTACCAAAGGTCTAGCCTTTGAGGTGTGCACCTTTTTGAATCTTTTTCTGGGCCAAAATCCCTGCCTGCTAATAAAGAAGGCCATTTTAAAATGACATAGATTGAGCTCTTCCATGCAGGGGTAAATGGCCAGCAAGCTATGGGATGCCATATTGAACAAGGGAGCCTCCTTCCCTGGCTTCTGTCTAGTGGGAAAAAGCCTATTAATAGAGAATCCTCTCTCCTGTTTTCATAATTAATTTTAGAAAAGCAACATTGAGAGGTCTTTTCCTTAATTGTCTGCCTCCACAGAGACCTTGTTTATATTCAAAGTGACATAAAATATCAACATTTCTTTAAAAGCAAGACTTTGGGATAGTTTTCACAGAGAAACCAAAACTGTATAGCAAATGGGAGGCAGGAACTCTATCATATATTACAACTGAACTATGCTTGTGGCCTAATTTGCTTTTCTATCTTATTTTTGTAATGAAAGGGCAGTTTGTTTGCAGTAGCAAAGCTGTTTGCTATTGTGATCATTGGTTGCTCACTATATAGCTGTGATTTGCATGATTCTAATGTGTGCACTCTAGTTCAAACATTCCCAGTAGTTTTTTTGACTCACAGTGGTTCCTACAGCATGTATGATTTCTTTTCTTTCAGTTAAGGGAATCTATGAAAAAAACCCCCATAAAGTCATGTGGAAAACCCTACAATTTAATTTTGGAAATGCTTTTGTTACCAGCCCTTTTTCAAACAAGAAGTCCCATTGGTGTAAATAAATGCAGGATGTAGGTTGGGTAGAACCCTTACTTTATAACAGTTCACTTGTAGGCCCCACCTGTGTGTTTTCTCACGGAAATAAAGGCAAAGTAAGGAATTCTCCTATTTCCCTGCATGTCCTAAGGATTTCAGGGAGCAAGCACAACTACAGCAGCAGTTCTACTTCGCAACCTTTAAGTAGCATGTAGATCAGAGCAACAACATTTATCACCTTCAAGGAGGTGCTCAGCTGCCCAAAAGATCAGATCGTAAATATTTAACTGTTTATGAGCACAAAATAACCAAACCTATACTATTATGTACCTAGAGGAAACACCTTTAAAACGAACGTTCTTAGTTAGCGGTGGAGGAAATGCTTGAAAGGAAATTTTTTTTGCTTACTAGACATCAGCATTGTCAGTAAATGTGAATGAAGAATTTGAACATGGGATGGCAGAATTTCCAGTGAGGTTTTAGTGAGGCTTTAAAGCTATAATCGAAAAGAGAGCTTTTTAAATGTAATTGGTATTTTAGATGCTGATCCTTGAAAATCTGAAACACAGCAATCACAAATGTATGTTGAACCAAATCCATTGAGGTAGGGATCAACAGACTACAACTTAAGCACATTTGTTCATATCCATCCCTAGTAAGGATTAATGTCCTGAAGTACATCAATATTGTGGCTGTATGTGGATAGTAGTTGAATTGAAATGAAAAAAAATAAACAAATGGTAAATATCTGTTTTTTAAAATACATATAGTCATTCTTTCAACTTAAAAATAAGTTCAACCTTAAACACTTGTAGCTTTTGAAGACGCATAAAGATAAAATACAACCTGAAAGATAAAGCAAGACATTCTTCATAAACTGGTGCAATCAGTAACACATTCAAGATAACATCTGCTAGAGTATCTAACACAGATAATTTTTGAAAATTTAAAAGCTTTATTTGCTAATTAACTTGTGGATGTTTTTCTACACTTGTTATTTACCTAGAAGATAGAAAAGTAGAACAAAGCCGAGCCTTTATTTGCTTAGCAACCTATCAAGCAATTGCACAGAATTATTTTTAAGTAGGTCCAATGGCAGCTCTTTTGAATTGCGATTTTTTTGTTTACCTTGCTGGTACAGCAATAATAGCAAGGTGGGGTCTTATTCACTCGGCAGGTAGGACCCTAAAATTCTGAATGCTTCATTGTTTACCAAGTCATCAGACACATGAGTGCTGGGTTGACCCATGTTTACCCAAACCCTTGTGCACTGACAACAAGGTGTGGCTTTATTGGACTGTAAGTCATATAGCTTTGAGAGAGAAGCTCAGCTTCTTTGCTGCAGTGCTTTAAGGAAATAATGGAGACATTCAGGGATGAATTAATAGATTTATGGCAATACATATTAATTGGGAATGTTTTCCTTATGGGAACTATATCTGGATGCAATGACCAAGGGCCAGAAATTAACAGGCTATGACAAAGAAAAAGAATCTATTTGTGTTAAGTTTGCAGGCAGCAGTTAAATAAAGGGAACATCTGTTTATCAAAGGCAATGTGCTGCTTCTAATTAAACCCTCATCTTGCTTGATTCTAAATTAGTAACTAGGGATTCAGATCACACCCTTAAACAGACAAACTTCAGGATTTTTCTCTCCAGTCTGCTATATTGTAAGAGATAAAACCCCCAAATTTCCTGTTTTGTATTTCGAATAGGTGTTGTCCCATAATTATAATTACAGTTGAGAGAGACATTATGTAATGCAATTCTTGCTGCAATGTATGTTTAAAGTTGCAGCCTAATAACTTAAGGAAAAATTGAACTGAGTAGGAGTTTAGCTGCTGTGACCTTTAACCAAGGAAAGTTGTCATATTATTTACAATGGCAAGAATTTTCAAACACTTTGAGGAATGATGAACAGTTTAAACTACTGTAAGTATTAGCTATTACAGTAAGTCCTGAGTCTTAGAAGTAAGTTATTATAGCTCTGAATGTTTCATGTCCTTCAGCCTAAATAGTTTCATTGCACAGCTGATCTATTCCAAAGGAATTATGACACTTGCAAGAAAAAAGGAAAATTTATTTTTAATAGTCATCGTCTAAAGCAGTAAATCACACCACAATTTTTTTTTTTTAAAAAATCCAAGTATGGTTATTCATACAGAAGGGAAAAAAAAAAAAAAGGATTCTGCTCTGTTCTCTAGCATTTTTGGCAGGTAGGTGTGATGTTTGAAAAGATTTTAGAAGCACTGTTTTTGCAAAGCTGATATAAAGCGGCTACAGTAAAAAATTCTTTTCCTCCCTGGCCCCCACGATGAGAAATATGCTGCATAACCAAATCTAAAATGACATAGAAGGCCACAATACAGAACATATCTTAAGGGCATTACAGATCCAAGAATAATTTTCAAGATATTGGTAAAGTCATTAATTTCAACAGTATGATGTCCTGATCCACAGCTATTTCAGGCTGGAGACTTCCTGCTTAAAATCTGACTGAAGCAACTGCAAGCTTCTTCCCTCTAGTGCCTCCTATTTTTAAGAGAATATGTCTTAAAATGTGTCATGTTGAAGCAACAGCCACATAAAACCCTATGACTGCCTTTTATGATGCTATTGCTGTTTGTAATTACACCATCCAACTAATACACACAACACATCCTCCTGTGGGGTCAACCATTGGGATCTCAAGCAACTGCTACTTTTTTTTTTTTTTTGAATTTTATATGTGTTCATAGCCATGGTGAACAAGATAGAATTTTTCATTCATGCTAGAATTCTTGGATTTATTTTTTGCTAAACACACATCTGCATTTGTGTAATTTCTACATCTGGGGGTTTTGTTGTTTGATTGTTTCAAGAAACTGTAATCTTTAAATAAGAGCTCACACAGTGTTCAGATCCTTTTTAAACTGTCGTATACAGATATGAATAATCTTAACTACTGACTCCAGAAACCTTTTTCTCAATAGCAGCTCTGGTGGTCAGAGTCCATGATTCATCAAACCTTAAAGGCTTATTTCAATTCAGATTTTTTACTAGACTCTGTTGCTCTCTTTAAATTTGTCAGATACTCCAGAATAGCCCCAGAATAATAAAATCTCTCCCATTCTTGTATTAATTTTACAAATCACACCTTGTTTGTTTGTTTGTTTGTTTTTGTTTGTTTTTTTAGTTTAAAAGAAGAATCTTTTTTGAACACAGTTTACAATTCAGTAATTAAGAATTCTTATCCTATAAATATAACCTCCTCCTATAAATGAAAGAATAATAGTAATAATAACTAAAGAGAAACTTTCTATAGTGAAGTATTAAAGCCAAAGTCATCATCATCTCTGTGAGTACTTTGATAATTGATTATTACTAATGCTTGCATGTATAAAGTGCTGGCCTCCCCTTCTGATGAAAGATACTATAGCCTGAATTTGAAGTTAATCATGGACAATTTAGTTTTGTACAATAAATTTGATAAAACTCAATTTTGTTCATTAGCATTACCTTATTGCCTCTCACAGTGCTTCAAGACAACATTTTTATTATAACTAACTCACCATGTCTATTGAACACCTTTACATACTAATACTCCCAGTTTGCTCATTTGATGACTGTTAGGCCCAACTTACTGCTTCACATTTCAGCATTCCAATAAATCTAATTCCTGTTATGTTAGGTTTTTTAACTGGTCTAGTTTTGCATTCAGAACACCTTTTTTTATGGCAGGCTGTTCAGAAACTACTAAGAACCAAGGCACTGAAGGACAGTTGCTTCATTAACTGACTCAATTTTTACTAATGTGTAGTGCATAATTTGAGTCTCTGCACCATAGAACAATCCATTCTCAATGGCTTATGGCAGAGTTTTATAAAGGTGCTGTTCCTCACAGGATGAGAATACATATCTTTAATGAATCTCAAGTAAAGGTAAATTCACAAGAATGCAAACGTTAAATTTAGAATACAAAGTTATGTTATTTAATTATTTCTAGAAATATATAATAGTGGTTCAGAATTGATAAATAAATACTTGCCTATTCACTTTTGTCATAAAAGGAAATATTACCTTTGTTCCATTGATGAGGAAACATCCTTTGGAAAGTAAGATGTGGGTGGATTAAAAATGAGAAAATAACACCAGAACACTGAACTTATAAGTCTCGTATGTTCCAGGAACCAAGCAGGTGATTAGTAGTACTGAAAGTGATAAAGTTTGAGGTGGACAGAGTTAATAGCATAGTTTAGGGGAGGCTTCTTATATGTGAAGGCTATCTACAGATTTTTCCACATGTAAAATTGTAACTCAATTACATAATATAAATTTGCTAGTATTCATTCTCCTCATAGTGGTCCCATTACAGAAGACATGTAAAATCCTTGGTTCAGTTCCCAAAAGGGAGTTCAGCAACAATAACCCTTCCTTCCTCTTTCCATTTTCTCCATTGCTTGGCTTCCTTAGAAAACAAATACAGGTGTATATGCTAGAAACCAAAGTACATTCCAGACTTTGATCAGAATAGCTGCAGGACCAGGACTGTTGAATAAGCTTTGGAGCATACTTCAGGCTAGACACAGACAAAGTAAGGCTTCAAATGGTTCAACAGCAAGTGAGATAAAATGTTTCTTCTGTGAGAAAGGGAAGAGGGACTCACGGAGAGACAGTTAAGCACAGTACAATGTGGAAATGCAGGAGTACAAAAAACTGCACCAAAGTAACTTGTGTCTGGATACTTATTATTGTTTTATATACCAAGATGAAGAGAACAAAAATAACATGGAAGAAGACAGTGTTCTGTCTCAGTAGATAGTACTGTATACGATGAACTGTTTGCATGAATAATATCCCTCTCCCCTTCCCCTCCCCTCCTTTTTGTTGATCTGTAAGTGATAGTATTGATGTAACCTATAGAAAGACAAACTGCATGTAAAGTCCCTGATAAAACTCAATAGAAAAAAATTTTTAAACAAAAGCTATTTGCTGCAAGCTGAAATCTGAATTTGGAAGAGCATTTAGTGTTGATGGTGCAAGGGAAACACATACTGAAACACATACTGAAACGTATACTGAAAAACATGTTGATGAATAAGCTTTCCATAAATATGTTCTCACAGTATTAAAGACAGAGTTGAAAAAACCTAAATCAAAAGCAACAGATGGCCAAACAATCTCACATGAGGAAAGGAAACAGCATATTCAAAGCAGACCTCAACTTACTTGAAAAGATAATAATTGCTGTTCAAAGCTCAGTCTTAGACATTAGAGAATTAAGGGTATCCATTACCAATCTTCTACCTGAATCTAGAAATACATGGATTACTAAAATAGTAACCAAGGCAAGCATAAGTAAAGTAGAACATGTCCATTGAAATTCTCCCCATACTATTTGTATTTTTGATGGAATGGGTCTGTATCAGACCCATCAGAGGGAAGAGTGTTCATGACACATTTGGAGAACATGAAACATTTGTTTAGCATTTAGTGTTGTGTAAAGGTACAGAAAGCCACGGAACTTGGTCTGTGTTTGATATTTACTGGAAAAAGAGATGCAAGACCTCAATCAGATTTGCCTTGGGAATGTAGCATCAGATCAAAAAAACTAGCAGTGGTGAGTAGCCTCACCAAATAATTATTTAAAGAATTAAAAAGTTTATAAACACAGGGCACATGACAGTTCTGTACACAGGAAGCAAGTTTCTATGTAATGTGCTTCAAACTAAATAAAACCAATTCTAACTCATGCCTGAGCTTTCCCTATCTACTGCTGCACATATTCCCGTGTTTGAAATTAAATGTTAGTTACACTTACTGGTAAAGACAGAGACATCCTTGTGTGCTGCACTGCGTTTGACAATGAAAGGTCTTACCCAGCCTATAAGAAAGAGTTGGACAAGACTCACTCATAGCAACCAGTATGTTGTCTTGGGAGACAGAGAGCACTGACTGGACTGCATGACTGTTTTGGTGTGGTGTTTTTTGATGGGTTTGTTTTTTCCTGTTGCTTTGTTTTGTTTTGTTTTCTTTAGGTTTTGAACTATAATTTTTTTAGATCTTTTGTAGGTCAAAAAAGTGTTTATTCAAAGGGAGGAGTCTGGACAATAGGAGCCATTACCACATCTCTTTTACAAATGGCTTTGCCATGAGTTCAGTATGTCTGTAGAGGTCTGACAACTGATTAAAAGTATATTATTATCAGCAGATGTGAAACTGATTCCACATAATTATCACTAAGCATGACAGTCTATTTTATGATGCACTTAATGCAAAAACTCAAGCAGGAATTTGGTGACAATCTCTGCAGTGATATACACAAGTTATGGCTGGATAATTCAAGCAAAAATGAATTTCAGTATTGTGGTAGGTGACATTTTCAGTATCCAGCTGAAACCTGAAGCTTAGAAATGCTGGTGTGTCCATTCCTTTCAAAGCAATAATTTCTTTGCATTAGTAATAGACTGAGATATACAAAAAAGTATGAGCTTAAACCTGTGCTAACCAACATATCAGTGATGAAAATGCAGATGTTCATACACTCAGCACAACGGTTGCTGTACTCTCTCCTCTAGTGTATTGAATATTTTTTTATAATGGGATAATAATGTATTATGTATTTACAGACTTTGCTACAGTTAAGCAATTTTAGTTCTTTCTTTCTTAATATGCAAAAACATTTTTAGCATGATACGTCTTGTTGTTAATGGCAATATTACCACTGAGCAACCACTCAGACAAAGTTATTACAACCAAGAAATCCTTCAGTAGGCATCTTGAAAATGCAGCACCAAATTTTCTATCCCAGGTGGACGCACCAACTAATTTTTATAACTTTAATTTGTCAGCTAACACAGTGATATATAGCAGCTGAAAATTTTCAGCAATGCTAGTAGCTTCAACTTTTACAATCTTTTTAGGATGTGTTTTAAATGACTCTGAAAAGAGATAAAGGTTTAAAATGTACTTGACTGTATTGACATCTGTTTCTCAAAAGCAAAAGTGAAGATAGGGTGGGTCTCAGCTTATTAACCATCATGCTTAACGTTGTCCCTCAAATAATTCTATTTCATTTCCACCAAGCAGTATACATTTCTCATGTCAACACTTGATACACTTAAATATTAACCAAATGTTATCTGAAACTTGAAGCTGATGAATCTCTTAGTGTTTGTATCTGCTACAAATGAATCTGAGAAAGATTAATCATGATATTTTTAAAAAGAGTACTCAAAAATGTAGTAATTTCAACTACTTTCAGCTGTAAAGAGGTACATATGTAGCCAACCAGCTGTCTCTGCCTAGAGTGGGGGCAGGGAAAGGGAGAGATGGTGGTTCATTTCATCTATGCTACACACTTATCTAAGGGATGAATCACCCTTTGGGAATCTACCTCCATTTATGACAGAAGTGCAGATGACTTGCTTAGTGCCCTAAATTTAGATTGCTAAAATTAGATGGGGTGCATTTTACTTTCATTCATTTATTTAATTAATCCAGTTAAAATAATGATCTATTAGTTATACTGAAAAAAGTGGTGCAATTTTGTTGAAAGCTGTGATAATACTGTCCTGCCTAGAACAGTCTGGAGTTTAAGTAATGTGTGGGTGAAATGAAGTATCATCACCGTTTTAAACAGAGAGAATTTAGGATGCAGAAAGACTATGTGAATCACTCTAACATGCACTTAAACTTTGTGTCAGAGTAAAAAGAGAGTGATTGCCTGTTAAGGCAACAAATTAATTGAGATTTTGATATCAAATGAACTGAGGCCTTTTGGATCCAATGGGGGATTTACAACAAATTCTAAAAGTACTGCACTCCCACACTCCCACTCCAGATTGATTATAATACCTGTCCCATTCCTCCATTTATTCATATGTGTGTACATACCTGTTTACACGTGTTTTTATGTAAGTGTATGTACACTTTTATAAAGTGTATATAAATGCATGAGTTTTATGTCAAGTATCCATGCCAATTTCAAGCTCAGTTAGTAATACAGTAAGTATGGCAGAGTAAGTATTCCTTTCAGGAGAGGAGAGAAGAGTACCAGACAGTTTCCTGCTATACTATTCAGGAAATATTTCAGAATTTTTGTGAAATACTTGAGTCAAGTTGTTATACATAACAAAGGGTAATTAACAGGTGTGTAAAGACATTTTGTTCTTACTCATCTGCATCTTTAGTTTGGTCTCTTGCACATGATATTAACAAGGCTGCTGCATGCCATATTGATGAAAAGTTATGAAACTGAAATGGTGATGATCAGAGATTTTTATAGGGGCTACATTATCAAGTGAAATATAATAGTTCTCTCTTGGTTAGTGTAATGTTAGAAATACGTTATGGATTGTATTTATTGTCAAAAATCCGTATTACTTTTTCACCTCTGATATCCAAAGCCTTTTCTACCAGTATGCCAAACAATTTGCCTAAATCAAGAGCAGTAACAAAATGACAGTGGTATGATGTGTGTTTCCAGTCTGAATCTTTTCCTTGTATTGTCTGAATATCCAAATAGTCAGAATGTATCAAGTAGAAGAGTTGTAATTTTTCAGGCAGCTTGTGTAAACCACTGGATCATTTGCAGAGCAGCATTAAAGCACATTTGCAATGAAGCCACAGGCAATCTTTTGTCAAGTCTAATACATCCTGCTAAAAGCACTATCTTGAAGATCAATTTGGTCGATAAGGCTTACTTTTACTCAAAAACTAGTTAGAACACTTTATTGCAGTGATAGATAACTCTAATCATAATAGACTTGTATTTGTGCCTTATTATACTAGTGGTCCTTATCATTAGTTGGTGTTTACTCTTTACTCTGCTACATAGGCTATCTGGCTAATGATGCTGTCTCCCATTTCTTTGATCTTTTCTTCAGCTTTTTTTTTTTTTTTTTTCCAGCAGACAGATGGTTTTCTAAAAGAGGTGCCACAAATATTCTTTGTATTTTTCTAGGCTCATGACCTTTGCTCTCAATTAAACATCCATACTCTCAAAGACACAGTGACAAGCCAAACATGAAGATGTGGGATCTTCTTCCTGCCACTTTTAGGCTTAAGTTAGGTAAGTACGCAGCTTAATTTTTAAAAAACGTTTCTAATATTTTAATGTATAAAATTGCGTAGTTGAATAAAATATTATTTTTCACGTGTTTTCTCCCAATATTCTCACAACGTGCTATCAATTTTACATTTCAGAATAGACCATCTGTTTCTCCTCTTTGCTTGAAGCGTCCAGTTTATGCAGTCACACATAGGAAAACTGTAAAGCCATCTTTGTACCAACAAGACCTTGATACATTGATAAACTCTTAGATACTCTTTTTTGTCAATTTGTCCTTGCTTTTATTAACATTGAGCATACAGTAAGCAATATCTTTCAGATACCAGCAAAAATGTTTCTCTTCTTAAATGTTACCAACAGAACAGAACTATTTCAGATCATCCATCAAGAGCAATTTTTACGTGTGTAAAACATGGGTGGCTTCAGTGAGAATGAAGAATCCTGGATCAACTCTTCATTTTAGATTAGTCTGCAAAGGAACCACTTATTGGTGACACTATTAGGGTTATTAAATTCTACAGTAAAGGTGAGCAGATATTTAAAAAATTTGAAGAAATGAATCCACCAGTGATCAAGTGATGGTGAATTTCTAACAGAATACAGTTATGCAAGATGGACTGAACAGAAGAGGAAACCAGCTTTTTCACAGTGTGTCTTCTCTTTATACTGGAGTACTATTGGTTCAGTTTTGTCAGATTTGAATGTTCTGAGATCTACCTAGTTTCCTTAGAAACCTGAACTACTGAAACCCTTTGCACCCTTACCATGGGCATAGGAAACCTGTGTTCCACTCCAAATTAACACTGGACTACTATTTGCAGTGCAAATATTGCAATAACAAGTTGACTGTGCTACCCACGGATTTATACAACTATTGCAACCAACTTTAAGCTTTGCTGTTAGATCTTGGTTCATTCTTCTCTATCTGCAATGGCTACCAGTACTATTTTTCTAGTTTTGACTTAGAGTAAGGCAAATTACAGCATTTTTCTTCCAAAAGATCTATTCAAATGAATAATAAAAAAAAACTAAAAACAAAAAAACCCCAACAAACTCCGTTAGTGCTGAAACTTCTGAAATCAGAAACTTACATACTAATTTTATAATGCAACTTTGTTATGCTCTACATCTAGTTCTTACTTGCTCATAGATGAGTCCTTTTGGGTCACATCTGATTGCTTTGTTTGCCTATGCATAGTATCCTGTGGGATATATGTTTTCAAACTGAAAAGGGTACAGAGAAAAATCCATGAAAAATTAGCTGAGGGGTAAGTGTCATGACTGACAACAGTAGATTTAATCTATCATTCTATTTAATTTATCAAAAAGAAGTTGGAGAGAAGAGATGGCTGTGATGCGTAAAAAATACATTGATAGACAATAGTAACTTACAAATAGTTATTTAATCTGATGAAAACATCTAAATAATTACTAGATTAAAAAAATGGATTATTAAGATAGAAATGTACTTATAGATCTCTGTTTAAAGCCTCCCCCCCCAAACATTATCACTATTAGTATGAAATTATAGGCATAAAAATTAAGAATTATGTGATGATTATAAAAGCTCAGACTCAAGACTTAAGGGTGTCTTCAAAACTATATACCACTAAAAAAAAGTAGGACGTGTTATATTTTATGGATGTCAAAGAAAATCCCTGTCTTCCACCAGTAATGACACACTACTCACCTTCCTCATCACCCTATGCAATTTTTAGTTATATAACATGAGCCTTAGAAGAAATGAGTTGCTGTCAGGTGTGGTCAAATCAGGTCAGACCAGATAAGCTCAGACCTGATCTTCTAAAACTGTAAAGCACTGACTTATTTTCTGTTTTGGCATCTACTTTAAATATAGAGATGTTTGGAAATGATCACATTCCACCATAAATCTACAATAGCCTTTCTGTCCTCTATCTCCTGCTTAAAACAAACTTTCAATTTGGCTTAAGAGAAGATGAATTTTCATTCAAGATCTTTAGTGCCTGTCAACACTAGTGAATAGGGAACCATTTCCCTTACTTAATGTCAAGGACATACACAGAATTGATCTACATCCAAATCCCTTCCCTCCACCTGTAAGAGCTGTACTGGTTATAGACTGAATAAAAGTTAAGTGTGCCAGTCATACTTTAAATATTGTGTTATTATATAGGTACTTTGAGTAGCCTAGCCATGATGATGAGACTACTTGTAGTACTAAAAAATGAGACTAGTTCACTGCTATATCTGCAGAAAACAGCATGGAAATATTACAAGACTAGTGTAGGAAAAAGGCTAGTCTACTATCATTGTATTGGGAATATAGTACACATCTCCCATCATCGTTATATTTTTAAAATAAATTGATATAATGGCAAAAATAAATGTAGTTAAACTGATACACTTTAAACGTATTTATCACTGGACCACAAGATTTATTTTGATTTACTTACTCTAACATATATCAATAATTTATTTATTTATTGATATTTTTATCCCTTTTAATCTCTTTCCAACTTGTTAGGATATTTGTAAATTATAGTAAGAGTGTCTAAGGTATCCAAGAAACTCGAATTAATTTGCTAGAATAACCAAAAATGTAGATGATTTTTAAGATGGCATTTATGCTAAGGAGTCTCTGTTTATTTTTTTTAAGAGATCTTCAGATGAGAGAATTCCTGATGTGTGAGAGCTCCTTGATAAATAAACTATATGCCTCATATGCCATATGACTTCCTGGTAAAAACAAAAGACTAGAAGATAGAAGTTTCTCTGGTTGAAATACCAGGCAAGTTAATAACTCATGTGTACACGAGGACATCATGTTCATTTTCTTGTGTTTTTAGTCAATGATAGTGAAAACTGGCTGAATGGGACAACTGAAAGAATTTCTGATAAATACATTCTGGCTTCTAGAAATTATCAGAGAATTAGTTAACACTGACAAACTTGAAAGTTTTGGTAAGCACTTGAGACAATCTTGGAAAAAAAAAATTATACTTAATAATGAGTAAGCATTTTGTCTTTCATTGACAGAAAAGAAAGACTTCACTCACCTTTTCAAGAATCTCATAAACTTGAAAGCCAAGTGGTAGGAAGGTGAAAAGGTTTTCCCAGATTTCTATATGGGAGAAAATGCAAAATTGTTGTTTGGTTTTTTGCCAGGTTTATTGATTCTTTTTTTTTGTTATAACACACCTAGATTACTGAAAATCTTGTTAGAAACATCTCACATAATCTTTACATTCATTCATACAGATTTATAAATTTCCTTCTAAAATTTTACATAAAGCATCTTCTCATTGAGGAAAACTGATGACATCAACGCCCGCCACTCTAATAAGGACATTTAAATGATTAATAAATGTGTTCTTTATTTTCATGGCATTTGCCCTTTCTACTAAATCCTGCTTTCAACTTTTCGGATTTAGAAGTGACCTAGAATAATGGTTCTGTTCCTGAAACACCCAAAACACCTATTATTTTCTGTCAAGTTATCTATCCACAATTTATTGAAGGTTGCTATGCCTAAAATTGTGGAGCTTGGTACTTTCTGGGCATGATTTCATTTGTTTATACACTTTAAAATTTTACAGTTAGAAAATATTTCACAAGAATGCAGAGAATATGAAGGAAATATGACTAGCTGCAGTTCTGAAGCATTGGCAAAAGGAAGCTACAGTCTTCTTTTCCACTAACTCCTGCACTCAGTTCTAGGGAAGACTGAATAAAGGAGATGGAAGAGTAATTCAGAAGCAATTGATAATAACCTATGCCTCTCTGTCAGGATTCTTGACAGTTCCACAGTATCTGTAAGAAATGTCTTTGCCAAAGGTTGCGCTTTTGGTGCAAGATGCAACTAACAAGAGTATAGTTTTCCTAGTATAAATATTCTAACAACACAAATGCAGTATGTATTTTGAGCAACTCCGACACAGAAACTTGTCAAGAGAATTATATGAGCATTTTGCATTTTTGCCATTTTCTGGAAAAAATAAATTAATTTAGACTTCCCCATAGTCACAGGTAAATATGTGTATAAAATTTAATGGATTTTCCATATTTAGAATCCTTAAAATAGAAGTCTTTAACATGTCATATTGTAAGATGGCTTTCTTAAAATGCACCTGGAAAGTAGTGATGAGATTATTATCACTCAGGAATGCAGCATCATTTACAAGGATTTATGTGAACTATAAAAACATATGCAGATATGCACACATTGAATCTCTGATTTTCTTAGTTTATAGATAAGTTGCAGCCTTAAATAATCTTCATCACTTGAAATTGTACTCTGGATGCATTTTTATGCATAGTTAGTGATCTATTATTCACATGCAGCTCATTGACACCACCTGAGATATTTTATATTCAATACGATTGATTCTACAGTTTATAGGATAGCCATCTGTATGAGCTAGTCAGTTTTCATTTGTTTTAAAATGAGATCTGTGTGGCTAATACTTGCCAATATAAATGAAAATTTGGTGTATGAAATTAACTTTTAATACTGATTTAATAATCATAGTAACACAAATACTGATTAGGACATATATGTGTATATAAAAACCCCTCAGAAGACAATAAATCAATCTAAAAATTAGTTTTTCTCCTGCAAAGTATGAAGTTCGCAATGTTTATGTCCAGAAAGGGGCTCTTCTCACTATATTTGCTTGGTCAGGTCTGCTACTCTATGCAATCTGAGATATCAGCATAACAGGAAATAGAAAGGAAGCTAGACTTCCTCTGCAGCCTGGCAATTTCAAATATGCAGAACACAGATATAATGACAAAATAAAATTGATGCTTCTCCCTTTGATTTCTCAGGACAAAATCTATTTCTTAAGCCAGTTTGTTTGAAAACACTCCAGTTTTCACATTTCTATTTATGCTACACAGTGATTCCAAGGAGATGGAATTAGGCTTGAGACACCACTTTGTGGCATAAAAATATGCTACCACAACTATTTATTTATATTGCTGTCACGTGTAACAGTCCTGGTCCAAGACGATATCCCAGTTGTGCTTGATGTTTTTCAGGCGCAAACTCAAAACAATGCATTTCCCCAGCTTAGAATGCAAAGATGAAAAAGAGATATTACAAGTGAAACAATGAAACAATATTCTTGAGAAAGATAGATGGTAGTTTCAGCCACTGAACCACATCCCTCATTTTTCAGTTTTAAAAGAGGATGATATATTAGCATATATGACCATATTTGGATGGCCATGGGCACTTCCTCTCAAGTATGAGATAAAAGACAAATATGTTAAAATCTTATAAATCATTCTAAGTCAATGGAAGCTAATGTTGTGGACCAGCTAAAGGCAGGATCCCATATTCTCAGTGTGGCAGAGCTTATGAAGAACTTGAAAACTGCATGCAAATTATTTGAGTTAGTACAGAAGCTTAGACATGGTCAAGTACTGAACCTGGGAAATGATTTTGCAGAAACATTCTGAGTAGGTGCTCAGCTGTAAAAACCTGCACAGAAAAGAGATGGCTGAAAGCAAAAAAATGAAAACAACATGATGGAAATAGAGGCAAGAGATTGCTGTGTGAATGGATAGAATGAAGTTAATTCTGCAGAAAGAATGAAAAAAAACCCAAGCACTGAACTAATATGAAAACATAGTAAGAGATCAAAATTGCAAAAAATGCTCAGGTTAACAACTTGAACAGGCAGGATGTGGTATTGCTCAGGATAAATTATGAAGTGAGGAAGGCTGTGGGAAAGGAATAATAAACACTGGTTTCATCATGTTGAGCTTGAGCTGAACCTCCGTGGATACAACAGGGTCAAATTTTAGTTTGAATACAAAATAAATTTGTAGTAAACTAAAGAGAGGTAATCAGTATGAAGCATCAGTGAAACAAAGTAACTGGATTTGTGCTTATGTGTTTGACTGCCATTAGTCAAGGTGGAAAAAGAAATGGAATTCTGAAAAGACTGTTAGTGAGAGCATATGAAGTACGTCTTGCAAGTGTGCAGTTCAAAGGAATTCTCATTATAACTCTCTCAAAGAAGCAAAGAGAGGATAGGATTTCAAGAGGTGCATGGGTGATATTGTCAAAAATGACTGCCAAGTCACAGAGAATAAAGTTGTAATGCTAATCCTGAGGTTTAGCTAGGAAGATGTAAGTTTGGGCTTGTCTGGGACCACTATGGTGAGAAGCTAGGCCAAATAAAGAGGGAATGTAATTTTGCATTTTGTTATTGTCCTTATTTTTTATCGAAAGAGTCATAAAGGGAACAGAGAGAGAATTAATACAATAAATAGAAACATGAGAACTGGAGCTAGGCTTGTAGATTTGTGAATTAAACTGGAAAAGTAGTCAGTCTTTCCAAAGGAAGAATAAGCAAAGATGAAAGAACTGTGAAATGAGAGGAAGTCTAGGTAGTAAGGCAGAGATCTTAGGGCTTCAGACTGGAGCTACTGAGACTCCTTTTCTAATCTTAAAAGCTTCCAAGTGCTGCTAAAGTCTTGGTTTACAGAAAACCTCAGAATAGGCAAAAGACGGCAAGACACAAGAAAGGAAGGTCTCACCTTAGTCTTTATGTTCACAGTTTACAAAGTTTGTACAAAAACAACTCAATCTAAATCTGAGGACCGAGACTAAAAGGAACAGGTGCCTCCATCAGTAGAACCTGTAAAACGTGAACTACAATGTTATCACAAATTCTGTCTCTCTCAAAGAGATAGTTTCATATCTTTGCTAAGACGTCTTCAACATATTTAATGAGTGACTGTATTTACAGCATGAAAAAATGCATCAGCTTCCATTTACTATCTGAACAATAAATATTTTCATACTTAACTGAAGTGCTGAGAGTTGTCTTCCCAAATTTAGTGAACAGCATTCTAGTACAGCTATATTAGTACCTGATTCAAACCAGTGTACTACATATTCAAGCAACTCAGGTATGCACTTAGCAATAAATTATATACAGATTCTTACAACAGATTCAAGAAACAACAGAACCTCAGCTGCCAAATGTCAAGTGATAAAGGAAGAGAAGGTCCTAAGTTTAGGTTAAAAACATATACTTATCTCCTTCTGTTGTCAAGCATAAAGACTATCTAACCTTTCCAGAGGCAGATGGGCAAAAGGCCCAAGGCAGAAGTGAAAAAACCCATGGAGTTGTAAAGAACTGTTTGAAAGACATTTGACTTTATTAATAAGCTGGGATTAGTCTCAGGAAAATCTACCCTCTCTAAAGATGTGCCTGAATGTTGTGCTTTATGTACTATGCTTAGAATTGTATAAGAGACCAGCTACATTAATAGCATCCAAACTAACTTCAAAAGTAATTGTTCTTTTTTAAAGTGGTAGAGATTAAGGCACTCAAATGTACTGATGCCTTTGCATTTTTACAATCAAAAATGTTTTCTAAAAGCTAGGATGTTTATTCTTTAAAAAGTGAGAACATCTGCTGCTTAATTATTCTATATGCACTGTACCAGACCTTGTCATGATTAAAAGTAGCCCTGATACTGTGAGGGATTTATATCACAGTCATTGATATTATATGAGAGTAGAGAGTACAGAAAGATGAAAGTCCAAGTCATATGTCCAATCTTGACAATGCTGTCATCCATGGGCCTTTGATGTCAAAGGAAAACCTGTATACCATATGCCATAAGACAAACTTGTGCAGTATAGACCTCATTTGTTTTGCAAAATTTACGTAATTTTAACTAGTAAATTAGAGAAATTAGTCACTGTGAAATTTTGCTCTGCAATGACACCAACTTCTGTAAAGTTTCAAAAATGCATGTGCAGAAAAGAGTACATAAAATTTGAAGTTTCAAGAATGGACTAAATTCTAGTTCACTTGGGTTAAAATTTATGAAGGTTCTGCAGAACCTACACCTTATTCTGCTACAAGAAGCAGCTCTTACTCTATTTGAAATAATGGTTGACAGGACAAAGGGAGTGGTCAAAGATTATAAAAGAGCACTGAGAATCAATTTATCTGTTGCCAGGTCAGCAGAGCTTCCTCCCCAGAGATAGGCACTATCTAGTTTTGCCTTGATCCATTGCAAGTTGTTGCCTGGTAACTTGAGTTGTTTCCATTTCAGGTCAGTTTTTATTAAATGAAAACCTTTTAATTACAAGCTTGACTGCTGCAATATTTTTGTTGTGCAAAAAAATGACCCCAAATGCTTACATAAAACCATGCATAAATCCAGGCCCTGCTTTCCCATTGTTACCTCTACACCTATTTACTCTCAGGATTTCTCCTATCTGAATAGTTCAATCTATTTGTTAGGCTAAAGTTAAACGTTCATTCTTTCTCCTGAGAAGTGATTCTGACCATCTTCCTGTTCCTGGAATGCTTTCTGCTCTGTGCCAGTCAGGCTTCCGCCCTTGGCATTGACTGTATTCCTTCTTCTGGAGCCTGTCTGGAGAAGTCTTTCCTGGTAATAGTGTGTATCCAGGACTTTCTAAGTTAAAGCCCTATTCTTAGCACTGCACACTATTTACAGTCCTAAATATAAATGTTATTTGTTCCCATTGAAAGTTTTCCTTATCTTTACAGTAATACTAAAATATCAGAAAACGCAGGTACCTCTGAGAGGCACAAATTAAGAGCAATTATTAGGAGAGATTTCCTGATTCCCTAGTGAGGTCAAGTTAATCCCACATCAGAGTTCTCCGCTGGCATGAGACAGCTCCTCTTCCACTCCATGTTGCACCAGAAGAGTAAATATCACACTACCATATATGAGGCTGCATATTTCCAAGAGCTTTCTGAACTGGTGCAGCTTGCAGCATGAAAGAAATACTTCTTCTACTGCACATTATATATATTAGGACATAAAGGCTGTTTGTGCTGATTTGATGAATCCCCAACTGTGTAACTGGCTGTTGATATGCAGCTACCTAATCTGCCAGTCTACCAGCATATGAGAGTACTGACTTCGGTGATTAATATTCAGAGCTCAACATTAATTAGTATAAAATAGCATTCTCTTACCAGCACTGTCATATTTACTTTGCAATCAGTCTGCTTTTCTGGTAGAGTATTAGAAGAGCCAAACATGGAGCAATTTGCTGCACAAGTTACACTGCAGGCCCACACGTGGAAAGTCTTTTTTCTTTTCCCTTTGATTACTATCCAACTTCAGTCATAGCAAACATGACTCAATATGTAAAAAACCCGCTTCTAATAGGAATACTTATAATATACAACAGATTATACAACCAAATTTACCTCAAAAGGTTTTGAAGTTGCCTAGCTACGGGATTGGAAAGGTTGAGGAACTCCCTGCTGAAGTGGCAGGAAATGAAGCAGATGAGCACTTGAGAACTGAAGCTTCAAGCTCCACCTAGTGACAAAACATCACCGCTGCCTTTATAGATAATCCTAGGGAAAGCACAGGATACCACGAGACGTTTCTAAAACCCTGGTGTAGTATTGGCAGGAAATAAGAATCAGAGCCAAAAGAAGCAGACCATTGTGGTGGTGGCACTTTTTTTTTTTTTTTTTTTTTTTTTTTTTTTTTTTTTTTTTTTTTTTTTTTTTTTTTTTTTTTTTTTTTTTTTTTTTTAAAATACAGATATAACTGAAAAGATATAACCGACACAAGAGACACTAACTGGCAATGGAATGCTCAATAAAAGTAACACTGCACCACACCCTGCTGAAAAATAAGTCTCTAAATAGGAGAACACTGTGGTCATAATGACAATAATTCATGAAATTACTTCACTCATTGGGAAGGAGATTTTTGCATTAATAAAGACAAGATTCACAACTCTAGCAATTATTAATATTTTTCTCTATAACAAAAATATCTTGTGCTTTACATCACCAGCTGCCTGCTGGAACAGTTAGTGAGATTTTGATCACCAGCTACAACCTGTCCAGCACCGCTCAGCAAAAAAATCTGGTGAAATGCTTATTGTATGTATAGTCATATAATTTTATGAACATGCCAATATATTTTTTCCTTCTTAGCAAACAAAATAAGATTTTCAAGGTTTTTTTTGAACTGACCAATAGTACATAAGACTGTGTAGGGGAAGCATTTGTCAGAAAAGTTACTGCCAGCTTTAGAAAAGAAGACATATTTTTGGTGTATTCCAAATACGTATTTTACTTGTAGAGGATCACATTCCAGGCTGTCTTGATGATCAGAAAATAAAAATTACACTAGACTAAATTGATTATAAAATGCATTATAAATGTATTACATATTCTTTCAGTTCCAATGTTCCAGTGTTTCCTCAATAAGTTGTTATATAAAAATAAAAAATTTAAATATTCCACCCTTAAGAATATGATTTAGTAATCATTTAATGTTTTGATCTTTATTTTATCTTCTGATGAATATCTGAATATATGTGGTTTTCAAAAGCAGGCAAGAATTTTTTTTTGAAGAAAGCCTTATCAAGAGGAGTCTGAGCTGAGGATATGGACTGAATTTCTGACTTGTTAGATCACATCACGTTAGGTCCAATAAAAAGAATAGCAATACTTTGATATCTCAAAAAATTTAATAAGAGTTACTGAATTCATAAAGTGCTTTGATATGGTGACATGTCTCTGGAATATGTTATTATTTTTTCTGGAAATTCCACTTTTGGTTTTGATTGCAATCAGAAAATCTAGCATAAAAGGAAACACTTAAGTTAATAAGACTTCTCTAAAGAAGGATCTGTTCAGATTAGATGGGGAAAGGCATTAATCTTGTCTTATTCACTGCCCTCACCAGAGTTCTGTAGTAGTAGATGACAATAAATTGACGTATAGAACTTGAGACACACCTGTACTGTGAAAAACAATATTAAACTATGTTTGGTAGTCATGCAATTCAAAAGAAATGCTGACAAAATTTCCTGTATATATAATATCTTGAAGCCATTTACCATGTTAAATGTTGTCGCATTCCCATGTTTCCATTAAGGAAAAGACTGTACAAGTAATGTATTTACATGACAGAAGAGAGAGAAATGCTTACTGGAATGGTATTTACTGTTAAACTCTGCCAAAGTTTCTTTTAATTTGTGGCACTTTAGTTCTATTTAGGGTGGTGTCTGCTGGTGGAATCTGGTCCTGAGCTACTGTACTTATGCTGTTCATTATGGAATGTACTGTGTTAAGGATTGCCATGTAAAGTATGGGTAATTGGGAGCTGATCTGTTACCATGCTGGAAGAATGTTCAATACAGGCTTCAGCAACAGACTTCTACTGATATGCCAGCCTAAACTGTTTACTACCACTGATTTTGTATATAGCAGAGACCATATTATGTTAGAAGTCTTTTAGCAATTTGGCTACTTTTAAAGTTGCCCATATCTCTGTGAATGCAGCTACTAATACAATTCTTTTTTGTGCAGATGTAACAATAAAACATGAATTTTCACATTCATATTACCAGGCAGAGCAAAACAGGTTATGACGGCAAAAAGTACACAGTTATTGTATAACTGTAATTGCATTGTACATTTTTCTAAAGTAAAAGTCTTGCCAAGAATTCATAAATGAATCAGCATTGATGGGACTTAACGAAAAGTTATACAAATACTGCTCAGATCTAACTCTAGGATAAATAGTCAGGGCATATAGTTATGCAAAAATAGGTTAAATTAAGTAGAATGTCTATTCATTCAGATCACAACTGGAAGAGAAAGGGGCTAACACAGGAGGATCTGCCAAATCTTCCTAGTGCGTCACACAGGCGGGCTGCAGAGGGATGTGCTGAATCCCAGTGGCTTCTCCCCAGACTCACACTGATATCCATGCAGTCTCCTTACCAAACTGGCTTTCCTCTCATGAAAGCCCACTGCTGCCTTAGAGTCCCCAGCAGCTTACACTGCCCTGAGTCCTTTATGTTCATGAGGATTTATTTTTTCTAAGCTTTTGAAGAACCCAAACACAGAGAACAGCCTCTACAGCTTGATACTGGGAACTGCAGAGCCCTGACTTTTAAGAATACTTTTCCTTTTAGAGCTTTTCTTGCTTTGTTCCTGGGGCAACAACTGTATGACCTGGGCCTCACATGCAACCGGTCTTAAAGTGAAGCTGATTCCTGAGTGTTTTGACGGATCAGGACCAGGAATAGCATCTCACAACGTTAGTGGGCTCTCACATCATTGTTGCACTGGTGCTATGAGGGAATCTCAAAAACTGGGGTTAGCTCAAGGGCAAGCAGGAGGAGTCTAAGCTAATAACATTAGTTTGTTAGGGTTTTTTATTTGGTTTTGCTTTTGTTTTTGTTTTTGTTTTTTTTACTGAGAATACCATCATCATGGCTGGGCTTCGCGAACAAAGATTTGAGAAGGGCTCTACCCACGCTTGCTGCAAGCGCGCTGATGGCTAAAAAGGCCAGTGCGAGATAGACAAGTCCGGTTGCAGAAGGTGCAGCAGAAAGATTCCCCGAGTGATATTGATGAGACGCGATTCTTTCTGCGTTGTCTTTTCTCCTCAAGAGTGATCCTATGAGTGTTCTCAAAAGCAGCAGCAGCGTTATAGATGGTGGCTATAGATCGAAGGCCAGGGCAGACCAATGGTGGTGATCAATATGGCCAAGGCTGAGGGATTGTTTCAGGCAGTCCTTGTATCTCCTCTTCGGGGCTCCTCTCTTGCAGCAGCCAGTGACGAGTTCCCCATAAAGCACGATCTTGGGGAGGCGATGGTCCTGCATCCTGGAGACGGGCCCTGCCCAGCGCAGCTGTGTTCTCAGCAGCATGGCCTCAATGCTCATGACTGCTGCCTGTTCAAGGACAGACGTGTTGGTCACATAATCCGTTCAGTGGATATTTAGGATTGTATGGAGGCAGTGCTGATGGAAGCGTTCTAAGAGACGCAAGTGGTGCCGGTAAATGACCCATGATTCAGACCCATCTAAAAGAGTAGTCAGCACAATGGCTCTGTAAACACTGATCTTTGTACTTTTCTTCAGGTGTTTGTTTTGCCACACTCTTTTATGGAGTTTACCAAAAGCACTGTATGCCTTTGCTAACCTGTTGCCTATTTCAGCATCAGTCTTACCGTCCGAGGAGATGATACTTCCCAGGTAATTAAACTGTTGGACTGATTTGAGCGCTGTTTCACCGATGGTGATATGGGATGATGGGAGACTTCCTGAGGTGCAGGTCGATAGAAGACTTCTGTCTTCTTCAAGCTGACTTCCAGACCAAAAAGCTCAGCAGCCTCTGAGAAGCAGGATGTTAAACACTGCAGAGCTACTTTTGTGTGGGCGATGAGGGCGGCATCATCAGCGTAAAGCAGTTCACGGACAAGATGATTTAAGGTCTTAGTGTGGACCTTCAGTCACCTTAGGTTGAATAGGCTCCCATCAGTACGATATCAAATGCAGACACCATTTTCATCATCGAGGTCTGCCGTGGCCCTTTGGAGCATCACGCTGAAGAAGACTGTGAATAAAGTTGGTGTGAGAACGCAGCCTTGCTTCACACCATTGGCTATTGGAAAGGGCTCAGAAAGTGCGTCCCCATATCTGACTTGACCATGCTGGTCCTCATGAAGCGAGATGATCATTTTGAGGAACTTGGGAGGACATCCTAAACATTCCAAAATCTGCCACAGACCTTTTCTGCTCACAGTATCAAAAGCCTTGGTGAGATCAACAAAGGTAACATAGAGCCCTTTGTTCTGTTCCCGACACTTCTCTTGCAGTTGTTTCAGAACAAATACCATGTCTGTGGTACCTCTGTTGGCTCAGAAACCACATTGGCTCTCAGGTAGAAGATCTTCTGCAATGGTGGGTATTAATCTGTTCAAAAGAATTCTTGCAAGGATTTTACCAGCAATGGAGAGCAGAGTAATACCTTGGTAATTTGAGCAGTCTGTTTTATCTCCTTTCCTCTTGTATAAGGTGACAATGGCAGTGTCACGAAGGTCTGAAGGCAGTTCACCTTGTTCCCAGCAGCGCACCACAAATTCGTGAAATTTAACATGGAGTGCTTGGCCACCGTGCTTCCAGATTTCAGGTGGGATTCCATCAATCCCAACTGCCTTGCCAATTTTCACCTGCTGTATTGCTTTAAGAGTTTCTCCCATGGTGGGGGCAGTGTCCAGTTCAGTTTTCACTGGTTGTTGTGAAATGTACTGCACTGCTGAGTCCTGAACTACAGGGTTAGTACTGAAGAGAGTCTGGAAGTGTTCAGACCATCGATTCAAAATGGAAACTTTACCTGTGAGAAGCTTTTGGCCATCTGCACTGAGTAGAGGGCTTTGAACCTGGTGTGTAGGACCGTAGGCTGTTTTCAGAGCCTCATAGAATCCCCTGTAATCACCTGTATCTGCGTATAATTGGATTTTTTCCGTAAGACTGGTCCACCACTTTTCCCTGTTGCGTTGAAGGGGTATGATGATAGGAGCTGTAAGTGCTGTAAGGAGCTGTTTCGTAGTACTGTTCAGTTACATTTTTCTTCAGTGCTTTTGCCAATTTCAGTTAACCCCTACGTTTTTTGTTGTTTGTTTGTTTTTAGTGGTGTTTTTTGTTTGTTTGCTAATTAAGAAGGAAAATGATGGACATGAAATGATAGAGAACTTAGATCGTTTTCTGAGGAAAATTCAAGTGTTTATGGTACTCCTGCTTATATGGAAGAAAGTAGATTTGAGATAAGAATTTAAAAAAGGTAAATGGAACGTATAAATATAAGGTAGATGATCTCTGCAAACCAGAAATGATAAGAAGGCAATTATTACGGGTTTCACAGTATGCCACGATGTATGGAAAGCTTATGTAGATGACAGGGCAAATTACCTCATGTGTGGGTAGGAGAGTCTAGGAGAACAAAGAAAAATTAACCAAGTTTACTGTCCTTCAAGTTTGACTTACTGTGTTATGTTTATTCTTCCCAAAGGCATTACGAGCTACACTCCCTTTCATTATTTAAATAAGTAGCTCTTATTAGCAGCCCTATGAGTAGCTCTTCATATGTTATGGAAAGTGAGTTCTGAAATCAAACTTGAATTTGGTCTTAAGAAATATTCAAAGCCTCAACTCTTTGGCAGAAAGGACTGCACTGACACCTTCTGAATCCTTGTTTACTGACAAGTCAGGTGATAGCCTTGTCTAGACGGCCCATCACGGACTTTTCAAAAACAAGACAAAGAGTCTCAGAAAATATTTAGGAGTAAGTGTGAATAAAATAGGACTCACAGAGAAGAGTAAATACCAGATGGAAAACTTTATCTCCAATAGGGATTTCTGTTTAGAGACATTGTGCTTAGAAGATGTGTCTTTTTTGGGATATCGGAGGTCTGTTGTTCATAAAAATGGTGTCACTAGTCCTGTTATTCATACCAGATATCTTCTGAATAAAAGACAGTTAGGGTCCAAAATTAAAACAAAGCATATTAAATCACATTATTGTTTTTGTTCTTTGTATTTGCTCCTGGATTTAGAGATTACCTTTTTGTCAAATCTTGTCCTGACGTTGAAAGTTATTTCAGAAAGGTTGGACAAATATAAGGTGCCTTTCTGCAAAGTGGAATTATAATTACAAAATATTAAATTGTTCTCAATTAAGTATTCCACACAGCTTTAGAAGTCCTCATGAGCCTGTAGTCTCCACTAAGATGCAATGGCCTAGCTGTAAGCTGGTATATACAATATAAATTATTAAAAAAAAAAAAAAAAATTGAGGCAAAGGTTAACCAAAGCCTCTATAAGTGGGCATGAATTC
Source organism: Empidonax traillii (assembly GCF_003031625.1). Classification (NCBI taxonomy): domain Eukaryota; kingdom Metazoa; phylum Chordata; class Aves; order Passeriformes; family Tyrannidae; genus Empidonax; species Empidonax traillii. The sequence goes on along the minus strand of NW_020955246.1, from coordinate 1,660,567 downwards.
AAGAACTCAAGTTTAACTCCAGACTTGTCACTCAGAGCCTCAAAATGGTTGCATACTAAAAATAAAACATAGGTAAACAAGGCTTAAAAACTGTAGTGGACTAGTGGTTGGTGACACCACGTCAATCTTTTCAGAATACAAAGTTTGTATTACCACTGAGTATTTTAATCCTAAATGTTTTGAATATAAGGTTGGTGGGGTTTAGAAAAACCTTATGAATGGGGATCTTTCTCACTCCTTACTAATCTGAGCACATTAATACTTTTTTAGAGGTCAAAACTTGTCTGGGGAGGATTTCAGAGTAAAGTGGATGCTACAAGGCACTGGAAGCAGAGGAATACTTTATCTAGTCTCCCTTTCTCATTCAGTTCTTACCTGGCATTCACATATCCTATATATGTGGCAGCTCTAAAGTATTGCTGATTGTCAGAGGAAGGGAAATAGAGCAAGACCAACCTTTGATTCCTTTCCCTCTCAATTCTAGAATAATAAAACCATGTGAGTAACATCGGATATCTCTGAATGTAATAGAGACTAAAGCAGAAGTACATCAGGGTGCAGAGTGGATTCAGTCTAAGGAAAATGCATTGGGTAGTGTACCAAGAGAATGCCACGGTTAACTCCATTATAACAACAGCAGTATCGACACCTCATATGATGAGATATAGACTTTTCCCATCATAGAAGATGGTGTTTTATGGGTATGCAATCAACCCCTGTGCTTGGCCCGAGGATGACTGTTGCAGAAGTATCTGTATCCATCAGTAGCCAAACACTACATTACAATGAGCAAGTGTGCTTAAGCTGGGTGAGATTTCAAGTTTTTATATGTCATTCATGGTGCCATTCAGGAGGAGATAGAAAATTAAAAATCCTACTTACCAAGTGTTCTAGCTTCCTTAAATTAAAATTTTTATAAGCAAAAATATAAAGTTATAAAGCATATTTTGGAACACTTTTTGTCCGCTACTGATTTAAGTTTTGAAGTTGTCAAACTCAACGTTTTATTTAAGCAAAATAAATTGCTTCAGAGATCTAAAATAATAGAGTATTTGATTAAAAAGCTTGCCTTATTCTCTTACTCATCATGTTAAGTCTCCTGTCAATAGTTGTTTTTATTCTTGAAAACAGATTTCTGTTGCTGGTATCCATTTTGCATTTGCTATTACTTTTCTCTTACAGAATATAACATAAAAATGGAAGCTCAACTAATCCCAAAATACATATTCGTCTGCAGGCTACAAAAAAAAAAGGGCAAATGTAGAACCCTGTATAGTCAGAAATTCTGCCATAAACCCTTAAAAGTATAAATAAAAGACATTCACAATTATAATTTTAAGAGTCCTAAACAGGAAAGAAGTGAAGAACATTACATTTGAAACTCTTATTTAAAGGTAAAAATAATTGGTTTTTTTTAAATCTATTTTCGTCTCCTTTGATTAACTTACATCATTAGTAGCCATGGACCATATGTATACAGAAGCTCTGCAGTAACTTTTTCCATACTAAATATATGCACTTCCTCAAAAAATGGAGAAATGACTAACGGACAGAGTCAAAGTTTAAAATGCAGAAATACTGTCAGGTTCAGAACTAGCTTACAGCATACAGTAGATAAATGAGAAACTTGCAATTTCTTTACACTTGTCTGCATTAGCAGGTGCAGAGACGGTCAGATGGGATGGGAGATTTTTTAGAATCGGGGACAATCTAGCAAATAGTACTACTCAAAATGTTGTAATCCAGTCATATTGTTTTAATTGGGCAACATGGCATTGTGATAACAGATGGCAACTCCATGTGAACAGATTCAGGCAGACTGATAGCATTCTACCCCAGCTCCTCTGAATGAACAGCTATGTGCTTCCAGTTTATATTGGAATAGCTTCATTCAGATTTCACACTTGGATAGACACTGTGCCATTATGAAAGCAAATACCATTTAAGGCTCTATGTGTTAGTGTATGGAGATTTCATGGTAGTTTCCATTACTAAAGTGTCAAGTTAGTTGGAGCTGTAATAGCTGAGCTGCATTAGAGTTAAGACATTACTGCTGCTATCTGTCTACCCCAGCCAAAGGTTACAGTTCCTGGATCAAAGATAGCAGAAATGACACGCCTGTATCTAAACTACTCCATCTAGATGGTGCCAGCTGACATCTGTCTTCCATTGTGGTTTATCCTAGGACACTAGGCATTTTCAGAGGAAGTGCTACACATGTTCCCCTCTACTGACTCTGTGGTGACTCCTGGCAGAGCTATGGGATGGACAGCTGGAGGCAGAAACATCTTTAATTTCAGAAGAAGGATTTGCCAGAACTTGTTTCTCAGAATTCTTAATCTTAATAGCTTCCTTCCACAGAGATAAGAGCAGTTTCCAGCCCAGTGGATAGCTAATGTGGTGTTGCTACTTTGGAGAGGGAAATATGTTAATGGGGTACTTTGTAGAAACATGCAGAAACATCATCTACCATGTTCACCATAACACTCTTCATATTTGTACACTCCACAAAATGGTAAAGTACAGGAGGGGTAGAATCCAAGTTAGTTAGTTGTCTTACCCTACCCTGAGGGCATTACACTCTTTGGGATATAAAAACCTCAGCCATTTGCTTCCTCCTAACAGTAATGTTTTGAGGGTGGGGGAGGACAAAGAAAGTAAGTATGAACAGATTCTGGCTGACTCCCTTGCTAACCCTCTCAAGAACAATTGTAATCCAGCTGAAGTTTTTCCTGGCTCTTGCCTGATTTAACAGATGTTTAATAATGGTTCTGGATTACTATTTACATGCTGAACGGTTTTTTGTTAATCTGAAGAATGTCTAGAAAAAAAAAGACTATGTAGGGGGGTGGTTGGAAAAAAAACACCAAACCAAAACAAACAAGCAAACACCTCCCCCCCCCCCCCCAAATAAAAAAGACTGTAATGCTCAGGATGTATATATCTGGTCAACAACAATTTAGCTGCTTCCAGAGTGACTTTCTTAATGTCTCAGTACTTGAAATGCTTTTGTAGTATACTTGGCAGGCACTACTATGCAGAAGATCACGATGTACAAAACCACGTTAATTCCAAACAGCAGGCTTTACTATCTCATCTGGCCCTTATTTGGCCCTCCACATTATAGTAGCTAAGCTCCTCACAATCTTTTGAGTATCTCTTCTCAGTGCTTTAATGAAATATAGAAGTGCTCTACTCCGCATCATTCTTTAAGAACATCCTGAAGCATGACTATGAACATGACAGTCACATATCTGCATAACTAACTTGTAAAGTTATGAAACTTTGGGTAGCTGCTGACACGCTGGCTGATCATAGTAAGCCACAGAATAAAAGTGGTTAGGTGACACACTGGGTACTTTAAAGGTGACCATGCTGATACTCCAGGGGCCACATTTTCAGACCTGCTGCCCACAGCCTTTCATCCAACTACAGATGACTATAGTGAAGACTGAAGTTCCTTACTAGTCAATGGAGAGTAATAGACAATTTTAGAGCATGAATCATCTGCTTAAAGAATGGATGAATCACACTCTCTTCACTGGCCATGAAAAGTCTTGACAATTATTTGAATAGAGAATTCTACATTTGGTTAGACAATGTGCCCTAATCTGATCATGAAAACTTCCATTGCAAGATCCACACGGGTTGTCAGTCACCTGAAATAAACTACAGTCAGCTGGTACCCATAGTTATCTGAAGATATCTATGTCAAAGTGATTTGTTTGAGGTCTCACACAATACAGACACAAAGTCTGCTTCTCACAAGCCTCAAGTCAAAACATTGTCTATTGATCTGTCTTCCCTACCAGTCTGGTGGAAATGAATAAACATTATAACTGCCAGAAGTTCAAATGTTGCCTATAGAAGGTCTTTTTTGTTAAATAAAAAATATCTTAATGATTAATTGCAGGAAGGAAGAGAAATTGTGCATGCCTGATGGAGCAGTCTCACAAGAGTTTAAAGCTGTCATTGTCTTTCACTGTCCTATGAAAACAACATCTTTAAAACTTCCTTAAAGGTGACTCTCCTGATGAGAGGAGGCCATATGTAGGCTACTGGACACACAAATGTAGGTTTTACTCTGCTTCTTATTTCTTATGTATTATACTGTGTTTGAAATGGGGATTTCATTGCAATGTGACTTCTCAGCTGTCTTCTCCCATTGAACACAGAGTCTTTCTACTTGAGGCTCAAAAACCACATTTCCTCCCTTTTTACTTGCAAAGGGGCAAGTAAAGGCACATGCCTAAGAAACAAGCAAAAAAACCTTTTATGATATTAGGAAAAAAACAGTTGTTTTAACTGCTAGGAAAAAAACAATTGTTTTAACTGCTATTTAGACATTCAGCTTTCACTTAAAGAAAAAAAAAATCCTCCAAAAGTTATGGTCTTAAAGAAGATCATCGAAATGTGAAGGGAATATTATAGACGCAGAAATCCCTATATTTGCTTAAAACCTAGAACTACAGCTCTAAAAGATTAACTGTCCCATTAGCTGTCACCTCATACTGATGATAAAGTTTTGTAAAGGACAGCATATTGTTATTTCATCACCTGTCAAAATAAAAGGAAAAAAGTGAAAAGGAATAATTTATTATTGTGATGGCTTGTTTGAAATATTCCTGGACATCAAGAGTGGGAAAGAGGGACAGATGAGACTGAAACAGAGAACAAAGAGAGACTGTCAGAGCTGGATCTGAGGATGTTCCTAGTTAGGAGAGATCAATGTATTGCTGATTAAAATGTTACTAAACAGTCAAAGAAAAACTATTTGGTTTCTATTTTGTAGTTCATAATTCTTGTTCAGCTCATTTTCCATTGTGTTGTATAAAACAGATTTTCTACCAGTTTGCCTCAAAAGAAAAGAAACTTCTTCTGGAACTCGGCACAACATTTGGCACAACCAAAGAGTGCCAGGAAGGGGCCCCTGGGCATGAATTCATAGGCAGCACTGATAAAGAAGTGTAGTGGTCAATAACCACCTAATAACTGAAAAGATTACATAAAACTGATTTGAAACTAATTTTATGTTGCTTTAATTTGACTCCAGAAATATTTGTACAGGTTGAGGGGAACAGGATCAGTCATCTGCCTAAAATGTGAGAAAATAACAGTGCTTGAATTGTAATTTATACTGCTTAAAATTAATCAACTATATATTTTTCTAAAATATACAAGAAAGAGCAACTTTGTCTTCTCCTTTGTTAAAAAACGACATTGAACTAATTTTCCATCCTCCTTTTTTAAAAGAAAATATTAAAAGTCTATGGCAAAAATGAACAGACATTTGGCAAAACCTGGCTTCTAACAAACTGGCAGCAGTTGCTGCATTACTGAAACTCATTCATGAATGCTGGCTGCTTCTTCCCTGGAAGAATGCCAGAGAAGTACCCACCCTGGCATCTTCCTTTCCAGATACATCAATCTACACTCTTAGGTCTTGTTGACATACATTAAAATTAATTCTAAAGTAGGCCTTTTTTACCACCCAAACTAAATCTAAAACAAGGCAAGTAAGAACTACACCAATCCATCCAGGTTGTATTTGTGGCCTCAGGTATCAGACAGATGTATTCTGATCTTCATCTATGTTTGCGGGATACATAAAAAAGGATAAGGCAGTAAAACACAGTAAAAACTGCATATCTCAAATACCTATCATCTGAAGAGCTCAGTAGTTCTTTATAATCAGAAGGAAAAGTCTCTGTTTCTTAACCTATTAATTTTTCTTTAGTGCATTCATATTATTCCAATGATATGCTCATGTAAATTACAGCAAAGTTAAAGCTTTATTAAAGACATGCAACAATGTGAATTTTCACAAGTCTAATTCCAATCCTTTTTAGTACTTGAACGTATCAGTAAATATGGACAGCTGTTGATACATATAGACTCATTCCACCCACGCTCTGCGCAAGTCAGATGTCGAGCAGCTCTCATTTGGGAATTCAAGCTAATAGGCACAATGCCTAAGTTAACAAACTTTGCTTCTCCTTCTGGCACATGTGCATTCCTAACTACCACGTCCTGATGTATTCCTTCCTTCCCCCTTCAGGTGTCCAACCAGGATAAGCAGGAGATTGTGCGGCAAAAGAATGTAAGTGAAGGTTTGCACCTTACCAAAGATTCTTTCCGTGGAACAGAAAGATCCATTTGTCATCTTCGTCCTTGTTATTATTATTATTGCTATTATTAAATTTGCTTGTCTGTTTTTTAGTTATTAGTAGTGAGATTTGTTCAGTGGACTCAATAAGAATAACAACTGATGGCTTCGTCTTATAAGGAAAGGAAGCTACGTACGCTAGAATTCTTAGACTGCAATGACATCTTGTGGACATAAAGAATATAACACATCAGTTCTTACTGCCAGGATGCATTCCGGCAATATAAAGGTGTATTTTAAGACGTAAATAAACTGAGTTCAAACTACCTAGCTCTATACTGAGAAGATTGAATAGTATGCACTTCTTCTCAAGAAAAGCTTTTGAATATTTATGTAGTTTATTTGCAGGCCTCACCTTGAATATTGTAAGCAGTTTTTGTCTCCACAATATAAGAAAGATATTAAGCTACTAGAGAGAATTCAGAGGAGGACTACAGAGATGGTGAAGGGCCTTGAGGGGAAGCTGTGTGAGGAGTGACTGAGGTCACTCGGTCTTCTTGGGCTGGAGAAAGGGAGGCTGAGAGGAGAGCTCATCGCAGTCTACAACTTCTTCATGAGAGGAAGAGGAGGTGCACTGAGGAGGTGCACTGATCTCTTCTCTGTGGTGACCAGTGACAGACCTAAGGGAATGGCTGAAGTTGTGTCGAGGTAGGTTTAGGCTATTATACAAAGGTTCTTCAACCAGAGGATGTCTGAGTACTGGAAAAGGTTCCCCAGTCAAGTGGTCACAACACCAAGCCTGACAGAGCTCAAGACACATTTGGATGGTACTCTCAGGCACATGGTGTGACTCCTGTGCAGGGCCAGGAGTTGGACTCGATGATCCTTGTGGTTCCCTTCCAAGTTGGCATATTCTGTGATTCTGTGACACTTTTGCAGTCTGCAATGATTTCCTTGCTGCCATAGCTGCACTGCTACTGGTACCTGAAATACTGTGGGCAAACCAAGATGGACACTACTATAAAAGATGGTTCCAGCAGCAACAGCAATATACAAGTGCTTAGTGTGCAGGAGCCTAAGAAGATACACAGTTGTAACATCTTCATGATTGAATAGCCAAAGACCTCAGTTCAACCACTGTGGAAGGGTAGACTAGTATTGTTTTTTGCAAATAACTTATTTTACTTACAGATATTAGTTTATTTCCATATCATTATTATTTCCTTCCTCTGCTGCATCCATTCCTTCCTTCTCTGTGAAGGTTATCTTCAGGAAATGAAAAGGGACAGTGGAACTCAAATCCAGTTGCTCCACACTGACTGCATTGCAGGTCTGCACTTTAAAGAATCATTTCTAAAAGGCTCTTTTGCATCAGAATGGCTTCTCTGATCTCGCAGTGAGAAAGCCATCCTTGAGTTACCGTATGGAGGTAGTGGACCTTCTGGATCTTCTGCTATGACAGAATACAGAGTAAGAATTTTTAAAGTTTTTTAATTTTTCCAGATGAGTGGTTGACAAGCTATGGCCCTGGGAGATCCTATTACACAGTGTTGACTCTTTATTTCTGTTTCTTATTACATCTCTAGATTAAAAGTACCTAAAACTGAGTTTAGTGTTTCTTAACAAAACCTGTTCATGGGATTAATTGCTGGACTTGTCATAAACAATTAGTGGGAAAAGCAGGTTGCAGACTCACCTGAGAACCACAGTTTTATCATAAGATGCACTGAATTGTTTGTATGAAAGGCAACAGGAAAACTAGATAATATTAGGACTAGATTTATCAAAAAGTTACTACATTTATTATTAACATTATTAAGGCTAATTAATCTAGGTGTAATACTAAACTGATAAATTACTTTCAGGACCTGAAATTATATCTTTTCACAGTGCTATAGCATACCACATGGTTAAAGCAGAGTGTCACTAAAGTGTTCTCTATTATGTGGAATGAATGTGTTTTTAAGATATTATAATAACTGTCAACTATCTGAGTAGTTCCCACACAAAGATCAGCCTACTATAATTCTGAGTTTACTCTTGGAGCATGTCACTGACTCAGTCACAGGCACATGTTTCTGATTTTTTTTTGTTTGTAAAGGTTTTAAGTGTTTTTCATGGCAGTTTGGATTTGAAGTTTTTGGTAGGAGAATTCAAGGCTTGTAAAACACCTGCAACACCAATTTGCAAATTCATGGGTAGAGGTAAAGAATTTTTAAAATTTAAACAAATTAATTGGAAACACATTTCATTGTCTTTTGCATCTTTTACTGTTCAAGGGTTTTTTGTTTGTTTGTGGGGTTTTTTGTTTTGGGTTTTTTTTCAGTTTGGGGTTTTTTTTTTCCTGGTTGGTTGGTTGGTTGGTTTCTTTCGTTATCTTTTTGCTGGAAGAGCTAAGAGCTTGGAATATCAACATTTTCCATGGCATATAGAAGTTGCCTTGGGATAATATAAAGGTAGGACAAGTCTTTCAGGGTAAGGATGGTATAATAGGATAGTTGGTCACTTTAAAAACACTACCTGATGTTCACATCTTGTGGGGCTGAGTCCATGCTCTCCATGACTGTGACTTCACCCAAAGCTGTTAGGTAAGCAGTTTAGCTTTCTAAAGAAATGAGGATGATGTGACAACAGACTGCATTCCTCTGCAAGGTTTGCTGCTTCTCCCATCAGCTTTGTAAAGGTGTAATGACACAAGTTCATGCATATCAATAGAGCAGTAGAGGAGAGGAACCTAAAACAGTGCTTCCACTGAGAGAAAGGCAGACAGAATCCAGCCCATTGTAGACTTGTACAGTGTCAACAGTGAAACAACATAAACACTTAAAGGGAGCTTTGAATCAACATTAATAGATGTGGCCATTAGAGTTCCTCAGTAGTAGCTGGAGAAATTGGGCAAGGGATGAACAACTACCATGGGAAGCATAAGGGGCAGAGAAGGTGCAGATTGTATCCGGGAGGTACAGACTGTAAGGAAACAAGGCTTCCTTAGCTTTCCTGATGGCTGGAAAAAACTGACTGGTTTTGCTTCCAGTGCATATAAATGATGTGAAGTTTTGTAGTGTGTGCTGCTGGTGAAGTCAGAGCTCATAATGGCTCTCCCTGCTATTAAAAGCTCGTGAATTGCGGCTATTTGATCTTTTGCACAGAAGATGTAAGAAAGTAAAACGTTGATTTGGGATTGGACCAATCTTTGCTCATACTTCTATTACAGTGAAAGATTTTAAGTCAGAACAAGCCTTTCAGAGTAATTTGTTTTTTACTTGCTCTAGAAGGTCTCAGTATTGTACCTTAGCAATGGTGTTTTTTGCAAAGGAAAGGCAATGCTAACATCATGATGTTAGCCTTACTAGAACTGACAGGCATGCCAGCTTGCACCATATGGGATTTTGTGAGGAAGACAGCTGTTATCACTGGGAAGTGGATTGAGATTACTAAACTCTGCTCCAAACAACCATCAGTGACTAAAGACTATTGGCAGTCAAACTCACGTGGACTGAGTCTTTATTGGATACAGTAAAACAGACGTAATGATAAGGAATAATTCATCCTTAATTTTGCATAACTTTTTCTCACTTTCAGATTTCTGGCTTTTTGTCTCACAACCAATCATGCTAATTATTAAATAAGGAGTGGCATTTTAAGTAAAATTTCCCAGAACTATTAACTGATAGACAGTTTTAGGCACTGTCAATGACTGCAAGTCTATATATGTCCAGTCTGTACCAAATGTAAACAGATTCTCAACTGTTCCAAGCTGCAAATTTGAGCATACATACTCTGATGTGGAAGGAGAAACTTACTGATACTCAGTGTCTATGAGTTAAAAATCAGCCCCCCATATCTTTTAGAAAGTTTGTGCCATGAATTGTTGAATTTAGCTTCTCTGTCCACCACCTTGATATGTGTCTGAAAATAAGGAAATCTCCAAATGATAAGTCAGCTCTTCACCAAATAAATAAGAATACAAACCTACTTCAGAGATTAAAGAACGATCCAGGAAATCATAGGCCTATCAGTCTTACTTCAGTCCCTGAGAAAGTTATGGAACAAATCCTCCTGGGGCCTATCACAAATCACATTAAGTGTATGATTTGGAAAAAACCAGCATGGCTTTACCAAGGGCAAATAATGATTGCATTCTAGAACAAAGTAACTAGCTTGGTTGATGTGAGGTCACTGTGGTCAAATAATGGACATTGTCTACTTGGATTTTTCCAAGGCTTTTGTTATGTTCTTACACAGCCTCCTTCTAGAAAAACTGATGTGTTATGGTCTGGACAAGTGGTTGGTGTGGTGGCTAGGGAACTGGCTGGCAACCAGCACCCAGAAGGTGGTGGTACACAGTTGCTTTTCAAAGTGACAACCTGTCATGAAAAGGGTCCCCCAGGGATCAATATTGCAGCCAATGCTGTTTCATAAGTGAGCTGGATGATAAAATCAAGGGTACTGTGATGAAGTTTGACAGTGGTACCAAACTGTAGCCAGGAGGGTCAAGTAAGTCCTGGGTTTGTTCAGCCTTGAGAAAAGAAGACTTAGGAGAGACCTTATCACTGTGTTTCAGTATTGAAAGGGTGAATACAAAGAAGATGGAGACTCTCTTTCACAATGAGAACAAAAAGTCACTGGAATAATCTCTCAAGGGAAGTGATGACTTCCCCAACATTTTAAGATTAGACTGGATATGGCATTGGGCCATCTTGTCTAGATAGTGCTTTTACCAAGAAGGGTTGGACCAGATGATCCTTGAGGTCACTTCCAATGTTGTATTCTATGATTCTGTGACTGTGTTTTGCATTTCTGGATGCTAAGGTTGGGTGAGTCCATAGCCTCCCTAAATTTCTGGTCTGACCTCAAGTCTCTGGAAGGAAAATTGGTCTGCTGCTAGGGAATAAAGCAAAGGAGTCAAGAATCAAAATATTCCTGGTATTAACACAAACTCCATACTTAATCCATATCTAACAAATCATATATTTGTTTCTTTGTGCCTCAACGTCCCTGCCTGTGAAAATAAAGCTAATATCTCTTTATCCATTCTCAAAGTACTTAGAAAACTAATTTATGTCTAAACTGCTTTGAGTTCCTGAGACAGGAATCGTTACAAAAATATGAAATGTTCTTGTTATTTTTCCAGGGAATTAAAAGTATCCAATCACTCAGCCAATTTGCAAGTCACTTCAGATGCTTTTTACAGTGGGTATCTCTGCTTTCCAGACTTCAGAAGGGTATGTCCAACACCCGATAGCTAGGTTTGGTTTCCCTTCTCTAAAATGAATAATAGCCATGTTTTGAAACAGAGATAAGGGGAAAGGGGACAGTGAACGATAATGGCAGCAGTTTGGGCTGTCTCTCCTGGCATGGCCTCAACCCTCTTATCTCACCTAATGGCAGAGTGAGTGCCAATGTTTATTTGGCCATTCTCGTTCACCAGCTGCTCCTGTACCATGGTGTTTTTCTTCCCAGATGGCAGCACGATGTTCCACGATAAAACTGAAACAAAAAACAATGCAAAATTTGTCTAAGAGAGGTTCAGCAAGCATGAGAAAAACAGCTGATATCTTTCAGAGCTAGCCAAGTTGCCTGACCTTGATGCCAGAGCAATTAACATTTGATTTGAACAGAGGGTAAAAAAAGAAAAGCCACCACCAGATTTATCAGGTATGTTTCTGAAAGAGTAAAAAAAAAAATTACAACTCCTCTCCCCTTTTTGGCTCTGTGACAAAATCAATTGCTAAATTCTGAAAAAGCTCCCAGAAGTCCCATATATTAGCAGGTCTTGCAAAGTATTACATGCTGGTTTATAAAGGCCCTTCTAGATACACATACTGTGATCTCATTCAAAGGAACACTGTGATGATATAAACAGCTATATTTTCCTGTGTTTAATATTTCATTAGTCAGTATTTAGAAGTATTGAATAGAAATTTAATACTTCAATAATATTTATGGGCTTTTCTTAAAAAATAAAAAATTATCTCCAAACTTCTAGTTGAATTACTGCAGAAGAGATGTAATGATATTCTTTGTTTTATTATTCTAATCTCTCTGAAAGTAAGGTATTTTTCCATAAAGACAGTACACACATATATACAATACTTTTGTCCTGCTTTAAGATCTAATAATTTAAAAATATAATTGCTTTAGAATTGTATCTTTTTAATGATCCTTTAAAAATACTCAAAAATATTACTTCACTTAAATTATGAACCCTTCAAAAATCTCTCTTTTATATCTTGCCATGGCAATTACAAGAAATTTTTTTATTGTGGATTTCCGATTTCTTGTGTCCTGTTCTTTAATCTTAAAGTCAAGTTAATCATGTAAAATTCTGAATATCTACAGATATACATGAGACGATCCAGCGGTAAGACTAGGATTTTTGATTACAGTTTCTACAGATAAGAGATGTCTTCTTCAGCCCAGCTGCAAAGCCACTTCACTCATGCTATTTCCAACAGTAGCTGGCCTTTGGGATACACTGTTCCCATCTCAGTAGTTAGAATCATGGACTCAGAATATCCTAAGTTGGTAGGGACCCACAAGGATCACTGAAATCCAGCTACTGGCCCTGCACAGTCCCAGCAATCACACCATGTGCCTAAAAATGTTGTCCGTATGTTTCTTAAACTTTGGCACTGAGGTCCCCACTTGCTCCAGCTGCTGGCACTGCAGGTGAGGGCCACCTACACCCTGGTCTGACTCCAGCTGCTGGCATCAAATCCTCTTTCAGGTCTGTTTCACCAGTAGCTGCCACTTGGCCCTTAAAGCACACACACACTTACAGGGAACAGAGTGAGATTAAACAGAAGAGATAGTTTAAAAAGTGTTTCATAATAGGAAAGGACAGACTGCAGGGATGAGGTGCAGAGCTTGGTTGGACAAGTGTACTGAGCAGCAGTGATTACATGTGGTAGTCACTTTTTATAACCCTTTTGGTCTATTCCACCCTTTCTTTTCCTCCAGTCCCCTTTCCCTAAACATTCCTCCATGAATTTTACATAATGTCATAGGACTCTGTCAAATATACCTAATTCTCATGGACATTTTGTGTCCTCTTTCTTCTCAATTACAAAATCCAAGTTGTCTCTTTCTAATGCTATGCCTGGTAAAATCTTAATAGTCCATCAATCAGTGACTGCAGAATTTCAGTCTTTAGACTGCCTTGTTATCCCTTGTCTGCTAGATCTGTGTCTTTATGAGTTCTTGTTGTTATCTTTTTACATTGAAAAGTGTTGAATTATCTTAATGAAGCAGATGTTCTCCCCTTCTCTACAACAGTGACTCTCTGTATACTGTGCCATAAACTCTAGTTATTCTGGTAACTTTTAGACCATCATCCAATTTTTATACATTTTGGTCCAAACCCCTCAAATTCATACTGTTAAACTCTTCTGCTTCACCTGCAAATCAATACTGAGGAATGCTGAAGAGGACTGCAGGAGCAGTGAGACTCCGGAAGAAGATCAAGCCTGTGCGCTGCCAATTGCTCCATGGGTGCTTGTCAGACAGCAGTTGAATGGTTCAGTGTTTCAGTTTCTGCTCGTGACAGGTTGCAGTTTAGTGGCTACAGACAGCACAGCTAAATGTCACAGTGCTCATGTTTGGTTCACATGTGTTGCCTGAGCTAGGCATCTCTAAATGAAAAAGAGATGACATTTTCTTGTTTGAGTTAAAGAGCCAGAATTTTTGTTGTGGAAGTGATAGAAGTTACACAACTTCATGTGTAGCCTAGCCTTTATGAGAATGACAGAGAAACTTGTATCATGTTCTCTTCTAGCTTGATCCCTGCCAGAAAAAGCTATACCCATTCCCACCTGATTATTACTGCCCTCCCCTGATTACATATGTCCTCGCCAGATCTGCCAACTGAGCGCTCTTGTGTGGTAGCACCTCCTGTTTCCCTTAGAGTGCATGAGCGGATGGAACTATCCTGGCACATGAGGGAATCCTCATACGAGTAATTTAGTTGATAGATCTGAGGGACAGGCAACATGCAATAAAAGACAATAATGAAGACACTGTAGAAATATTGCTCTTCTACTGACACTGGGAAAAGATTGATTTTGTCAGTGGAGATTACAGGAAGAGTTCATTTACCACACTGGCAAAGGGGATGAGGTTACCTCTGCTGTGCAAAAGCTTCCAGCATTGTATGGTGCAGAGGTAAGTACTGACTGTATCAAAGAACTACAAAATTTTCATAAGGTACTAGGGTAACAATTCCTGGTTACTGACCAATTTATTGAATATTCCCCCGGCTGGATGGAAGGAATTATGTGGAAAATCTTTACTCTTTTGCTTTTGGTTTTCTGCAGTCTCTTTATTTGTAGCAAATGCCAATTAGAACACAAAAAATTACCACATAAACCTCTTTATAATTCCAAATCTGAGTTTTTATGAAGAGAAGCAGCTTTATAGATCACCGAAAAATCACCATTCTGTGCTTCTCTTGCAGTAAAAAAAAATATAAAAAAATTGAAAAATACATTCACTTTAGACAACATCTACATCATTAACTTTTACTTAGATTATTTCTCCTAAGAATATTGCAGGACTGGAACAGTGGTAGCCTCAATCAGATGTGTTTGAGTACTGCCACCCAGTCACGTATGACTTCAATCACTAACACTTAAGTAAAATGATATGGATAGTAAACACTGAATATTTACAGAAAACTGTGATTCAGGTATGGAGATACTAACAAAATGAAAATAAAATCTGTGAAATTGTTGGATTATCACTTAAATCTGTGTGCAACATTATATAATAAAGATTAATGCACTAGTAAGAAAAAAGACTAAATTCATCAGGTAGATGATTTATTTTTTGCTTCATTCTGTTGCACAGCTTTTTATGTTTTAGCAAAATCTTATATATCAGATGCCTGATCAAAAAAAAATCTCCTTTATACATTCTCTAGCTGTACTATTTCAATGTAATGGTGATATAAGTCAAATTACCTTTTCTGACAACTTGTTGTTGAGTAGACCCTGGACTGAATATTTTAAACTTTTTTATTGTAAGCTTTTAATCTTGTATATCTTTATCAATGCAATAAAATAAAACAATGAGATGTCAGCAGAGTAATTGAAGAGTAGTTTCAGACCACTTGATGTACAGCAACCTTTCCTGGCTTACTATCCTCAGGAAGAGATGTTTTACCACTTGGCAAAGTGTACATCAACTCCCTCTCTAAAAGCAAATTCTTCTTTGGAGGGCTGACAGGGGTCACTTATCTTGTACTATAATTCTATCTGTGCCATATGCATAAATTAAGTGGTATTTCATCCTAAACTAAGTGCGGGAGTTATATGTACTTTCCTGAAGGAAAATAAAATATCCTAAGGAAATGCAAGAGTTAAGAAGGTCATTTGATTTGCCAAGTATCATGATGTAATTCTTTGAGTTTACTCATCTCAAAATAATTTAAGACTCTGGACAACGTCCTTTTACTTAAGTTTCCAACAGGACCAGAAGACTGTCTCCATAACCAAGATTAAGCAGTAGCTGACTTAATGAAAACTTGCTGCTTTTTCAGGACATCATTCTAAGTTACTGTGGGTTACCTAGGTTCTGAATTCCTTCCAATATAAATGAAAATCTTTTAACTAATATTATGGCTTAGATCATATTTATGCTTAAAAAACCCACTATGTAAAAACAATTTCTTACTCAATTGATCTACTCACTGAACTGCCAAAAATGGAGTTTTTCCCTTTTCAAGCCTCTTTTGAAAGTGCTCAGCAAAGGAAAAGAATCATAGCAGCTATTGTGTCTCATACATCATTGGAATTGTCAAGTAGGAACTGAATTTAACCGGTATGTAAAAAAATCACCTAGTTAAACAACCTTTAAAGCTGCATATAAAGAATCTAGACTGACAAAAGATTTCTTTCATATCAACTTTAATAAACATTGTTATTTTTCTATAAGGACATCAAATTAATCACTTTTTTGAGAAGTTCAGCTATGTAAAAAGGGAGATTCCCTTCCAAATAAGATTTTCTTCTCCCTTTTTCTGTAAGACCCTTCCTGACTAATATTATATTAACAGCATTTGTCATAAGATGTGCTAAGCAACAGAATTTATATATAGAATATGCCCTTCTGTGATCACCCATGAATGGCCACTGTAAACTCCAGTCTCATATTTTGAAAGTAAAATTAGTGATTATGTAAGCAGAAAGTTATTCTAAAGACAGTCAAAGATCCAGAAATATCTTTGGTAATTTATCTTAGCACCACATGGATGTTTGTCCAATTTTTACAACATCTCCATTTTGGTTCTATGTGAAAGGGCTTTATTGCTTCCCCCCCCCCCCCCTAAATTTCACAAGTAGCACTTAAATGGCTGGAGCTGTGAATGATCTTTGACTCTTTTAGGAATCTCAGAAGTCCTGAAATGCTCCCTTAGGTCAGCTCCTGAATGTGTAACTCTCAACTCCTGGAATTTTCCTCATGCACAGTATATGCTCACAGAAACTTAATTCCCTTGTCAGAGATCTGAATTTCCAAGTTGTGGTGGTAATTACCATTCTGAACCCATATAACAAAACAAATGAGACATAACATCTGTTTTCTGGTTTCTTAAGTAAACATATCGAGTGAATTCAATCATTGATTAGCTGTTCAAACCAATGAGACATCACATTTTTCAAAGTCAGAAATTATTACAATTGCCATTGAACCTATGATCTAATTAGAATTGACTGGAAAACAATTTTCTAAGCCTGTTAAAATGTTTGAGATTTCAAGAATTTTCCTCAAATCAAGGAACACTGTAACAGCTTTCCCAGTGGCTGGAACCACCAATCTCCCGTATGAAAATTCAAACCCCTTCGACCCTTAATTCAAAACAAAGAATGTGGGTTTCCCCCATCTTATTAAAAGCCAACCCCCAGAAGGTTAGCCGTGACTCTGAAGGTTTGGATCTGAACTGGCATCATAGTGATGGGGATGGGCCATGAGTGATGTGGGGTCTGGGAAGCAGGATTCATTTTGATGTTTGGAGGTGGACCAATACTAATTATTGGGCAATGGTATTCAAATCACTGTACTAATTTACTATAGGCATATGCAGAGGGACTAGAATAGATTAAATCTTTTCAGAAAAGGGTTTGTTACAAAGACATAATTTCTGAGCTATAAGTACCATACATCTCTATTTTCTAGGGATTGTTTTTTCCTAGTTCCAACAAAGTTTTCCGGAGATAGATTTCTGATTTGTTCATTCCACTTCTGGCTTTATGACACTTCTGCAAAAAGTCTCATTCTGCTTCCACAGGATGATGCTACATCTCTTTGCAGAGGAATTTTGATCAGAGTAAATTAGAGAGGTAGATTTAGGAGAAAGGGGAAGGTTTACAAATTGGATTGGAAGCTCAGGAATCTGTAGACAGGGAAGAGTAGGAGTTTAATGTGGGAAGACCAGAGACTCAGAAAAGATGTAGGATGTATAAAATAATATTGTTAAGTATGTAGGATAGGCTGGAAAAGGTGTAGGGGCAGTATGACATCAGAAAAACTTTGGAACAATGGCTTCAGTTGAGCATGTAAGATCTAATATCTGGTGATATTGAAATGGTATTGGTAAGTACTGGGGATCTCTGAAGCTCTGATCCAGGATGCTTAGAGTCACCAAGGAGTGCTGTTGCATTAGGATACCATCAACCCTGATGTGGTACAGTGGGATGTATATGTGAATGATGCCTTTTCCCTTCCATAATTTTCCTTCTTAGCTTATATTGCACTGTTCTCTTTTTGACTTCATAAAATACAAAGTACAATTTTCTCTTACCATCTCATCTATTATGAGATCAAAAGAACAGATCTGTAGTGTTGAGTCCTTCTGACTCTTCTTAAGTGTCTGTCCTTCCTTCTTGTCTTCAGATTCTTTATAATCACTGCTTCAGGCAACTGCAGTATCCTTTCTTAAGTTACCTAAAACCTGTAGTACCCCTTTGATGAACCCTGTGGGGAAGTCAGGTGTTTAGGTACGTCATTCTCTTGCCTGACTACAAATCTTTATAAAACATAAAATATCTTCCCATGCTAATGCTAAATAACATATACATATTCACTCTCTAAAACACACTCAGCTCTAGGTAAATTTATTCCTCTCTTTCGAGTTTACTCTAGATGAGACTTCTGATCTTTGTTAGTAGTTCATTGAGATATATTATAGAACTCCATGCTTCAGTGCAGACAACCAAGTCATACAAACTGCAGAGAACAGCAACTAATTGCTGCCTTTAACACCAAACTTTTATTTTCAGGCAGTTTTTCCAGTTCTATAAATTCCTCACAGTTCTTACTGGGTGACCTTGGCCAGTGAGACATTAATGTCAAAATCCTCCTGGACTTCACTAAAATCAAAATTTCATTTTATGGTTTATTAAAAGGTTGAATCCTCTAAACTGTGGTGTAAATGAGATTCTTGGCTTTCATTCACTCTGACCCAAATTTGTTAGGCCTTAGTTGCCAAAACAGATTAAGAATATGAACTCTTGAAAATTTGAACCCAAAACATAGATAACCCTCCAAAGGTAGTGTAAATTTAATTCTGAAAACGGTACCAATATTTGTGGGTGGCTGATCAAGACTTCTGAATGGTTGGAGTTGCTAACACTGCTGGATTAATTGCAGAGGGGAAGAAGTAAGGGTGATTCAACCAAACACTCAGTACTAATCAATATTTAGAGCATCAACCAGTGTATATGAAACTAGTGCCGCTTTCAAAAGAGTGAAAGTAAGTTTTGCTAGTCTTCGCAAATCAGCAGATTTGACCCCCAAATCCTCTCACTCTTGCGGACACTCAGCAAAATTGTATCTGTGTGATCAAATGATTCAGGTTTCTGACACTGAACTGGAGATAATCAAGAATTTTCTGTTTTTGGAAATATAGAAGGAAGCGTGCCTAATCCACCTAGCTTTAAGTTGTTGATTCTAGATTATTCCTCATTTCAGGGTAACAATTTATAGACAAATACAGATTCCTTTCAACAACTTCATGCTTCTCCTCACAGAAAGAAGTCCTTTGAAAAAAGATAATGAGAAATGGGATTATAATCCTAACTGACTGAAGGAAAAACCTCACAATGAAAGCATGTATGCTTAGTTATTTTTCAGTTGATGTTAGAGTAAACCTTGGGACCTTTTTCTTTTTTTTTTTTTTTTTGACCTCATAGTTCATTGCTGAAACACGCTACTCTTGGTCTGCAAGCTAACACTCCTGTTATTAATGTCTCTAAGGACTGAACTGTTTGTTGAGAACACATACACACCAGTAATCCACACAGTCTAAAAAATCTGACTAACCTCCTAACTCCAAAATTTCTGGAGCATTCTTAGGTCCTGAATAAAAAGATGTTTAAAATGCTAGTGTACTCATAAATAAATCTCTAGGTAGGCACCAGTAAATTTTACTTATCAGAAGTACCTTTTTTGTTCTTTATAAGTTTCTGCTTTATTTGAGGAACTTTTAAGTTCCTGTCACATCCCTGACAGCATCACTATTTCTCTTTCCAGCTATTTTCCATAATATGGAACAGTTATATTTAGTATTTTCTGGTTTATCTAACACTAGATAATATTATTACATAATAGTCCTCTCATTCTCTGCCTAATACATATTCAAAGCCAAGAACTATTCTGAAAATTGCCAATATACTAGTTACTTGGAAATAGTATGCTCTATAATATTTTAAATATTTTTTTTTCAAAAAAAGAAAAAAAAAAAAAAAAAAAAGTGCATTGCACCTAAATACCAGAAAAGGTATTACAATTGCTTACTGTAATGCAATATAATACAATATAATACAATGCTTCTTGCTTACCTAACAGTGATATTATAAATTACTCTTCTGTCTCTTATGTACTTACAAAACTGCCTTTTTTTGCTCTATGCTACCTGGCTCTTTGTTACATTATGAATAATACATTGCATTCCACATTATAGGAAATGTATTTACAAATGGAGTCTAACTGCATCATCAGATATGCAGTTTCTAACTTTGTATTTTAGAATGAGCTAAATGATTGGGAGAACTTGAAAGCAACTTCCATTATTTATGTTAATCAGCCTGAATTTGACTATCCTCTAAATCTCTCGATTTGAGCCAAGCACCAGGCTTTACTGTATTATTGACTTTTAAACTGTACTGTCCATTGATTTAATTGGAGAATTTTGATTAAAAATTGATGTGACAGTGTGCCCTATTGCCCTCAGTCTGCACATAAAGCTAGTGCTGATGTACGTCTGCAAAGTCATAGTCATTCATATTCAACTGCTGTTCAGCTAGTTCTAGTTACAGTTGCAGCTCACGCCTTTAAATATAGTACTAACAGCAATAAGCAGATACAACCACCATTTCTTTTATGAGAAAGATCTGGAAAGAGATGTTGTGAGCCATATTCACTTCTTACTAAAATCTTCATACCTGTTTGAAAAAGATTTTTGATTCAAATGTGTTGAGGTAGGCGGTGGTTCCACAGAACCCCTGATGAAGGATATAGAGTTGAGGGATTTTGACTTAGACATTTTGAAGCTGTTTCCCTGAGGAATTCACAGGAGCCATGAAATACTTGAGAAGGTCCCAGAACTGACCAGTGAGAGAAGAATATAAATAAGGAGTGAATATGCAATTATGTGTGAAGGTTAGTAGGAAAATATAGATAGGGAGCTAATAATAGAAAGGCATGTAAGGTTCTGTTCGCAGTGTGTGTGTGCAGTATGTGTGTGAACAAGAAATTATTAAGCTGGATGAAGCAATAAAGCTGACTGTCGGACCATCATCATAAAGGTTTTTATTTTGTGGCCATCCTAACTACTACAACACAAATGTCTCTTTCACGAGGAGAAATGTTGTCTCCATAGGACCATCTGCTAAGGAAAAGCCAAATCACTTATCTCTTGGTCAGTGTTGAAGTGATAAAGGAGACAGAGGTCAGTTTGTGTAGAAGGATATAAGAACATCTGTGAAGATTGTTTAAGGCCCAGCACAAAACTTGCAAAGCACTCCCTTGTAGTTTCTTGCTGTATTTGTTCAGCATGTACTTGCAGTATACCTTTTCTTTCCTGCTGTGACAAATTTCCTTTAACTGAAAGGTAAAATTTAAAGAAAAGACCACTGCCCTGGAACTGTCCTCTAAACTAACAATTTCTACTGGTTTTCTTTATGCAAGTGACAAAAAACGTTACTTAAACCTGACATGAACTACTTTTTAAAATATGTCTGAGATTCACTCTCACAGAGCACAAATTTGGAGTTAACTACTAGCAATAACTTAGAACATTTTTCAAAGTATCATAATAGTAAATATTACAGAGGAAGAAAAATTGAGAAGATAGATTCTTTTGTCTTTAAGAATTGACTTAGCAGGTTAAGAACCCAAACCAAAGGGAACCAGTAGAAAGAAACATTTTCACAAGTTAAGGTATCATTGGTCTAGACAGCCAGAAACTTGGATAGAATATTGCATATAGCCAGATGGCCCAACTCAGAGCAATCAGCTAAATTTATCTGATCTCCACATTTGTACCTTATGTCCTTAACAGAAATGATTGGGAATCCAGAGAGATCCCAGGTGACTGGAATCTGGCGAATGTTGGCCTGATTTTCAAGAAGGGCAAGAAGGAGGACTGTGGAAACTACAGGCTTGTCAGTCTCACTTCAGTGCCCAGTAAAGTTATGGAGAAGATTGTTCTGGAAAGTACTGAAAAACACCTGCTAGGCAACACAGTCACTGGTCACAGCCACCACGGCTTCAGGAGAGGAAAGTCCTGCTTACCCAACCTGATTTCCTTTTATAATAAGGTACCCACCTAGCTGATCAAGGGAAGCCAGTGGATGTAATCTTTTTGGATTTCAGTAAGGCTTTCAGTACTGTCTCTCACAGGATCCTTCTGGACAAAATGTCCAGCACACAGCTGGATAAACACATCATGAGATGGGTGAGCAATTGGCTCATGAATCGAGCACAGAGGGCAATAGTGAATGGGGTGACGTCAGACTGGTGACCTGTCACTATAAGGGTTCCACAGGGCTCCATCTTAGGTCCTGTGCTCTTCAATATCTTCAACATGACTTGCATGCAGGACTAGAAGAGATACTCAGCAAGTTTGCAGATGACTTAAAATGGAGAGGAGCTGCTAACTCCCTCAAAGACAGGAAGGCTTCTCAGAGAGACCTCAAGAAATTGGAGGACTAGGCAATCCCCAACTATACAAAGTTCAGTGATGGAAAGTGTCGGATTCTGCACCTGGGATGCGACAACCCTGGTTTGTTCGTACAGATTGGGGAATGAGATGCTGGAAAGCAGTGCCACAGAAAGGGACCTAGGAGCCCTGGTTGACAGCAGGTTGAATATGAGTCAGCAGTCCCCTGGCAGCCAGGAGGGCCAACTGTGTCCTGGGGTCATCAGGTAAAGCATCGCCAGTCCTTTGAGGGTGGGGATTGTCCTGCTCTGCTCTGCACTGGTGTGGCCTCACCTGGAATATTGTGTGCAGTTTTGGGCACCATAATATAGAAAGACATTAAGCTATTAAGGAGTGCCCAAAGGAGGGCAAGAAAGATTGGTGAAGGGCCTTGAGAGGAAGCCGTATGAAGAGTGGCTGAGATTACTTGGTCTGTTCAGCCTGGAGAAGAGGAGACTGAGGGGAGACCTCATTGCAGTTACAATTTCCTTGTGAGGAGAGGAGGAGGGGCAGACACCAATCTCTTCTCTGTGGTGACCAGCGACAGAACCCAAGGGAATGGTTGAAGTAGTGTCAGGGTAGGTTTAGGCTGTGTATTAGAAGGTTCTTCACCCTGAGGGTGGTTGGGCACTAGAACAGGTTCCCCAGGGAAGTGGTCACAGCACCAAGCCTAACAGAGTTCAAGAAGCATTTGGAAGAAACTCCCAGGCACACGGTGTGACTCCTGTGAAGGTCCTGTGCAGGGCTAAGGGTTGGACTCAGTGATTCTTGTGAGTCCATTCCAACTCAGTATGTCTTGGGATTCTGACCTTTTACTGCCCTGTAAATGTTGTAACTAGAATTTACCTTGTGTTACATGATTCTCCATGCCACTGAAGGTCATAGAGACAGCAGGACATAACTACAGTGTTCAATTCAGTGGAAAATATTCTGTGATATACTCTTCTTTCCCTGCACATATATGTTCCAGGTTTACTACCTTTAAGTACAAATACTTCTTGAAGCATCACTATCAAAACCTAATGTTTTGAGAATTTAATGGCAAACGATGAAATGATTGCACATGCAATATTAATAATGAAGAACATCATATAGTAGAACCTCAAAAGAAATACAATGATTTTTTTTTTGTGGGCAAAATCCATTTGTATAACATTCAGCATAGGGTTCCTGTAAATTGGAGATTTTTGCTTCTCCAAAAGGTTGTTTTAAGAAAAGCCTGCCTGCAATTCCTGAGGAATAACAAAAGAGGGCACCTAAAGCTTTCAGTATAAAGCCCAGGGAATCTGCTGGAACTTGGATTACTTTCCAAGGGTATTTTAGAAATCTTCTCCTTTTCAGCATACTAAGCAGAAATATAAGGTCTGTCATTATTACAATTAAATATAACATGCAAAATTTATATATCTACTTTTAAGGGAAAACATTTCACTATATTCACATATAATTTTTTTTTAAATACATATAACCTTTAATACATATAAATATATATAGATATTAGAAAACATGTGCAAAATAAATGTTTAACTCTCACTTTAGTATAGCTCTTTAAATGTCTCACTTTCCTTCTTTAATTTCCTTCCTATGCCTGCTTTATGAATAACAGAAAATAGAATTCCAACTGTAAAAATGTGGAATTTAGCCCCCTATTAAATGATTGCTTTTTTGTTTTCTGTTCTTTAGAATGTGATGCATGACAGGAAACATGAGAAGGAAAATTGTTTTGGATCTCTGAAATATTTTTTTTTTATCAAATCAGAGACATTTACCTTAAAATATTAAGTAAGAAAAGCAAGAACCTCAAAAAGGACATAAAGAAGAGTTGTCTGGAAGATATGGGGAAAGAGAGGGGAATGAGAGTCCGACTTTGACATTTCTAATTTCACATTTCTTGGGAATTTTTTCTTTTTTTCCTGTACCTTAAAGGTTTGTCTGCTGGACACTGCTGTATGATTTTTGGTTTATTTTTTTTAAAAGTCACTCAAAAATATATGAAAGTATTTCCTAAAGTTGCAGTGACAGTTCTTCTTTGTTACTTTTATAGCTCAGGTGGATTATACAGTTACATTCAGTGAAAGAAGCCTCAAGTGTAGGAAAATGTAGAAATAGATAAATTTAAAGTAAAATATTTTCTTATTACTTTTCTAGATGTATTCAGAATAAAATACCTTTTTATTACAGCTTATACAACCATTGCACCACAAGAATTTTTGCTTTCCCTTTCAGTACCAGCGCCCTTTGCAGGTAGACAACTCTGGCATGCTCTGGTAATTCAAATGCTGAAAGTTGAGCTACCATGTGGGTTCCAGGCTTGACCACCTTTTCAGCTACAGGAATAAAGAGAACTTTTTCATTTGGGTTACCTGAAATCTAGATTATGCACACAGACCTAAATGGAGCAGAACAGAGGGAGGAGCGTAGGAGGGTTGCAAGGAATGTATGCCTTTCAACAGTGCCAGGAAGTGCATATATAGTGGTGCAACATGCTCAAACATATGGGCCTACATTTGGATGCATCTGTTTTGGGCATCTAATCTGAGAGACCTAGAGAGCTGAAACTTCAGCAGACCTTGGGAACTAGTGTCTGAGAATCGGACCTTTTTATGCTCTTGCAACTCTTGCTTGTAAAGTAGACACTAATAATCACCAAGCAGGTTTGAAAATACATGTTGGAGAATATTCTCCACTCTCACTTAGAAACGCAAATAAGGGGGAAATAGAGGTTAGAGTTCTAGGTTTTCTTTGAATCTGACCCAAAATCTGAAAAGAAATACTTGTTGACTGGAACAGCTAAATCTCAAAGTTTTAATCTGGCTTTGGTTGATACACTGCGGAGTACAGCCCTTACATGGTAAGGGACAGATCTAGAGGAATCTTTAATGCTTTTCTTTGCTAGTTTTGATTACCTCTAACAAAATGCTCAAGATGAAAACTTTTCCCCTTGCAAACCATCGCATACGTTGATTAAACCAGTGCATAAACAACCATACAATTAACTGGAATACGGTTCTAGTAAAAGATATGTACAATCCTGAGTAGCAGTCTGAATACCTTACTAATACAGCCACATACAATGGCTCAAATAATATAAAACTATTCTAGATTTTTCCTCAGTGATGTGTGCTCAATATAAATTAGTTTGCTATGAAAAATAAAATGACAGCTGTGGCTAGATTCAGGGTTTCTTTTCCACAGATTCAGTTCTTTGATCAAAAACTACAGTAGATTGAAGTTTTGCTATTGTCAACATATTGTACATATACAGTGTGTTTATTTTTGTGCACTTTTAATGTATTTAACCTTAATGTCTGTTTCTTTAAAGCAAAGAAACTGTGGCTCAGCATCTTGAATTGTCAAAGCAATCTATTGCAGATTTCTTTTTGCAGATGAAAAGAAGTGTCCAGATGATGAATACTATTCACAAAGTGATTGCTGTGGCAGTCATATCATGTCTCAAAGTACACATGGCTGTGTAAATAGAAACTACTGAAACTTGTACTGATATATAAAACTTTTTCCATGGCATATGAACCTTTGTGTCATCTAAGCAGATTCAGCTGGAGCTCTAACTAAAACTCCAAGTGTTTTCATTTGGGTGAGGTTTTTTTCATTATCGTTGTGCTTTTTTTCAATATCACTTCACTGAATGGGCCAAAAGTGAGGTATTCCTCTCTCCCTTGAGACCCTCAAGTTTAACATTAGAAGAAGTTTTGTGACAGTCTAGTAAACCTTTAATGAGAATTCTTTTTGTGACAGACAGATGTAAATGTATCCCTCTAATCCTATCCTTTCAGGATTTGTCTGCAGATGAATGTTAATAATTAGTAGTTGCGTTCTCCCTCCTCCTTCCTTCATAAAATTGTATTCTTCATAAATTCATCGTCTTCTTTTTTTTCTGTTTTCTCAAAGTACCAGCAGCCCTGACAGCCTCCCTTTGTTCTTATGTTTATAAATAATTTATAATGTAGAAATATCTCTTCTTAGTCTTAAAAAATAAACTAATGGTTGAACATAACATACTGCCAGAAGCACATCTACCACTAGCTTTAGAAAAAAAAAAAAAAGGAAGGAAAAAAAGCTTCACGATTAACAAAGAGAGAAGGAAGAAACATCATTTGGAAATCTATTTATCTGACTGAATGCTGATTTTTGTTTGCAGATGCTAAATGCATCTGAGCTACCCTCATTTTATGCTCTGTTTCTTTTTCTTTTCTAGACTGCACACCTAAATTCACTCCATAAAAATGTAGCTTCTTTTAAATGTTCTGAACAAACAAAGGGCTACAACATGGACTAAGTTATCAGCATAAATATGTTTATACTGGTGTAGGTGATTCCCTTGAGGAGTATACCAGGCCTTATACTGACACTTTGTTGACAATTGCTGTACATGTTGTAGACGCATTGCTAAAGAAAGGCACACATCTAGCCAAGATGTTCAGTCTATCGTCAACTGCACATGGACCAGCTGTTGGTGTTGGGATTCTTTCACAAGAATTCTGAACACTCTTCTGCAGCAGTTTATACTTTGTCATGAACAGTCGCACATGCAACCTCAAACTACAAAGAACAAGCACTCAAATTAGAATTGAAATACACTGAATTTCAACACCTACTGAACATTGGGGAGTGATCCTCTTTTCAAATGTTTGTATGGCTCTATTATTGTTATTGTTAATTAGGGTAAATACAACTGAACTTGGCATTTTGTTGCCCAGTTAAATTCTAGCAAAGAATCTTTATTTTGCTGTAGGTTAGCATGTGTCAAAAGAGATGGCTTAAAAGACATTATTTGATGTACTGGAAATATATTCAGGTCTTTTTAAAAACAGTCTTAGTGGGCAATTTAAATAGGGATCTCAACATTACCTCAAAACAGCTGCCAGAATTTTTAACCAAAGATGAGGTGCAATATCATGTCCTGTCTCAGAATGCTCCCTATGATGGTGACATCAGTGAGTGGATGACTTACTATCAAAGTGTTACATGGCAACATTCTTGTTATCAGACTCCATAGTTACACTCAAGAGAGTAATTTGGGTGCTATTTTGTTTTACAAGAAGTGAGGGTAGCCCTATTTTAACATACTCTATTTTATATTCCCCACCAGGCACTAATCGGAGTGTCCTCTGCAGGCAACACTCAATATTCACCTACACTTCAAGTAGATTATCACAAGTAACTGCAATTGAATCAATAGCATTATGCAATTTAGCAATAGGAAGTGAGTAGAAAAAGAATCTTACCCAAGGTCCACACATAGTGGAAGATGGGGAATTTAGGCAGATATGCAAACTCAATGTAGAAATAGTTATAAGCTGCAGGGCTTAGCTTTGTATCTAAAGGAGGGCTGGAGCCAAGATTTGATTTTGCAAGAACCAGGCCAGCTGCCCTTTGTAAATTATTCATTCTTGCTTTTGGCTGGTTTCTGGCTTTGGAGAGTGGAATGAGTTTTGGCCAGAAAGAACACTCATGCAAAATCTTTTGAAATAACTGGTTAGGGAGCCTTCTGAATAAAAATTTATTTTTATTTGCTAGCATTTAACTGTTGCTAGCATTTGCTAGCATTTAACTGTTTAACCTGGCTGCTTGTGAAGAAAAGAAGACATTTCTAACAGCTTAGAGATGAATCTGCTTTCATAAAAACAGCTCAGAAAGAGCGAGATTAAACCTCTGTCAGGTGTTCAAAATTGATCTGAACCCCTTTCTAGGAATTTGATCCACTACCTTTTGTCACCTCATGCCTTTAACACCAAATAACAGAATTCTGATCTCCAGTTAAAATACATTTTGTGATAGTCTGTAAATCTCTGCTGAAACTGCTGCTGTTTTCATATCTTACAGGATGTGATGCGAGGATTCAGTGTTTTTCAGGAACTATACATTCAGAACAGAATCCTGCTTGAAAATCCCTGGGTGCTCACATGTAAAGAGACAGACCTAAAATAGAGACCTAAAATGCATCAAGACCAGAATTTCATCCAAAGGTAGCACACTTGTGAGGAGACATTTGAAAGCTCAGTACAATCTCTTAAAGGAAAGCTTTCAGGATCCCAAGAGCTGCTAAGGATCAAGAGAGAAACAAGTGTCATGGAAAAGGAGGATGAGGTTGAAGGGAATAAATCATCTGATTGGAAATAAGAGGAAAACAGAGAAGCAGGGTGGAGTATGAGACAGGTATAAAAGCATCTCAGACAAGCATTTGACAATGGTACCTTCAGCTCTTCAATACTGAATGCTAGCATGCAAATTAACCCTTAAATGTTTTTGTTTTTAGCTTCAGCATATTGCATCTTCATGGTGAAATGTCTGCCAAATGACATTGATACATTGCTTTTCAAACTTTCGTACATTCATATTGAAATTGAAACATTTTGATACGTTCATAACCTCTGCTCTGTTCCACTCCAAACTTTAGCTCGAATAAACACACTGAAACCAAAACCTTAATGCCTGTGAAAGAGATCAGGACCCAAACATCTCTCACCACCCCTCCCCAGCCTTCGATTATAAAATGAACTAATCAAAACTTTAGCTGTAACATGCCTAGGGTTTGTTGTTTTCAATACCTCGATCAAAAATTTTTCATCTGAGACCCTTTGCTGCCTAGAGCAATGTATCTTTATAGGACAGAAACTGTCTCACTGCTCAGCATTATTAAGAAAATATAGCATACAAAAGATTTAAACTTTAAACCATACAGCATGATTATTATTGTAATATATATATATTCACATATATACATATGCAGGAGATTTCAGGTGGAGACAAAGACACATGGATAGAACTGACTTGAGGCACTTCAACAGAAAATAAGGGTGATGGGATCACAGTACTTATAGCATATCCAGCAGCTGTACAATTCTACATGGTAGCTTCCACCGTACTCTTAACATTAAAAAGAAAAAAAAAAAAAAGAGAGAGAGAAGTTTCTCAGTAAATGATGGTTGAATACACAATAAATTGTTGTGTATGACAAGACACTTTCTTTTTTATTTAATATATAAATCTGGAACACTAATGAATTAATATCAATTAAAATAATGTATTTGCTTTCTTTAGACAATTATGTCAGCCTCATTAAAAACCAAGTGCTAAATCTTCATTAGATTTTTCAGTATTAAAATACTTCCATGAAATATAAATTAACATTTAACTTGTTGCCAGTCATATCAAGGAAAAGGAGGGGACAAAACCATCGGGATTGAAATCCTGACCCAGTTAAATCAATGAGACTTTCATTTCTGAACTCAGTGGGGCCAAATAATTCCCTCCCTGTTGACAAGAGGCAATACCTTTAAATCTGGCAGAGAAGCAGGCCTCGGGAAATATTCTGTTCCAGTCTATATTCCTGACTCATATGATGATGGTTAAAATTTTCAAAATATCCTTGGCAACGTAGGAGGAACCTGTGCCTGCACAAGAGTAAAAAAGTTTAGATTCCTGGGTAGCTTCAGTGTCTTAGGAAACCGTATGGTGTGCCTAGAATTTTAACAATTCTCATGAAAAGACTCAGTGATGTTCTCTCTAGAATGATGTGAAATCTATTTTTCAGTAGATGAAACCTGCAAAGCAAGTGAGTAGTTCATATGTGAACATTGGAATTTATATCAGAGAGACTGTCACTGGTATGCATCTGGAGAGACTACCCTGTCTGATGAACACCATAGAGCATCAAACAGCGAGGGAGGCTGTCTCACAGCTTTGTCGTGAATCTTCCCAGGTCTCAGCTCACTACACAGATTGTGCAAGATTTCCCAGCAAATGTGAAATTTAGGAAGATGGATAGGAAGGGAGAGAAGCTGAACCGCTGCAATCAAGTTGAAGGAAACCACCATAACGTTCATATTCAGTCACAGCCGTGTTCAGTAACCACCCTTACTTTTGCAATAGCTGCAGTCTTGCGTCAGAGCAAGTCTACCTGGAACAGCTGGAAAACTAGACAAGAACCCTTTGAAAAACGACCTAGACGGCGTTTTGGTGTATTGTTCTGGCTGGAGGAGCTTGAGGGTTTTTTACCTTTCCTAAAGAAAGGAGATCTTATAACTGTGCTTTATCCGACTGTAGCTTGTGTGGAACTGGGAGCGTTGCTGTTCTCCTCCCCGGGCCCCTGCATTACCAAGCCACAAGGTGGTGGTATGGTGTCATTTTTTTTTTTTTTCAACAGCAAAAAGAGGTTTTGTTTAATGAGCTTGAACTCACAAGCCTGCTCATCTAGTGAACTGTGACTTTTCAAATACCAACCTATTAATGTCAAAGGCAATACTGAAGGGAACAGTTCTGTTTGATTTAAAAAATACAGACAATGTGAAGTCCACTATGCTCTAATATCTATCACCTATGGGGCTCCATTCATGCCTAATGCTTTATTCAAGCTAAGACCTAGTTTTTATATATCAGATTAATACATATCTACAGCTTTGCACCTTTCTATTTTGATTTTTTTATTATCAGGGCTCGCTGGGGCCATTTTCATTCCCTTACTAAAGCATCTGCAAGCAGGTGGATTAGAGATAACTCTCATTCTGCTTTGTTTTCTCCTGACACTGTCATTAATCATTCCTTAAGCCACACTTCAACTTATAGTAATCAGGACTGGCTGTTCCCAAGCTGCACAAGAATTGCCTTTCACAATGTAATGTGAAATTGGAAGCGAATGGCTGAAGCCAGACGCTTCTTCTGCATTCCCCATCTATCTCATCATTTAGGTATTTATCCATCTCAGGCTTGTACAGGGAGCATCTCTCTCCTTCCCATGAGGACACAGATTGCAACAGAGGATCAGATTTGTTACCCAGGCTTTGGGCTTTGATTGTCCTCTTATAAGTTCGGGATTAAAGTGAAATTTCCCACAGGGCTATGAAGGATTTGCTAGCATTTAACTGTTTAACCTGGCTGTTTGTGAATGAGAATCCTGTGGTCAACTATTCCATAGAGAATATTATGGTAAGCCAGCTCTGAATGGCAGACATTTCAGTAAATTCCTGTAAAGACTGCTACAGTTGATTCCAATTAAGTTCATACCTGATAACAATTGTTTTCTTGTACATGATGAACAGTAATCTTATGATAAAAAACAATTGTCTAGTCTCTTGTGAAATACTCTTGTCAGCTTCAGAACAAATGCAGACTTTCAAAAAGTTGCAGTCGTCTGTTTATGCTTCTAGAATCACTGTGCACTAATTTGCCTTGAACTAGGTCATATCCCTCACTACGTAGAAGAGCTGTATTCCCTTCTATCTTACCCAATTTTAGTAATAAGTATATGCTAATAACATCAGTAGTAGCTCGGCAGTGGAATGGACAAACATTTTAAACAAACTGCACTTGATATATTAA
Source organism: Empidonax traillii (assembly GCF_003031625.1). Lineage (NCBI taxonomy): Eukaryota > Metazoa > Chordata > Aves > Passeriformes > Tyrannidae > Empidonax > Empidonax traillii. Next base: position 1,628,927 of record NW_020955246.1, on the reverse strand, counting down.
TAAAGACAAATTGATGGTTCTGGAAAGCATGCTGTTAAATATGTAGCCAAAACAGATGTATTTTGGCATTTGATGTGATTCTTGCACAAAGGGAAGTACCTATAATGTACTATTCTCCACAAAACTGAAAGCAAGGGGGAAAATTTTCAGTCCACATTATCTATCTTTTAGTCTTAGCTTTAGAGCCATTTAAGGAAAAAGATTTTAAAACAAGTCAAAACCATTTTGTTATCTAGTTTAAAAAGACTGTATGCTCAACCACTGTATATATATTCTATTTAATGTGGATGTGTTTTTAAAATGCCTAGGAGGATAGTGCTCATTTCATGTGCTTCACCAAGAGAGACATAACACCCAAGCAACTGAAGTACATAATTTAACAAAACATTTTAGCTTGCAGTGAAATCAGTTCCCTTGGAGGGAATGGACTGAATCATTAAACTCAATTTTAACCCCACTCCCTGAGAAATTTTTATATCTTATTCAAAAGTTTGCTTTTCATTTTCCTTTTTGTTGGCTAAAGATGTGCTGAATTTCCAAAATAAGATTTCATGGGATTTGTTTTGGTGATAAAAATAGAAAATATTTTTATTTATCTTTTTAAAAATAAAGAATCAGAGAGACCTCAAGAGAAAGGCTCACAGATATTATCAATTACAAACCTACAAATTCTAATTCAGACTCTAATTAACAAATGTAAAAGACAAATTTATTCTTTTTCTTGTTCACTCTTCAACTATTCTGCATTATGAACCTGTAGATACGACATTGATCTTGTGCTAACCAGCGTCTCAGTGAAAAGGAGTAGTGTTTGGTTATACAATGGTACCTGCGAAAGCCTCACTGCCTGAGTGCAAATAACCAAATATCTTTACCATCGTTTACAGTTTCTCTCATAGCATTAAATGATTACTGAAAAGGCATAAGCAATCCTTTCTATTTATTTGAAATATCCTCTAGATTCACATGAGTAATTTTCAACTGTGTATAATGCTCCCAAAGTAACCTCTTCATTTCCATTGTTTTAGTGTGAAATCATTTCCTCGGGAGATAATTAGAGTTGCTCCATTTATTACATTAAATGATTAGCATGCACTTGAAATGATTCAGTATATTTTCCTTTACTGCTGATGACTCTTAAATATGGGCCTACTTTTTAAATGGATAAATTAAGATTCTCTTGACATTTTGTGGCTGCCTCAGCAGCAAAATAAGACAGATTTTCTTTTCCAAATACACACACACCTGTGTGTTGAACAATGCACATTAGCTGAAGGGCTTCTATTTGCCTGAATATCCCACCCAGCTCAGCTTAAAGACCAGTAAGTTTGAAAGTAAAATGGGGGTTTAAGTGTACCAAAATTGCTACTGCTTTTGTTGCACGTGTAGTTAGTTACTATTCTTAAGTGTCATGGGATTAGAATCCCAGCATCTCGGCTAAAGCATCTACTTCCTCTGAACAACCAGTATCTTCTTTCAAACGTATATAAAATTTCTTACAGGGGCAGACTTGCACTTTTATCATGAGTTAATCTAAATGGAGAAAAGAGTTTTTCTGTATGCTAACTAGTGAGCCATCATCTGCTCATTTATGAAAATAAATTACCCTAGAATCAGTGAAAATATATCCCAATTAATACTCCTTATTAAAAATGATTAAGGTTTAATGTCAAGCTACAGCAACAGCTTCAAGACTTTCTTTTAAGAATGGAAGAATCTGTAATAGTAAGCAGATTGGCTGTAGACCTGAGTTGTGACCAGGTATTTTTATAGCAACCCTGTGACAAGGACTCCTACAGCAGATGCCAAGACTGACCTGGATGTAGTGGATATGAACAGTGACAGAGGTCAGCAGAATTAAAAGGGCTTCATTTTCCCAAGACCGTGCCATGTCATTCCCAAAAGAAAGCCAAGTTGATATTTAACTGGATTTGAAAGCTTGGTCCATTGGAGTTAAATAATCTACAGCACTCGAACTCCATTAGTGGATGTGAAATTGATGTCATTATTAAAGGATACATTGCCTTGTGATGTGATACATCCATCTATCCCTCATTTCTAAAATTTCACCGTGGCCCCTTACACATCGAGTAAATTTAAATTCAAGTTTTTTTAGTATTTAATATGTTATAAATACAAAGGATTAAATATTTTAATGGCAAGGAATTTTTTTGTGTCTTAGTGGAGCTTGTATTTGGGTATTTACTTTTCAAAGAGAAAATCTAAAGGTTATGTGAACCCAGAGAACGAACTCACGTTTTATCTGGAAATCCATTTTGTTATTTCAGGGAGTAAATTCACACGTAGTGGAAAGAATCTGCAAACCATGACTGTACAGAACATGAAAGAGAAGATATAATCCAAAATTAAAAAAAAAAAATCAGTATTATAAACACTTTTGTAGGTTTGTTCTTAGATCAGAAAATAATCATTCTAAGTGGAGTATGTGGTACTACAAATGTGGGGTTTTTTTTCTTTTATTCACTAATAAATCATACACAAATAATCTTTTTACTGTCCCGTTTTCCATCCAGAAACCACTGCAGATATTTCTGGCATACAGAACGCTCTAAGTAAAAGAATTATTTCTCTGTCAATTCAGAAATATTGATCATGGGGCATGAAAAGTAAGCAGACATGTATTTTGGATACTAGATCTCACCAAATCCAATGAACTGTGTCCTCATATGCAATATGGATGTAGTTTCATGCAGTACTGCTTCATGGAAACAGCAATGGCAAGAGTGGTTTTTTATCATCGCTTCATATATCTGGAAAAAAATGTTTTTCCTCTCTTCGTTTCTTGGCTGATCCTCACTTGAGTCAGATTTCACCTGTGTCTAAGCAGTAACCTTGACTACCATATGGTTCTCAGGGACAGACTTCCTAAATTTAAATTTAAAAGTCTAAGAAAACACTTAATTTGGTTGTTCCTTGGTCAAAGACAAGAGGAGTGTGGATGCCAGCTAGAACTAAGCCCAAGCAGTGAACAGCCTCATGCTCCTAAATGAAAATTGAGCAAACCTAGCCCCGTTCAGCCAAACTTACAGCATATGAGTGTGTTCCAGGAGTAAACAGCTCCAGATGTAAACAGGAGGTTTGAGAAACTGGAACTCAGAGATTGCTTATGTGCTTATTAAAGTCATAAATGTGGCACTTCTTTCTATCCCAGTGATACTGCATCAGGACCATCATAACTAGAGGTGAAAGTCTGCTCACCTCATTAACAGCACGTAATCCTATTTACTAGCCCTAGGATGAGTATATGATGTAGGCACATTTATCCTCTAAAACTTCAGCAATATAAAAGCACACCATTAAATAATAGCACTACTATAGGCGTATAATACAAAAAGTGCCATAATGTTGTTTGTATATGACAGGCATTTTTAGTGTAAGAATGCTGAAATTCTACACTGATGTCATTAAAGCATAAATGACACACTACCAAAAGATGGAGATGCTAATGTATGATGGTTAAAACTACATTCCTTTGTAGGTTTTAGAGTATTTTTAATAGCTTCAAAGTATGTTTTTAATAGATGAAGTTATAACAATACCAACAGTAGTGGCATGAAAGGTTACAATGGATGAACACCATCTCTCTCAAACATTTATTCCATTTAAGTAAAAATACTTGATAGAGACCATTTCTATTATTCACAAGAAATCATGGAATATAATGGTTTCTAGCACTCCTTTTGTAATAGCTTATTTAAATACTTGGGGCTGCAATTCTGATTCCCACTTTGTTCAGACTTCACAGAAATACTTCTTACAAATGATCACATTTTTATTCTTTATTGTGTTCTAAATAGCCTCTGATTTTTCAGAACCCAAGACTAAAAATTAGGTTTGCAGAAGTGAAAAGTACAGACTTGAAAAAAAAAAAACCTATACACTTTTCATAACTGAGGAACAGCAACTAAAAAATCGAACAAAAAAACCTATGCTATGAAAAATTTTGTTTACAGAAATGCTTTAAGGAATTATTCCTGAAGTCTAAATGGAGCTTGATGGGCCTTTTCTAAACTCCTAAAATCTGAAATGACCTGAAGGTATGAGGAACGCTTGACTTTGGATTTCTTTTCTTTGGAACATTTTCTTCAGTGCTTCAGCTCAGGCTACACTAGTTTACACAAAATTAAAAAATCCAGTCTGATAAGAAGTTATTAAAATTCTATTTATCATCTTCAATTTATTTACTTTTTAAAAAGGAATATAAATGAGGAGGTAAGAATAGAACTGAGAAGATTGGATATCAGTTATTTATAGATGCTGTTTCTAACCTTTATCAATTATTTAAGAGCTTTACCTGTATTTATTATGATCTCAGGGTAATCTCTTAGTTGGCAGAAGAGAGTACAAAGTCATCAGGGCCCTTACATCAGTTGAGGATAAAGTTGTTTTTTTTTTT
>NW_020955246.1:1591497-1624412 GCF_003031625.1 Empidonax traillii | reverse complement strand
AAAGAATACTTGCATTAAATCTCTGTAAATTTACACTCAAACAGTAAGACTGGAATATGTGATATGACTTAATTTGGTTGTGCTATCTGGAGTCAACCACATTTTGCCAAGATAAAATGGAATACTCAGGTAAAATTACTTACTTATTTCAAGAAGAATAATAAGTTGTAAATTTTAATTTTTTAATGTTAAATATTTTAAGTTAGCATAAATTAAGAAAAAACTCTAAAATAACTGATATAAACAGCATTATGCTCAATATCAGACTATTAATAGATTCAGTACTGAAATGAACCACTTAGTTATATAAATTCATAGGAGATTTTTTGCCATTTTTTTACAAAACTTGTTATTTACCTGATTATAAGGATCTTTGGATCATTACAATGTGCAAATGAGGGCATAAACAATTTTTGAAGTATGTATTAGCTAAATAAGGAAGAGAAGCAGCTCTATTATGAGCATATAAACTCTCTAATCTCAAAAAATTTCACATCTTCTAACTTTCAACTCCTTCTAAAATGGTTCAATATTATAAACTTCATATGACAGAAGTATTATCAGACTACAGCATGGGACTCACAGCAGTCAACAGCACTCTTTTTAATATTGTTCCCATTTGCATTTTAAATAACCAAATGGTTTTCAGGCATTTAATAGAAAAACATTTTTTTAAATGAATACCAAGAGACATGTGTAAATAGCAGCACAAATTGCTCCTGGGCTATAAACCTGAGTGCCAAGTTTTTCTCCAGTATGAATACAGACAAGTGTTAAAAGTCTGAAAAATGGATTCCTTAATGGATATACTGGCAGACCTGTAAGTGTAATAGAGCTAGAATGCTCCACTTTAATAAAGATATCGTATTTCATCTCCTAGATTACACATAGCTTTTCTATTCTAAATAAAAAGATTAGAACTAGAAATTTTTTCCCTGCATATCACATTTAACAACGTACAAGGGAATGTCATCCAACAATTTGTAAGCATTGAAATTATTTCCTTGAAAACAATAAAAATAATCCCTAAAGATATGGTAAATATACAGTTCCTTTATTGAACAAACAAAAATAGATTATGCGTTGCTTTTTCAGAATCAAATACATCTGTTTTGACTGAAGCACGGAGACACATCTAGGGGCTTGAATCTTACCACAGTCTCTGTGACTATATTTTCAGTGCATCAGTAACCTTGTATTTAACCAGATTATTTACAATCAGAGCCTTATAAGATCACACCCATTGCTGCTGGTGTGAGGGAGGGAAGGAGACTTCTGAAATTGAATACAAATGTGATAGCTATTGTTACATTTATTGGGCTATAACCATATATCAAATGTGCTAAATTCACAGAGATAAAATAATACAATCACATCAAGACTGAAAATTTAATACTAGACAGGGACCTACAAGTTCCTTTCCATCATAGCTTGCTTTGTCGCTCATCTAAACAAACAGTCTGCCCCAGAATTTACTGGACAATTCTTGTCTGCTGGTATTAAATGCAAGGGCTATTTCCTTCTGAAAGTTCTACTAGCTGCATGTAAATCTACTTATAAACCTAATTTGTAAGACAAAATATCTGTTTGCTTGCTTTTGCCAGAGAAAAGCCCACAAACATTCTCCACAGATATATGAGTTTCACGGTAGGAGGGCAGCAGGTCTAAGCATTGCTATTAATATGAAAATGCAGATTGGTCTTTGGAAGAATTTTGACGGTGGGATAAGTGAGTTTAGATTTCACCTGACTGTATTATCCCCGGTTGCTATGCTAAAAATGCAGCTAAAATGTAATGGATATTGTCAGTGTCAGACTTAAGAACCTGACACTGGCGTGGCTGAAGTGTTTAGGCTTTTCTTTTCACAAGTACTACTTTCAGCTTTAGAGAAAGGGTTCAAGAAGTCACTGAATCTATAGATCCATTTTAGTAGAAAAGCAGACAATATGTTTGGGAAGTGGAACACGAGTTTGCTAGATTACACCATATTTCCTTTTAGTTAACCAAATAAAAGCAAGTTTCAACTAGAGAAACAGTCTTCAGCTTGTACCTTGCTATCTTAGACTGAAAATAATGATCCACTTCAGCGTATATGTTTTCTAATATACTTTAACTACTTCTTCCGTATATACCCATATAACATGATTATGTTTCTGTCAAGACCTAAGTGGTGTGGATCGACAGCTATAGTAACCTGCTAGAAAAAAACTAAGCTAAATTCACCCTGATGTCACTCTTTGATGCCAGAAGGTGAAACAGGCCCTTGTTACTGACAAGTATACTGGGCATATTCCACACTCCATTAAAAATAACAAAGATAGAGGTGGATAGGAAAAAAAGGCTTAACTTCTTTTTGAATGCCTTGCTTACCTTCCCTAGAGAAAATCTTAAAAACATAAAGTTGGATTTAAGAGAAGCATTTATTAATATATTGCAATGACTTTCAAATGCTTGGGGGAAGATTTGGATCTTTCCTCTTTCGAAATGATGTGGCAATGGAATTACTCTAGCTTTACACTCATGTAACAGGCAGCAGAATGGTATACAGCATGGAAGTTTAACCTGAATGGGAAAGTAAGGGTGTTGTTCTTTCCAGCAGCACAACGCAATTTATAGCAACTTTTTAAAAAATTATTTTATTTTTTTTTTATTTTTATTTTTTCAAATTGTGGCAGTAGCTGAGTTTTGAACTTTATGAGTAAATTAACTACTTATATGGGACAAAAAGAAAGGCAAGTAATAACAGCACAGAACCAGATAATTCCTCATAGACAAGAGAGATTGTGGTTAACTTTTTCCCGCAGCTGTGATTGTAGAATCTATGAAATGATTTTGATACAGATTTTAGGGATTTTTCTTTCAATTATGTTTCTTTATACAGAATACTTTCATAATACTTAAAAGTGGTATCCTTTATTACATCTCTTATTACAGTAAAATCGATGCAAGCCTGAGTGATGGGTATAATATTGTGACACTTAAACTATTTGTAAATATTGCTCAAAGCTTTCTTACCATATTCTAGCAGGGCAACATTATAGCAAAGTATAATTTACTGCACATGATATATGCTGTATGCTTCAAAGAAAATCACACTGGGAAACAGATTCATGAAGAAGAAGACGCAAGTGGGTCTTGTTTTCCAGTAAAAGGTTTTTTAACCAGTCTTTGGGTTTGGAGGATTACTCTGTGATCATGAAACCCATGGATGTGGGCAGGAGGCCATTTTTGCCTTGCTGTCAATGCTCAGTACTAAACTGCCAATACCTTGGTTGATGAGATTTCTCTTGTTTCTACAGCTTACTCTTCCTTCTTATGTTTTATACTGAAGCAAACTTCTTTGATTGCAAGATTGGAGCATGACACCAGCGTGCTTTCATTACATTCTCATCCCAGATATCTAAAGAATGCATTAGTTTACAGTAATATTACACTCAGCAAGGGCTTTGTTTAGACTCACTTAAAATTCTTCTAAGAGACCTCGTAAGAGGAGCTTTAAAATTGTAAGGAAAGACTCAATGAACACCCTTTCAGTCTGTATCAACTACCTTGTAAAAAATAATGTAAACACCCCCCTACATTTTCTGAAAAATAAAATATTCCAGCTGTCAGCCAAAATGCTAAGGGCTAACAACAACAACAATATTTATACTGCCCCTTCTCTCTTTTATAATCACATTCAATTTATAGTTTATGGAAGATATTTTATACATTTTACATTGTGATCATACAGTGATCTGTACCTAATAACAAACAAGGAGTTTGACCACTATCTGTGGCTGTTCAGTAAAGCCTTAATTGATCATCTATATCATGTATAATGAAGCTTTTATATTTTTATTACAGCAATAAAGGATGATTTTGTGATGTTTACTGCAAAAGAAGGTTGGCCACACCACAGGTAAATGTAACATGTTTCCAATGACATCATACTGGTGAGGAATATACATCATGACTCTAGTCGTCAAACCCCATACATTTTGAGGAATTTCCAAGAGTTGATCAAATCTGGATTGCCTTACTTGCCTGTTACTTATACCAAGGAATGCATTGAAACATCTAAGTAACTATCTACATACAAAGCCCTCCCACAACCCTATTTAAAGTCCATTCATGTGTATTATTTCTCATTTCTGAGATTCAGTTTAGATATCTGTCAACAAATATCATAATTTTGGAGGGGAGGTCAATTTTTGGGCTTTTTATTTCAAATAAAATATCTAGCATTGTGGAGATTTTCAGCAAAAGGTGGACTGGAAGGTCTAACTCACTGTTAATAGACTTGGTATTCTTGTTTTCTACTTCTGAAAACTTATGCCTTTTTTTTTTCTTTTTTTTTTTTTTTTTTTTTTTTTTTTTTTTTTTTTTTTTTTTTTTTTTTTTTTTTTTTTTAACCAAACACTTGTGCTAACAGGGAACAGAGTATTTTAGAAACAATACTGTGACTTTGCAGAAATGTTCAGATTACCGTGATTCTTGGGGGCGGGGGGAGGGTAAGGAAACAAAAGCATCTGAAATGAGCGTAGAGATGCAAGCAGGTGAGAATGTAGCTCAGCCCATTATGATGTTAAATTAAGGCCATGCCTTGCTTTCCCTGAAGTCAATTAAGTTGTAATCTTTCATCATCGTATCATTTTACAATCACAGAACATTTTGCATTTTTTCCTACTTTAAAAAATAGATCCTGGATTGTTATAATTATATGGATACACCACCCAAGGTCCAAGGTATTACAATCCCTTCTCCAAATAAAACCTTCCACTTTGACAGTGCTCTGTGTTCTGACAGGCTACATACAGCAAAGTAAAACCTGTGTGCAGAATCTTGTGTGTGCCTTGTACAGCATGAGTGTTAAACTAGGTGACAGTATGGAAGAGGATAACTGAAGCAGCTACTTCACACGGGACCCCTATGAATATTCATTTTGCAGCAGTCAGTCCTGTTAGGCTGCTACACTACATTTCAAAGTAGTGATCAATAAATGTACTATAAATAAATAAACTACACATTTTTATTCTCATTGAATATTCTAGTTGATTCAAGCAAATTAGTTACAGTGTGTGAAAACTCCCACCAGGAAAAGACGTTTAACTGTTTTTTTTATTACAGTTTTACTAAATCTAGAAACATTTCTCACACTGATGATTTACCAGAACTTCAATTTACCTCTGAATTTTATACATGCAAATTAAAAGGGACAGCAGGGTTCTACTTTTAGAATTTTAGCACCATTAAAGACCAACTAAAATTACTATGCTTGCAGAAAAGGAGGATAAAAACATAGCAAACTCCTACTCTTAAATTGTGCTATATAGTCAGAAAAGTAAATAAATACTCTTCAAAATATGGAAGTGTTTTCAATTAAAAATAATATTTACATTAGGATTGTAATCACATTTTCTCCCCAGTGAAATAAGAAAACTTGAACAGAGATCAGATAGAGCATAAATATCCTTTAAAAGCTCACCTGCCTCAGATAACACAGATTTCTACAAAATAAGTTCATATGTTTTCCTGACCTTAATATTTGTGATTCTGAATGTGAAAGCTGTAAACCGATGAATGAGAAACTCTGAAGGTTTCATTTTATGAATTTGAGTTATATTTATTTGTTTTATTTTTGAATGCATTTTTAATATGGGGTGCATATTTTTATAAAGTACAAACTGTGTGCTGTCTTAATTTTCAGCTTAAATTTACAGACGTGCTACATGGCAACAGTATTAAAGCCAAAAAGAAGGGATACATTTTCCTAGTCAATAAAAAGCCGTGGAAGTTGCATGGGGTAGAGTCTCTAGGAAATCCACTCTTTCTTTGAAAAAATGTCATTGGTGAGATAGGAGATTGGCACCACAATGAGCAAAATATAGTGAGGGCTGATACGGACTGTCAGCTAGAATTTGGGTTAAGACACTGACTTTTGTCTGCATGATGCCTATCTTCCAAAGAAGATGGAAGATGCAAAACTGAAAGTTTCCTCTCTCTGGTTAATGTGGTCTATACAAGTGAATAATGTATAAGAAGATGTTCCCTTGATAATGTCACAATTATTCATTGTACAGCCATAGACTCAAATATTCACATTAACAGCTAAGTATTATTTTTCTTCTATGAAATTAAGTGAGTGGCATCAGTGGTCATAAATGAGAGCATTCATCAAAGGCATAGGCCATGGCAGAGGATTAAGTGAATGCTGATGAAGTGTCCAGATTCCCATAACTTGGAATGGGCTGCATTCAGCATTCCTTTATTATCCATCTGCCACATAACAAAAAGTCTCATATATTTAATGCAAGTTTGCCCTCGGCCACGTAATAGGATTAGGAATAATTTCTACAAATTTACAAAAACAAATCACATGGGAAGGCTTAGAATTTGCTAATAATTTCTCCATAGCTGGGAGATCAAAGGGATGTAAGAGTCCAGAGCCAGGCGGTAGTTTGACCCTGGCCAAGCTTTTTTAATGAAAGGGTTAATCTTCTCAGAGGTGACCATAGAGGAGCAAATAGTGTGACCAAAGGCAGATTCAGGCCTCCAAAAATAGGAAGAAAATCGTCTGGAAAGTATGACAGCAAGAAAACATGTACAGAACAACAGTACATTTTCTGTCTGGAAAAATAAAATAAAACAGCAAACCACAATGAATTGTTTTTAAGCAAAGTGTGACTGGCAGGAAAGGGGGGTGGAGGTGTAGGAGGAGGAATGCCATGCAGAGGAGAAGCAGCTTGCAGGGTGGACCAGAAATATTCCTGTTTCTTTCTGAATAATAAAGAAAAGGCTGAATGTCTTCAATCTAAAAACACTCTCTGTTGTCCTCAGGTGAAAACTGTCTTCTCCAAACGTGTCAAAGCTTACGTTGGTTGGCTGTTTTTGCTATATGCTTGTCCTCTTGGTCTTCTTTTCAGAAGAAATACAGTGTAAACACACACACTGCCTCATAAGTGAGTTTTTGGGAGGACCTGAACAAGTTGTCCAGTGGAGCTTTTTCAAAAATGTCCTCAGTTTGCTGCAACTTATATTTAAAAAGTTTGGCTTCTTTGAAGGCAATTTATCTCTCAAATCAAGTCAAGTAGCCATGTAAGAAAATACAGGAGAATTAAAACAAAAAGAAAAAAGGAAAGGAAATGAAGGTATTGGGGTGTGTGGGTGTCTATGTCTGTTTTCTCCCCCCTTCCCCTTAGCAATTGCTAAGCCTGTCTAAAAATTTTCACCTTCCTGGATTTCCTTTCCCACTCAATAAACTGTAAAGGAATGTTAACATCAGCTATAGGTGACAGGTATTTTAATTTTTGCATTGTAATGGTTTTAGTGGCTTTAATTTGGAAAGTAAAGCACAATGGAGTTCTGGGTTTTTCAATTTTACACAAATCATGTGATCATTCTCACTCTTGGTCCCTGACCTGTTTTAACAAGTTTGAATGTAATGCTCCTTCTCTGCGGTTTTCTTTACCTACTGGGCTACCCATCAAATAGCAGATCAAATAGTCTGATTGCAAGCAAATTAGTGAATTTGTTAGAGCTGCACAAAGCCCAAGCAGACATATAGGCAGAAGTGAAGGCATTATTTCTTGTGTTTCTCTTCTTGAAAAGAATTTTAGGCCAAAAGTTTACTTCAGTCTCAAGAGTAACTTCATATGAACCTATAAGTTCCACCACAGTCTTGCATTAAATAAGAAAGGAAGAGTAGTGATGACAGCAAAATAATGAGAAGATAATTCCCAGGAAAGAATGAAAGACTTCCAGACAGAGTATCTGTGTTTGAACATGGGGACTGCTGTGTACTCAGTGTACAAAAAAAAAAAAGCAACAAACCACCCTGAATGCTGAGTAGCTTTGAAAAAGGTCAGATTGATATTCCTGGCTAGAAAACTTGCTTTCACATGTCACTGACAGAGACTCCTATCAAGGTGGCTAGAAATAGAGGAAGCACTTTCAGATATTATTAGACAGTTCAGTTTTTTCCAGTTCTTTGTCACAAGATTTTCAAGAAAGATTCCAATGAGTATCTAAAATTGATGTGGGTTTCCTGAAAAAGACAACATTTTTCTGGCAGTGTAAACTGGACAGAGGTCACCAGATTTATTTCACATAGCTTACCAGGAAGCCAACAGTTTATAGGGACTTGTAACTGGTTTATAGTAACTGGTATTGCTACCAGTATGGACTGAACTTAAATATGCTGTAGATATAAGGGCCTGTAAAGTCTTTTCCCTGGATATTCTCACATTCTCTCTTTATTTAATATAGATCATGGTTCATTTCAACTCCCACATTTTAGGTCTTTCCATTTTTAGGAGGTTGAAATTCAGATTGAGGTTTGGTTTTTTTATTTATTTTTTTTTATTTTTTTATTTTTTTTTCAGGTACAGCAGTGCAACTCAGTCTTCTCATACAAAACTGGGTTTTGATATTTTCCTAGTGTGCAGAGGTATAAGTATCTTGAAAATAACTTTCAGGCAGGGCTCAAGGTTAATGTTTCGTGTCCCACAGTCTCAAGCTGTGTTGGTCATAACAAAAAAACAGCAACCACTTTATTCCATCACAGGTCAGAAACAGGAAATGCTCAAAAATTCATGTTTCTTTAGTGACAACACAGATCTATAGGCTCCTGCATGCATCAGAGAAGTAAAAGTTTTAACTAAAGACACCTACCTTTAGGGGGTCCTTAGACCAGGTTTAGACTAAAACCTTTAGCAGTTAAACAAATTTGAGGCATCTGGTATAGCGGGCTGTTGGTTGGCTGTTGATAATTGCACTTATTGCAAAGACATGGGATCTTACTCTGAAACTCCCTTGGAAATTCTAAGTTGGGTATTCTTAACTAACTCTCTTCTGTTGGCTAAGGTTGTCAGCCACCTAAATGAGGTAGCCAGGACAACTACCTAAACTCGAGCTGTGTGAGAGGACTCATATTCTGGACCACCAGTAAGAATTACATCACTAGTAAGACCCCAAACTGCCCCACTTCACCTTACCAAGTAGAGACGTTGTGACAGTGTTGTTTACTGATAAGCAGCACAAATGGCCTTATTCTACTCCACAAACACGTTGCCTATGAACATGCTGGCAATTTGAGCCATAAATAAGTTTTACTACAGTTTTATAAAAACAACACAGTGACTGGAAATTAAACAATATATTCTTTTGTTGCATCTTCACATTATAGGAAACACAGAAGACAAACTTGGATCTGACACAGTTTTCAGACCCCTATCACTTTTATGACCATTTTAACATAGAAAAGCATTTTTAATACCAGAAATGTAATGTAGCTCAAACCACACTGCTGGGATTCAGAGTCTGATTGGAGTTCTTGGTTACAGCCTTTTCCCAGCTGCATCTGGAAACCAGTTCTGCCTTTCACCGTCTTAAGTAGCTGCTCATTTAATGGTCACTAAGGTTGACCTTTATGTGTCATGGTGCCATTCAGTGGGATAAAGAACAAGATGCCTTTTTAGGAAATCATACTATGTGTTTACAAGCAGCTTCTTGACCTTAACCAAATGAGTTGGGGAGCAGCAGATAGCAATCTATTGTGCTTCTAACTGTTCTTCATGCCAGACCCTTGAGCACCATACTGCCCTAAAATGTAAGGTCATACCTCTGCCTTGCACATAAGAAATAATGGAGATTTTAATGGATATTTAGAAATACATGGTGACCCTGTCACAAATCAGGACTGTATCCTTCCCTCATGCAATGGGACAGAATAGATTTGCTAGCTTCCTTCCCATGAGTTCATATAATACTTTCCTCTTGCTGTTTTCAATCAACAAATGGTCTCCCTGCATTTCTTATTATATGCTTCGAGGAAGGGAAGAGTCCCAACAGTATATAGAAACTAATGGTTGGTCAGTTGAGAATTCTGTACTTTCACTTCATGTTGGAAATAAACATGAGAAATAAAACAATCTTCCTCAACGTAACTTGGTTGCATTGCTAAGTGAATTGGGGATAGGAATACCAAGAAGTGTCCTTCAACATCAGTATCCAAAAGCACAGCAGATCAGTTCCTCTTTCTCCATGTATTTTCCTGTGAATACTACTGAGATATCTATTAAATAACTTCAGAATAAACATCACCAGGCCCTACGACATTTTTACTTAACTCACAGACATCACAGATGCCTAGGAAAAAAATAAGGGCAAAGAAAATCAATTTGGAAAAATTGTCTAGAAACCTCTCTCAAGAAAAGTCATGTGAGAACCAGCCAAACTTTTAAGGGATAGATAAAAAGTTTTAAGACATGTAATTTACATAATGAGGATGAAAACAAGTAAGAATATTTAAACATAATTTCATTACCGTTTTATCATGATGACATTCCCAGGACCTCGATACTATATGCAACAGCAACAGGTTTACCACACATAAAATATAGATGTTATAGAGAACTCCTTATGGGAGGAAAAAGCAGTTAAACTTCAGATTACTAATTTAAATCCAGACACGAGGTCCTCACAAGTCATTAAAATCTGGCAGGTGTCTCAGACTATGGGCTACAGGACAACAGGTCATGTAATGAGCTGAGAGAAAAATTGAGTAGTCCTGCTCTTCTTAAGGTATTTGCTGATCAGAGAGCTACAGTTGCTTCATACTTCCACCATGAGTCAAAATCACGGTTCTAAAATTAAAAATAAAGAACAACTAATTTTAAAGAAAAGTTTTTTCTGACTCTTACTGTTCAATTACGGATGCTTAACTCTAAATCTTAGTGAGACTTCTAATACTATCAATTGGTTTAAGAAATAATACTTCGTCTTAGTAGAAATTCTGCTTTGTAATCTAAAATAGTTCGTAGTTCTTTAAGGTACAAGCAGAAACGAAGATACAAAACTAGTACAAGGTTAACAGAACAAGAAACCAGGACTAGCACCTAGTAATCAATGACATTACCTTCAAGTAATTTTTAGCAGTGGAGCAGGATTCTCCTCTCCCCAATATTAGATATCAGTGCTTTTCCATACAGCCACTAACTTTGGCACTAATCATGCCAAACAGCAATGAAATTCATGTGTCAGTGTATGCTTACAATTTGTGTTCATTGGCTTTACCCAGTAAAGTGCTGAAAGCTTTTTTTCCTGTTAGTACATGTCCAGTTTTGAATTCTCAATTTAATCCTATTAGTCCAGTTTAATTTACTCAAAATCAGCCCCTTTTTAACAGTTTTCAGACTGAATAATACTGAAAAAACTATGAAACTGAAGCTTTTCTCTGCTGGAGAAGTTTAACAGTGGAGTGATCATTGCCCAATACTGCTGTGAACTTTACTATTCCTATTTTATCACGATATGTTACATTTTGCATAAAGTGAAAACCATCCGCTTTGCACAAATATGGTGCAATATAACACTTCATTAATTACACAAACTAGAGCCCGATGGTATTTTACTGCACAAGGCTGTGCTTTCTGGTCATCTGCTGGGGAAGGCTGAGAGCTTCCAAAAGCATGTCAGATAGAAAAATATAAGCAATGCATAAAATGCACAAAATACTGTTTATCCAGTAACTCTAGGTCATCTTCTGTAAAACTGGTTGCCTTAAAGTAGCTCATGGGCATGCCTTAAGTGAAAATTGCTAGCTTCCACATGAGTCCAGTCTCCATCTTCCTGGTTAATGGAGCAACTGTAATAGATGCACGTGCAATGTTTTTATTATTAATGAGTCAGCTGGACCTATTATAAACTCACTCTGTATTGTGTTGGAGTGGGTTTGCCTGGTGCTTCCTGTTGCTAGTGTGTGAGGAAGAGCAATAGAGGCTGGATTTCCATGCTTTAGCACGGTACCAAGAGGTGAAAGATTCACTAGTTTTATCCCTGTGTGGTATGAGAACAGCCAAGACACTTCTACTAACGAGCTACCCCTGTAAGTAATAGTCTTCCAAGTAGTATCACACCTGATATAATAAACCCTTGCAAATTAAGTCACATCTGCAATTCTAACACTGTCTGCAAGATAGATAATCCTGGTACTGTTAATTAAGAGTTAATAATACTGAAAGCCTTTAAGAGGCTGCACACATTTACATTGGATTTTAAAACTGCCAGAATGCCTTAGGAACATAAGCCTCACTGATCATTCAGCTCTCTGTTTTTGTAGCAGTTTTTGACTGGTGTGTGCGGGCGTATCAGATCAAACCCCTACTGTTATGTCAGAAAAGAAAGCACTAACTGACATCAGGGAGACATGAGAAGAGAATATTACAGTAGAGATGACTGTACTGCTTCTGCTCTGATATCAAACTTACACTAGCTTCATACTGACTACACTGAAGTTCCTCCAGTTTCACATCAATGTTGGTAATACAATGATTTGAAACCACAAAAATGGTGCAATTTTGAGGGGGAGGAGAATGTGGAAACAACATGAAGGAAAAAATCCAATTTGAAGACAACACTAGATCCTGCATTTTTATCTCATGAGTGGCTTAAGTATGGCTAGTTGTTCATTTCTTGGACAGCTAGTTACTTAGGTCCTCTCATAGCTGATAGCTGCACTGCAGTTTTTGCACAGACTCTGAAATCTTAGTGATATTTCAGCCATTCTAGTAAATTCACATTTTTGATAATAAATAATGTACCCCTATAAAGTCACCTGAACACCCTGAGAGAATTATAGCCTTTATTATGTACAATTGGGGGTATATTAATCCTTACATAGAAAGATTTTTTTAGTGACCTGTCAGAAAGTTAGATAAATTATCAGAAATAGCCAAGTAAAATTACACTAAATGTCCTTCGGTAGAACCATTGAAATGCCCTCTGCAAAATATAGGATTGTTTAGTTAGAAGAAGAGAATCCAGGGATAGACATGATCATTTTTTGTGGCATAGCTCTGAGGCTGATTACTTGAGTCAAGTGACCAATCTGGGAACTGTGAACCTCTGGACAGTCATTTTTTTGCTATTACTAGTGGCTGTTTTAACCTACTCACCTATTAATCTACCATATATTTTCACTTGATTTATGGTACTTTCTTTAGAAGTAATATTTGGTAGAATGGTGCCTTTGCTCATTCAAAACAAGTCCTTTGCCTAAATCCATCAGAACACATGGATAATGGCTTCCGAGCAACAGAAATAAAAGGGGAGGAGGGAAGGAAGCTCATTTAACACAAATATTGCAATATAATTGAAATTATATTAAAAAAATTAAATTACTTCTGTGAACTTGTTTAAAAGGGTCAGAAATGTGTTTAAGCTGAACAAGATTAACCTTTACTCGTTTGGGAAAATGCAGACTTCAACAGCATTCCTCTGCAGTGGTTACACTTGCTAAAAGTTTAAAACAGTAATTTTTTCCCAAGAAAGGTCATCTTGAGCTAAAATGTCAAATAAATTATTTAGATTACTGAATTAGAAAAGTGAGGATCTGACAGGCTGAATTTTTTATGCACATTAGCCACAGTCAGGGTCTCTATATGCTCTTTCTATTAAGTGCACCCCCTCTTCCCTTATTAAGAATCTCTCAATTTTTTCCAATATATTCTTCTTAAGATGTATATTTGCATCTAAATAGCTGGTCCAATTCGTGTCTTACTTGTACAAAACAGGAAGCGCTTTATTTGACTGTTGTTCAGCATTTTTCCAGTATAAAACAGATGTAAGAAGAAGAATCTTGCCACTAGTTTGTAGGGTAAATTAAGTGTCTAAAAATTAATTTTCAGAGCCTCCATGTAACTATCAAATCTTAGTTTTCAGCAGAAGAAATATTTTGAGGAGAAGGAATATTTGGAAGGAAGGAAACTTAAAGGATCAAAATGTAAAGGGAATAGCTTTTAAATAGGTGCTACTGTCACAGTTATATCCTAAGGTTTTTATAAGGTAAAATATAGCTGTAAGGTGAAGAAAGGAAAGCTGAAGAAAATCGTCTTCATACATAGCTGCACACACACAGGTTTATCCTGCAGGTTCGCATCTGTATTTCCCATTCTTCCTAACATGCACGAATAATACTGATAATTTTTTTAAGGCAGCACAGGAGCCTCTGACCAAACATGGTGCCATATAATTCAGTCAAATGACAACAATAGTAAAACTTTCCACTTCATTTTCCAAAACCAATATTTGCTCAGGACTGGAGAGGTCAGTCTATAAAACAATTCTACATTGTTAATAAGCTCCCCCTAAACTGACTTCTGCTGTGATTTTTTTTCCCTACAGACTATGTGCACTGTGGATCAAATTAAGTTCTCAGCCTAAGTAGCCAGTCTAAATGCTGGAGGAGAAGGATATGAAACTTGCCAACAAAAACAGCCTCCCTCCATCCTTTCAAAGTCCAGCACAAAAGGTGCCTAACCTCCCTCCTCACTTTGTTAACATCCAAATACTCCTCAGCAGTATAGTCTCACAACTTGTTTCCTTGTAAGCCTTGTAGTGCATGCAGGTGAAGTATGTAACTGTAGTGTAAATGTAGAGGCAGTGCAGCTACATGGGAATCCACAATGGGCCTCGACAGTGATCTACTCAGGTGTCTTATCTCATTCCTTTGCTAGGCCCCAGGCACGCCTTGCCTCACTGAAATGGAAGAACACTGGCAAAGCACAGCTCTGCATCCTGTAAAGAACTGAGAGAGCAACACTCAAGCCAGGGTACATCAGAAGCACAGGTAGTGTAAGTGTGAGATAAGTATGTCATGTACAATTGCATGCAGTAAAATGCCTTTAAGTAACATGACAGCAGGAAGAGCTGCCCTCACGCACTTGAGGCTTACATACTTTTATTTTTTTAAACACCTGAGAGTTTTGTGTTTATTTTGCTTATAAAACACCTGGGATGTGCAGGACTAGCTTCCTATCACCCTAACCTGAGAATGACCTGCTTAAACTTTCCGTCTTGAAATGGCATCAAAAGTACTTAGTCATTTGTGCATCACTGAGAAGAGGGATTTAGTGATAAGACAACCATAGACCTTACTCCTTGGTGATTCCTTCTTTGACAGGGTAAATCTCACAGAAAAACAGTGTTAATAGAGCATGACGTTTTGAAGAATAGAGCCCTAACTGCTGGAATTTCTGTTGTCAAGACAGGTATTATGCTGTGATTAAAAAAAAAAAAAAAAATTTAAAAGAATTGTAGAAAGCTCTATGGAATTAAATTTTTTACTGCTGCATTACTGTAAAGGCCACTACTATCTCTCCAACTCAGGAGTCTTTCATCTTTCCTGCTATGATTTCTTCTTTCCTGGACTTGATCATAATTTACCTTTGTCAGGTCAACAAAGTAGAAATTTTAATTTTTTATATAGTTTAAAATACTCAAGGTTCTTTTAAAGGTCTAAATTTAGGCAGAACCATTTTTGAAAATGTTTGCACACTCTACTCACCTCTGATTGCAGTATTTGCAATATGAGGTAAAACACACTAAGGAAAAGGAGAAATAATATATCGGATCTTAACTTCAATTTTTGAATTAAAAACCAAAAGAGTTTCAAAGACTTCTAAGGAGGTAGAGTAAGTTGGAAAGCTGAATCTTGAAAATATGAGATAAACCAGTAAATAAGCTTCTCAAGGCAGCTTGAACAGATCTTGGCATCATAGCTTTTGGTCATCTTTGTTCTGTAAAATACTAAAGATTTGTATCATTTAATTTTTCAGCTGTTTCCTAAGGTGAAATTATTTTGAACTATGACTATTAGTGCAATCAAAATACTCTTTTTTAATTGCCTCCCCCCCCCCCTTCATTCATAATGATTATGGATATGCTCTGAACTGCAGTATTTGAGAACATTTCTTCACTTCTGACTCTCGGTAATTTATGTGCTTTTTGATGCTAACATTGTTGACCTAAACTGAATCTGCAAACAGAAGTCATACTGATACAAGCCTTGTGACAGAAATGTATTTTGCCCTATATTACAGCGCAGCACAACATTAGTAAAGCATTTCAGTCATTGTTTCCAGGAGATGCTTTTTGTCCAAAGGGCTTCTCAGTTTCATCTGTGTAAGAAGGCTGCTTCCAAAGAGACTGCATAGACCAAACTACACCCTGATTAATTGACTTACTAAGGTGGTCATTTTTGCTCTAAGGAAAAATCTGCCTAATAGAACTGACTTGATAGATTGCTATTTTATTTTGTTTCAACAGTTTAGATTAAACTAGTACCAAAGTTCTGTGCATCAGTCCTCTAAATTCCTTTTCAAATTAACATTGAAAAGAAAATCCATCCATCTATATATATGTAAATATGCAAAGCCAGCTGCCAAACACTGACATTATCCACGGGTTCCTGTGGGTTTGCCATAGAAATGAATGGGAAACTCTTCTAATATGGCCAGGCTTGTATGATATTTTTGCAATAGGTGAGAGAAAACAGCATCGTTCCAGAAAAAAAGGAAAAGCATTTACCAATTGAAACACGGGCAAATGCCATTGATAGCAGATGGTTTTAAAACTTGCATTTTAAGACAGCAGCTGCCTGACTGTGTAGTATTTAAAAGGGCTACCGTTGGTTAGAATATTAGATTAAATGCTTTTGTAAGAAGGCAGCTTTAACAGTAAAAAAAAGCAAAAAATACTGGACAGATATAAAATCAGATATTGCTTCTACTGCAACCCTTCCAAGGCCTTATTATGTAAAATATCAAAATGATAGAAAGACTGTTGGTGTCAAAGTTTGTAGAAAGAGGAGAGACATACTTGCTCTGAATACTTTTAGGTGCTAAATCCATATGGTTTCATGATACCATCTTAATTCAAGGGTATTCTAGGTCTGTTAAAAGAAAAAATGGGTATGCTAAGAAGGAAGTCCTCACTGAAGCCTTTTCCAGTGATAAAAAGAAGAGGAGGAATACAATATCTTTCCTGGGATGAAATAATCCCATCCAACAGTATGTGTTGCAGACTGACTAGCAGTACAGCAGGTCTACACTCTGGGGGGTCTGGTGGACAACAACCTGGACCTGAAAAAGGAACATACGCTTGAGGAGATGCCACTAACCACTGGCAGGTTTTCATTGGCAAGAATGCAGGCAGCAGCCCAAAGGGAAATGATAATTCCCCTCTGCCTGCCATCCATGAGGCTGGAGTGCAGTGTCTTGTTCTGTTCCCTTGAGAGTGAGAATCTGGAGAAATTCCAGTGGAATGACACCAAGATAGGTATGAGACTGGAGTACATGATCTGTCTACAAGTACATATGATTTGTATAGATGTACAAAAAGGCTGAAGAAACTTTGTTCAGCTTGAAGGTAAGAGGCTGATAGCTTGCAGTCTTTTCTACCTAATGGGGGGCTACTGGAGAAAAGTGGGGAAAACTCTTCTCAGAGGAAAAAGGTATGCATGGAAAGATAAACCACAGCAACTGGAAGCAGCAGTCAGAGGAATTCAGATTGGATATTAGGGGAAAATAAAATAAACCCTCACTGAGAGAAATTAAGCACTGAAACAGGTTGTATAGAGAGGCTAAGCAACTTCCATCCTTGGGGATGTTCAAAACCAAACCACAAAAGACCCTGAACAATCTTGTCTAACTTTGAAGTTAGCCCTTCTTTGAGTACGAGGTCAGACTAGGTGACTTTCAGAAATCCCTTCTAGACAGGTTTAAGACTCAAGACTGAGTCTATTTCTCAAGACTGAGAAATATTATGTCTGCTGCCCTAATGATTAAGAGTCTATTGGCTAGAGTGGCTGGAAGAACTGTAGGATTCTCTCAAACCAAAACTGCTTTTCTTAATCCCAGCATGGAATTGACTTTCCAGATCAGGAGTTACCATCTTTAAATACTCAGATATTCCGTGTACCAGGTGATGATTTTAAACTCTCTCTAGGCCTTCTGTTTTTCACTTGCCTTCTGTCCTTGTTTAATTTTTCCCCCATTTCTTTTCTTTTGAATTAGTCTAAAAAATTTTCAGTGGATCACAAGACAGAATTCCTACATACTTGACTTTGATATATGTTTATCATGAAGTATGGTTAATAAACATAATAAATCTTGGACTCAGGCAGACAGCTTTGGTTATTCCAAACAAATATTTCATATAGTTCCAGCAAGACCCTGTAGCAAAATATGCAGAGAAAATACTGGGATAAGAGTTTCTGAATCATCAGAAGTGGAAATAATTGTTTAAGCATAAGTGCAATAAATTTAAAAACTGTTTCACTGTTGTCCTAAATAACAATGACATTTCAATGAAAAAAACAGTACTGAGTTGGCACTCCTATTGTAGTTCAGAACATTTTCTTCATTTAACGCTTGTACTTAACTGTATTTTTTAAATGAAATTTTTTGAAATCTTCACTCAGAAACCTATTTTTTAAAGCTTAGCTGTGTATGTCAGAATGCTGTATGTTGTATTCTGTGTGGTCAGATTATTAGAAAGAAAAGTTGATGCCTATTCAGCTTTTTACGTCAACCTTTTTGTAGCTAGAAATGCATGTCATTTAGCTGAAGAAAAAGAATTTTTATGGAGATTTGCTTGTTGTCCTCATAGGCTACTAAAAAAATTAAAATACATAAAGCATCTGGCTTTGGTTTCCAAGGATTTGGCATGGTGTTCAGTCAACAACTTGCTTTCTGATTTGTATTTTTCAGCAGAGAATGGACCTTATTTTAAGAATATCTCAACCATATTTTATTAAAATGCTCATGTGCATTGATGCAGGCATATTTAACCTCTGATGAAGACGAATGCTCCTTGACTCTGAAAAAATCCCTATAGTCCTTTTAAACTTTGCTCTGGAGATCAGAATTTTGCTTCCATTTTTGTCTGTTTTTTGGTTACAATTATAATCATAATTA
The DNA here is from genome assembly GCF_003031625.1 of Empidonax traillii. NCBI lineage: Eukaryota > Metazoa > Chordata > Aves > Passeriformes > Tyrannidae > Empidonax > Empidonax traillii. The sequence goes on along the minus strand of NW_020955246.1, from coordinate 1,605,675 downwards.
AATCACCACCGAGATAGCTTTGCTGTAAGTGAACATATCCCTTACATTTTTCTATTAAATGGTTAGTACATTTCTGAACACAGACGTGAGTCCCTAATGTCCAGTTAGCTGTATAAACCTCTTACACAGCTTGGCTGGCATATGATTCGAACAATGGATTTTGAATTGTACATAATTCTTTTTTTTTTTTCCCCAAGGCTAATTAAAATCAATTCCATGCCGTTTCTCTGCTGTTAGAAAAGATGCCGAGGGTAGATGTTTCAATCATTAACAATATGGTGCTGCTGGATTAAAAACAAATTTCCAAATAACATAGCAATGACAGCTAGCCTATGATAATCCATGCAACTGTTAATCAAAGAAACCTGTTCTGACTCTATACCTGAATATTTGTTGATTCTATCTGAAAATAGAGCTGTTAAAAAGCAATAATTTTATATTTTAAAGAGATGTTCATTGATTTTAGCTATGCAAATTTAATAATTTTCAGAACGTCATAGAGGATTCTGATCTTAAAAATACGGGATTTCATAATTATTATAAATATGAAATATTTCAAAATTTAGTTCTAGAGGTAAAATACTCTCATTCACTCTGGTTACATCTAGAGACCCCATGAAGCCAAAATCTTGTCTTCATCAAAGGTAGACAAGCTGAAGTGAAGATTTTACTTCAGAAGTTTGAGAAACAGTGACATAAATGAAAAAAAAAGCAAGAAAGAAGTTTTTATAAGTATTTTGGAGAGAAAAAGCATGATAAGTAGAAAAGGGTATTTGCAATCAAACAAGAGTGAGTGCAACACAGATATCACAGCCTAAACTCCCTTTCCCTTTCTGTCTTTTTTTCACAGTAGGGTTGCTGTTTGCCTAGCCTTTGAGAAGAGGCTATCATTACCTTTCATATGAAATTATTATATTTAGAAGCTCATAGCTGAAACAGAATCTTATTATTTCTGAGTTTAACGACTGTAAATGTAACTGATGTATGCATAGAAGTAAAAGTCCTTGTTCTGATTGATCTGGCAGAAGAACTTGCACCTGAAACCCTTACTTCTCAGATTACTGGAGTATTGGTTATTATGGGTTGTTGCATCTTAACCCCATCTATGGCACATAAGAAGCCTTCCCAACCAAATAGTAATTAAGTCTAATGGATTCCCATCAGCTGTATCTCAGATACATCAGTGTTTTTCATTAAAAAGAAAAGTATTATCAAACCAGCAACAAGTGAGTTATTGCTGTAGCGGCTGATATTCTAGATTCTTTCTGGAGCATTTGCAAAACTGTTTGTGAGTTGTTTTGACACTGTCAGTGAAGTTAAAATGAAATACCTTGTATCATTATAGAGGTGTATTTCAATGTCCTACCTTTAAAATTTTACCGTGAGTTCATGGTTAATCAAGGTGCTACTACAAAAGATTGCATATGCACATAATGAATGCTACAAGGATTGCGTATGCTTGTGTGTGGAAAATGAATATATCTATGCATAGTACAGGCTGTAGGCATAAAGAAATGAGAGAATTTTTATATAAGCATCTTTGAAGAGACAGCATGAAAAGAAGCAAATAGAGGCATTTGATGTGGGCTGGCGAGCGACATAGTAAAGTGTGCTCCATGAAACATGCACGTGCACATGGAAAGCACACATTTGTTAGGGACAAGAGTGCGTATGCCTGGAAACATTTATAGAGAAGAGTATTTTTATAGTGTGCATCTGTGTGCGGGAATTTGGCCATGGAGTTATAAGTCTGTTTATGTATAGATAAAAGGAGAATATGTGGATTTGTATACATAGGCTAGGACAGTGGATATAAGAGAGGTGGCATCAATGTTCACTCCGAATACATATTTATAATACACGAACCTATAATTTTAATTGGAAGGATTTAGGAAGTTTTATTGATGGAAAAGTGGGAAAAAAGTGGGAAAAATTAGAAATTAAATAAATATAATGAACTACAATTAAGATATAATAAGCAGTTCCTTATGTTGCCTTGATAAACATTTTACGCTTTCAGTGTGTCACTTGGAAAAGTGACATTATTTTCTCTACTGATATCAGCTAGGTTTAGTCAGTATTTATGTGCCCAGCAGCACAAAAAACCTCAGTATTTTTCCTGTTTACTTTAATATTTTTAAACAGTAGTCCCACTTTACCAAGCAATTTTTTTCCAGAAATCTCTCAATTCCTAAGAAACTTTTTTAGGGCTGGAAGAGAGGACATACTTTTCTTTTTGTGTGTTTCCTTGCAAAAATCTTACTCTGTCACAGACCTGTACTAATAAATATCTTGCAGCACTGATTATTACTTCTGCTTTGAGTGGCACTTCCCACCCTACCAATCATTATTAAAGCAGACTTTACTGCTAATTTCCTGGAAGATTCAAATGCTTCTATTTCAAGGTCATCTCAAAGGATAGTTTAAGAGCTTTTTCTGTAAAATATGTATATTTACAAGAGCACGCATAAATGGTCACCAGGGAAGATAAGCTATCAGAGAGTAAAGAGATGTCTTTCCTTATACAGTTCACACACCAGTGAAGCAGATAAAATTGGTTTTGTACCCAGCCTATGAATACACTGTTAGGAACTCTGTCCTGAAAATTGATCTACTGAGATAAAATTCAATGCATCTCTTTTCATAAATATCTAACTGTGGCATCAAAATTCTACTGCTCTTGCCTGAATAACCATCTACCTGTCTTTCCAGCAGGTAGCAGGAGTGACTTCATTCATGTGCTCAAGAGACATGGGAACAGGCTGCATCTGTAGGTAATTAGAGAATTAGTTTTAGAGCACAAAGGTGTGAGTCCCAGTTTACAATTACTAAAGTCAGATGCATGACTGACTATGAAATGTTAAGATTAAACCTGTGATTATTTTTAATAACAAAGGCATCCAGTATTCAGTACTTGTGTGTTTTTTTGTTTTGTTTTGTTTTGTTTTTTTTTTCAAGTCCCTCTATGCAGCTTTGTATTCCTGGTCCTGTCTTCCCTCTCTCAAGTGAATAAAAAATACTGTCACACTACGTCCTTTTAGAAACTAGCAGGACTGTAACATTACCAAGGCTTACTTTTGCTCTCTTAGTTCACTCTGTGGTCATGATCCACCTTCACAAGCTTAGCTTCAGTGTCGTATGAAAATTTTATATAGGCATAAGGGTGCCTATGGGCTTTAGTGTTCTTAAAATATATGGTCAGCTCAGTAACATGCAAAATCAGATGTGGGCAGGATGAGGACCACTCACAGCTGGAAAGTGTTTAGAACCTTGTTAACTGGTACACAGCTAGCAGTAATTTTAATGTATTATTGGAAAAAGAAAATCACATTGCATTGGCTGTCATACGGCAGCTCCTACAATTTTCCCTTAGAGCTACCATTCACTTTTCTTCACAGAATACACGAACTCCTAAAGCAAAAGCCCAATATGTGAGAAATACTTAGATGTGATCTATGTGGTGAAGCAAGCTAAAAATCTTTGTTTACATGTAACCTATTATCCTATAAACAACCAAGGTGCAACACATTCCTTTAGAAGAAACCCTAACTATTTGACTTTTGCTTTATTCTTTACAGTGTGTCATAAAAACAACAAAAAAAAGAATTTAAAATTTATTTTTAATTCTTTTTTTTTTTTTTTTTTTTTAACTAGTGGACATCTAATGGCCAAGTTAAAAACACAAGTTAAGTGAAAGTGCCCTATTCTAGAGCAAAGAAAATGATGTGCTGTAATGACCCCCCCCCCCCAAAAAAGTGTCACTTGTTTTCGTTTGCTGCTATAATTAGAAATTTGCTGGAAAAAAAATCTATGGAAAACTCACTCAAGCTTTTGTGTTAATACTGGACAAGACCAGCGTAGCTGATTCTTTCCTCAAACCACCTAAGAAATCCTCTTACTGTAAGAATAGAGCTCTAAGAACACAAACCTACATGGATGCTTGGGAAGGGCCAATTCAGTCTTCTGTGTATTGGGGGAATGAAAAGTGATCCTACAGTCTCTGTTTATGGTGTTCTGGATTTGAGATGGGTGGTACAAACAGAAACACATTTCTGATGTGTAAAACAGAAGCATGGAGTTTTTCTGGTGAGGAATCCTTCAATTTCCTTCACTATGACATTGATTAAAATTTCTACTTTAATGCAGCAGAGCTCAAAATACGGCCATTTATTAATCTGACTCTAAAAAAAAAGTATTTGGAAAATGTAGTATATAATCTTCATGAAAGTGTATGGAAGTCATAGAGCTTTTTTCAAAGGGTGATTTGTCTATTATTAACACATGGAAAACACATAGTATGACCACTCATGCTCACTATGAAACATCTCAGCGTCAATTCAAAAGATCATTCCTGCATTTGACTGATTTTGAAATGCAATTCCTTTACAATGCCAATTTCAGCTCCTAAATTATTTCCATGCATTACTATTCCATTTAAAACTACACATTAAAGGCCACTCTCTTTTCAAAAGATGAATTCCAAAGTATGACACAATGAAGCTCTTACCTAGCACAGGCATAGAAATATTTGTGTCCCTATGAAAGCAAAAGATAAATCAATCCTTAAAAGAGTAGATATTTTCTTCTTTGATGAGAGGTTCAATGGTATTTTGAAATGCTTATTGGGAAAGATACTAAAATTCTTCTTTTAATCTGAATAATTATATTAATTTTAATAACTTTTAAAACCACTAGCTTCCTTGTAAGAAATTGTTTAGACATTTCCACTTGGTGCTTTGTTGAACAAAGGCACTGTAAAATAATTTATGGCTGATTCCTCCTGTGTGTTGCTGATTCTCTCCAACATAGGAAGGAATGCAAAAGTGATGCAAACAATTAAGCTACAGAATGGGAAGACTGAAAGAGAAGAAATCTTAACTATCTTATTTAGATATCCACTAACTCCTTTATCTAGATTCACTTACTCCAACCTAAGACCTGTGATTTTGTTTAATATCAGCCAGAAATAAAAAGCTTTTCCACTAAATAAAGCTATATTCCACTATTAACTGCAGCTCTTGAAGCAGTCATTGTGGAAAGGGAAGTCTAAATCCTTCAATGTCAAGGCATTTAGAGGCACTCTAGCATCAATCAAGGTCTACGTCCAGTAAGTGCCTGCTTAGATTTACATGAAATATTCATACAGCATTAAGTTTTGTTTTTCTCTCTCCTAATCATCACTTTTAGGAAGAAACTACAATCATCACAGTTAAGGGAGGGGGTTATGGGATGTGCAGTACCTTTCAATGTCAGGCTTCCTGCAGATAACTAGCTCTGTAATGAGGCAGCACACTGTATAGACTACCAAAGATCTTCCTCACACAACCTAGCCTTGTTATCATGCACTATTCATCTTCAAGTACACAACTTAAAGCAAACAAATGTAATTAATTAACCATTACAGGTGTGTCAAAATGTGATTTCAAATCTTGATAAATATTTAGCAATGTCTTTACATGAACAAAGTTTCCCCCCCAACACGTGTTCTCCAAAAAGGAGTCTTCAGGTCTTCCACTACACTTTTAATAGTAGAAGCACACAGAATCCTTCTAGACTGAGAGTGATTTATTCTTTTTGTATTTTTCAGATGCTTTTCATATATCTATGCAGAACTTCCAAAATGTAAAGCACTATAGCCTGAGAACTGTTATTATCTATGGTTGGCTACAGACCATCACTAGTCTTTTCCCCTCCTTGAATATAGTATCAACAAGTCTGTGTGGTAATTTATCTATCATCGACCATTCAGAATACATTAAATTCATTGAGTCTTTTTTAAGGGAAATAATAACACTTGCTGGGAATTAAAAGTTTAGGCCATATAGAAACATTGTGCACTACCTTCTGAATGAAATGTAAACACTTCTCATCATACTTTATTTAGCCTTAGAGCAAATTCAGTTAGTTCACCACCGGCAGTAGCAGCACCTAGAATCTTTTTTGTTTATTTTGTTACTTTGTTAAATTAATATCACAAGTTTAGGTCTTATTAAAAACTACTAACAAATAATGGCTTCAATTATTGTGATTTTGCTGCAGGAATAAGAACAGATCAATAGTCATAAAAGGAAAAAAATTTAAAATATTATCTAGTTCAGCTCAGGTTGGAATTAAACATGCAAAATTATATTCAACTATTTCACTTTCAGTGTGTACAATTATATTTTAAAAAACTTAGGATTTTTGGTAGTGCATTGTATTATATGTATTAAAATTCTAAGATTCCCAAGAAGAATATGAAAAACAAAGTTTGCACAGTTAGAACAGCACCTACTAAAGTATTCAGATTTTTCCATAGCCTCTTCTTCTCTCCTTTTAAATATTCATACAACTAAGTAACAGCATTCATATTATACTCTCATATTGAGCCTGCTGAAATCATCAGTTTTGATTTTTCTCAAAGGAATCTGGATTCTCTAATAAATTACCATGCCAAAATTGAAGCTGATTGCCCAAAAATTGAATATAAATGGCAAAGTACTGAAACCTAGGAAGACATCCAAAAATGTCAATGTATTTGTTATTTTTAAAAAGCTCAACATATTTGTTTACTTTTTAAAACAGTTAAAATCGAAGCTATCTTCTTTTATTATATTTCCTAAGTAATAATGAAAATAGAAAACCATGATCACATTGTGCACATGGGAAAAGAAAAAGGCAGTACTGAGTATATGTTCATCTAAAGATTAGAGCATAGGTAATCAAAACCAATTTGAAATAATTTTGGCCATAATCTTCATTTACCTCAAATAAAGACAGTCATACTTAAAAACAAAAAATACAACTGTAGTGTTGCTGAGCATAAAAGCATTTACTGTATAAACTCGCAAGACATTCTTGTTCTTTTCCCAGCTTCTTTACTTAGGAGAACCCATATTATAGGAAAAACTAGGTCTTATAATACAGACGTTCTTTTTTTCCCCCTGATTTGGTATGAAATATACTTTAGTTTTTGTTCATTAAAAAAAGAGGAAAGACAGAACCTACTGACATGAAGCTGTGCAGGCAAGACACTTTCACAGCTAATTTATAACAGTGAGTAAAGATTGCACAGTATCTGATTGAGAACAGAAATAGCAAAATCTTCCCCGAGGAGGCCTTACTGAGTTTTCAGCAACCCTACTTTGTAATACACTTTCACAACTTACAGTGTTTCTGGCCTAGGATGCTACGGGATGCAAAGATCCTTCTGGGAGTTGCTGATAGTCCTTGATTGCTACTAAATTTAGTGAAATCAAAGGTACTTGTCACATTTCTATCTTCAAGCTGCTAATTTATGAAGCATTCTTTTTCTGCTATTTTCTTATCAACATTGCAATGTATTAATTATGATAGTAATCTAAACTGTATTCTTGTATGTATGCTATTGCAATAAAATTGTGTCATTAAATACTAGATTTTGTGCTTTCTAATTCTGCCTTATGTCATTAATATTTCCAGATGTTCAAGGTCTTGATAGATCAAGATAATAAAAAATATGTCTATGTTGAATGGTATAAAGAGAACCATAGAACCTAGACAAATGAAAATTGTTCACAGGGTATTTGGGATTCAAACATCTTTTAAGCAGAATTTAGCATTAAATTGCAGCTTTTAGTAAACTTTTTTAAAGAAACAAAAAAAACCCTGAATTTAGTATAAGCTACTTACAAACCTAGTCATATTCATCTCTACCCAGCCTAGATAAATCAAATCCTCAGGATAGAAATGCAGCATTTCTCTAATTCTGACTCATAAAGTGGCATAATCCATTAGTCACCTCTTTGCATGTAAGCTTGGGTAGATTTCAAAGTTGACTTCGGGTTTTTGGTCTGACATTATCTATTGAATTTTTATTTGAACATCTCAAATGACTGATAGATTTCTGCTGCTTTTGGAGTTTTTTTTGGGGTTGTCTGAGGTGATTTCAAAATGGCATGCAATCAGTTGTGGTTTGGTTTGTATTTCAAGCTACACTGAAACCTGATGAAATTTGAAGAGTTTGAATCAGTTGTAGTCCATCATACCTGTAGGATATCTTTAATCCCACAAGTTGTGGGAACTTAAGTGTACTGTTAGCTTTTGATCTTACTGCAATGATTCTGAACATAACTGGCAGAAGCAATGCTATCCAGACATAAAAGAAGTGACTCTCTCTTGTTCTGCTTCCTGAGGTGTTCTCAGAGCACTGAATAACATTAGGCTCTGCTTTGTGTGTAGGTGTGATGCAATGATTTCCACTGTAGACTTTCATCAGATTCTCAATGCAGAAAGGCTACCAAACACAGAACACAGAATATTCTCCCTATTCTAGATTTACTCTTAAAACTAGTAAATACTGTTATGCATGAGCGCAGTACACACAGTGGAATCATACATATGTTATATCAAAGGCTTTTACTTTTCATCCATGTAACACATATATTTCTTTTAATAAACTTACATTTTTGTAATGTCATTCCTTGTGTGAAAAATATGCAAGATCTAGCTTTCTGCTTTGTATTATTTGCAGATGCCTTGAACATCCTTTAAATAGCTAACTATCTGACTTCATCAATGACTGCAGGTATCCATGACATGATCACAAGGCTGCAAGTCCAGCTTGATAGATATGTACAGCCTATGTATTATCAAAAATGGATTACCGAAACTTAAATGTGTTTGTAATGTCACTTCAGATTAATTTTTTACTTTTCTTTTCCCCTTGAAGTATAATCCAGTATGATCCACATTACTGTATTTTAAAATGATGGATAGGTTACCATCCAAATTATTTGTAAGACATAAATGACCATTGTATCTCTCTTTGAAGTCAGAGGATGTATTCTGTATGACTCAATCATTAAATCATCTTACAAATGTCTAACAAAGCACCTGCATTTAACCATATTTCCTATATTTACATTTTTGGCCTCTTTTTTAAGATCAGGCATAAATCCATCAGGCCACTTTAGAACTTCAGAACTTCCTGCTTTTACATATCTACTGTTCATTATCCAGAAGTTATTCTGTCCTCTGTGTTAAATTACTTTATGTTGCAGCTTACACGAACATGTCTTGCTTTCATCTGGCATTTCAAATAGGGCAAAGACTGCTGTACAATTTCCAAACACAACTGTGCTAACAGAGATGAATTACTACAGTTTATATAATTTATATTAGGAATTCATAGACCTAGCAAAAGGGATTAGTACATTTTATTTCAGGGTAGGAGATGATCCTGTCATTAATGGTCGATACTTTCATCATCTTTTAAACCTGAGGAATTTCCTGGGTGACAAGACTGTAAGGACATATCAGGGATTCACAGCTGTGAGCTTTATCTGGCCGTGTACTGCTTTACTTTCAGTATGTGGACTACGTTCCATCAAAACTGGATTAGACTGTCAATCATGTCCTGCAATGTATATTGTATTATGATTTTTTGAAAATGTCACTGAGATCAGAGTAATTTCTTGGCTAATTGCATCTCGTCTCTTCTTAATACTGTGCATTTAATGGTTTCATTACCTTACATGACAGTCACAGAGTCTAGTCCAGCATTAAAGGCAGTTTTACTTTTCTTCATAAAAAAAAAGAAAAAAAAAAAAGAAAATCTAAGGAATCCTCAATCCTTTTAATAATATGGAAAAATATTTAAGATACTTCTATATTTGATTAAAGGAAATAAAAATGTGTTTGTGGTGTGCACATTGTTCCCTGTGGTCTGAGATATACATACTAGCAGAGATTGTTTCTCTAATCCCAAAAGCACACCTTATGCTTAGCACTGTATTTTCTTCTCTTCTCCTGTTATGGAAATAGATTAAAGAAAATATTAACCTTTAAGAAACTGTCATTCATTACTCACACAGCTTCTATTTTATGTATGGTTTTCTCAAGGGAAAGTCTCCCCAAAGAAAAAATATTTGTGTTTCAATATTACCCATTTAGGCATGAGAGATTCATTTAGATGAATGTTATAGTATGTTTCCTGATATTTCATTAAATGATAGTTTGCCTACAGCAAAAGGTTATGACGATATGTGTCAGAAGTAGTGCAATTGTTGGAGTGTTACAAAAGCAGTGAAGTCAACCAACTTGCTTTAAGGATTGTCTCAGAACCCCAACAATTAGAGCTATTAGGGCACTCATGACTATAAAAAACAGTGATAGGCCTAATTTAGATGTTATTGTTTAAGTTGTTATAATCAATGCTCAAAGTAAGAAGAAAACACAGCCTAAGTTGTGCTGGGGGAGATTTACGTTGAATATTAGGAAAACAATTTTTACAGAGAGAGTAATCAGACATTGGAATGGGCTGCCCAGGGAGATGGTGGATTCACCGTCCCTGGAGTTTTTTAAGATGAGACTAGATGTAGCACTTAGTGCCATGGTCTAGTAACCACGGTAGTGCTGGATCAAGGGTGGGACTTGATGATCTTGGAGATCTTTTCCAACCCGGTTAATTCAATAATTCTACGATTCTATGATTAATCAAACTGGCTGCATGAAGTGCAAAAGTACTGGGAAGCTGGTGGTTTAGGATGGAACTGACAAAACCCATGTATTCAATAATTGTACTACACTACCTCTGCCAAACTTAAATACAAGCTGTATTACTACAGTAATCATCGCTGTAGTCTATTGTATAATTATATGCCTAAAGATAAACATGTACATCCTCTCCTGGATATTTTTGTTCCTTTAAGCAGGGAAGGGGTTGTCTCCACTGTTAACACCCAACTTGCCTCTAAAACCCCTTCTACTTCACCAGGCAAGGAAAAACACCAACACTTCTACCATTCTGCAGTCCTTCCTTTTATACTCTATCAACTAATTGCAAGCTACAGGGGAGAGAATACACAGGGAAGACAGGTATATACTGCCAAGGATTCCTGGTAGGGGTGCTTGTAATGAAGGACACTCTTGGGTTTGGATCTGACAGCATCTGGAAAATCTAGTTCAAATTTGCTGTGGCAGGTAGAAAGAGTGTGAATGTTAAAATATCCAACTTGCTAGCCATATGCGTGGTTTGCATCCAGTTTGAGTGGATTGCTCCTATCACTTGCATAAATGTAAGCTGTCAACTTTTTGAAGGTGCTTCCTGTGTTTATTTGGTTGAGAATGTATTTTATAACAAATATGATAACAAATTTTATTGATATTCTTGCAAAATAAGAATAATGTTTAAACATTGCATAAAACTGCAGCACATTTCATTTGAGAAAACTGATCTTATCAGCAGATGCACATGTGCATTTAGGAATTGCTTAACTCCTAGTAAATTTCAAAATTAGCAAAAAGTCGTTAGTGTCTGACAAAGGGACTACTTACACTGGTCTGAAGCAGCACTGATAATTCTGGTGAGGCGGGGAGGGGAGGGAGAAGGAAAAAGCATGACAAAACCAGGACTTCCTTAAACTAACAATGAAACAGTCCTGGCACCTTGTTTTTAATTCCATTTTCTATTACATTAGTATTTGGTCTCCATATATTTCTAAGAACAAATTGAGTTAGTGATGTTATTAAGATAGGCAAGTCCTTGCTTAAAAACATATGTACATTAAGATATTATGTCTAAGAACACTAGCCAAGCCTAGCAGCACGAATGAATTTAACAAGCAATGGATGTGTAAGGGAAGCTGGCCTTTCTCCTGCAAAAGAGAAGGTGGGGGGAGAAAAAGAAAAAGAGGGAGTTTTACATTCCAAGCAATTTCTAAAAATAGCTTATTTATGCACAAAAACATATGGATAAAGAAACAATCAGTTTCTACCAATTAAAGGGAATCCCTGTGCATGCTTTTTGTCACGTATATCTGAAAACCAGTATGTTTTGCTAAAAATCTGCTAGTAGGAAAGCAAGAAAGAAAAATTCTCCTAAGAGTTTTTTGATGCTCCCTTTTCTTTGAAAGCACAGCACGTATGAGAAAACTGTTCCTTGAGTTAGCCCCTTTGTCTGCAAAGCAGACACAGAATAATGTTTTGCAATTCTGGTTCACAGCTGAGGCTGTGTGATGTCCTCTTGGTCACTTCCTCTGATGACATAGCTGCATACACAAGAAGCAAAATAAAATTTCTGTTTTAAAAAATATGATTTATTTGTAATAGAATGTATTAATTTTCTGTTTGCCATGTGGTAACTTCTAGTAACAGCAAGTGTGACCTTTGCTGACATGAGTGTTAGAGGGCCACTATTTCCAAAGAGACAGGACATCGCTGTCTTGGTTGACCCGGAATATTTTGGGGGTCCCTGTTCTCTACTTGAATATGTTTAAGTCTACTTTCCACTACATGGCCTAAATTAAAGTCTGGTGGCACTGTGACCACATCATCAGAAGAAAATATATTTGCTGTGAAGTAAAATAGCCCTTTGACAAGATTTTATGTTTGTGAAAACAGCTCTAGAGTAAGAAATCACATTTTATCCATAAAAAAAACCCAAAAACATTTTAGAATTAAGTAGTTTCTTCTGTCTGTTTTGGTAAATTCATCTAAATAAGTAAGTATTTTGCAAGAACTGAAATAAATAAAAATATCTCAGAGGATGAACTAAGGTTCACTGTAAGATGAATATACATTCATTACAAATTTTTAGAGACCAGCTGAGATAGAATTATAAAGATATGTTCATTTCAAGGTTTGGTGATATTGTCAAAAAATCCCTTGATGGAAATTTACTCAAGTTGTCATTCTGGGACAAATGGGGAAATTCAAGTAAGAATAGACAGAAAAGAGGACATTAAACTATTCTTTCATCTCAGTTAGTTGAATCATCAAGGCATTCAGGGACTGATTGTTGATGAGATGTTGAGGATTACAACAATGTCTTCACCTACAATATTTCAAGCTGCTTAACATATTTTCCTGATGAATGAAGATCTCTACCAACATATTTAGAATCTATGGTTTGTTTAAAGTGATGTGGGATAGGAACACTCCTACTCCTCCCAAAAAAACAATAAATGACGTCACTAACAGCATGCATGTTCAATGGACTATCCTCTACCTATGGACAAGCTAAACCCCTCAATGACTTTCCTTCTGTTGCACTAATGATGTAGACAAAAATAATATATATTTGAAAAAATAATAATATTCTGTAAACCACTTAACTAGTGAAGTAAAATTGCTATGATCTGTAATGGGAAAGACATTCCAGTGAACACTGTTAGTAAGACTCAAAACTGAAGACCTGGACTTTGGGTCCATAGGTCTTCATAAATTTCACATAAACTTTAATCTGGATTGATGTTAGGCCTCTTCACACTCCTGTAGTTGCAAGTACTTAAATAACTCCTGTTTTATCGAAATACAGAAATTTAAGTGGAAGTTCAATAAAATGACTGGAAGATAGAAAATGCAGTCTGCTTTGAAATTAAACATAGAAAACCTTCTAGGTTTGCTTTTTCTCTAATATTCATCTCAAATTCTAGAAAGTTATGTATTTGACATCATCATTGGTCAGAGCCTTGGATTAAAAATTTCTTTTTTTCTTATTTCTGCTATGATCAGCCAGTTGTTCTGATGGTATTTGATGACACTGAAGATGGACTTGAAGTCAAGACAAGTGGCTTCTTCAAATCCTTTTCTTTTTCAGAATGTGTGGGGAGAAAGAATGTTATACTAACTGCATGCTACCAAAATACTTTCCCTCTAATTTACAGATCTAAAACTATCACCAATATGTCAATTATATAAGGACTACCTGCTGCTTGAAAGGCAGAATTCATTCATCCTTTTTCTTACAGAAGTGGAATTAACATTGGAAATATCTCTCTTCTTTTAAGAACAGAAAAAGTCATAAGTCGAACATGGAATGATGATACAAAGTTGACCTTCAAATACCTCCAAAACTGAAGCCACACTGATTTTGGTCCAGTTCAAAATACAGATTAAAGCAATCTAAAAGCTGCATTACACTGGCTACAACAATCAAGATGTGCTCTTCTCTTAGTTTGCCTCGTAGATGGTCACCTTGGTTATGTTGCTTATAGTGGCATTTAGGCAAAGGGGTAATAAGAATTAACTCTAAATATACTTCAGCCAAAAAGTTAGGTGATGCTAACCCAGCTTTTGAGAAGTTTTATGCTGTCTGAGCACTGCAAACTTGCTTCTAAGTGCTGTAGCATCTTGACTGTATGGAGTGATCTGCAAAATCCATTTTATAGTCTTGACTGATGAAAGAACCAGTAAGTATACAGAATCACAGAATATTCT
>NW_020955246.1:1509763-1591270 GCF_003031625.1 Empidonax traillii | reverse complement strand
TGGCATTTAGGCAAAGGGGTAATAAGAATTAACTCTAAATATACTTCAGCCAAAAAGTTAGGTGATGCTAACCCAGCTTTTGAGAAGTTTTATGCTGTCTGAGCACTGCAAACTTGCTTCTAAGTGCTGTAGCATCTTGACTGTATGGAGTGATCTGCAAAATCCATTTTATAGTCTTGACTGATGAAATAACCAGTAAGTATACAGAATCACAGAATATTCTGAGTTGAAAGGGACCCACAAGGATCATCAAGTCTAACTCTTAAGTGGAGGGTCCATACAGGAAACAAACCAGCAACCTTGGCATTATTAGCAACATGCTCTAACCAACTGAACTTATCGCCTCTCCTCCCTGCATAAGAATACACCATTAGAAAAGGATAAAAATAAGATTTTTTTCTCATTTTGGTTAAGAATAAGGAAAAAATATTCCCATTATTCAAGTAGGTTATTTGCAATGCGTCTTCTTTGTACCACCATAGTGCATATATGTGATTTTTAAATAAATACTTGTAAGAGGTTGATAGATTTATCAATAATTTAGATAAAATTAGCTTAATTAATAAGAATTCATCAAAATATTGCTGTTGAGCAAACCTCACATTTTTACTTGTTTTTTAAGTATACAGCCTATGCTTTAATTATTTTCTTTAAATTAAAGTACAAAGATTAATGTCTTGTCTCACCAGGTAGCTCTAAAAGTTTCCCTCCCTTCGACTGAAGCTGATAGGATGAATACACACCTAGCAACCTTCAGGGCACTATTGGAAGCCCATTCTTTTTGTCTTCACTTGAGAATTTAACTGATTTTTCAAATACATTCACACTATGTACTACATAGGTTTTATGTTGTATGACTCCATATATACACAGGAAGTTGTACCATAGAATCATAGAAAGGTTTGGGTTGGAAGGGACCTTAAAGATCATCTAGTTCCCACCTCCCTTCTATAGGCAGGAATGCCATGCACTAGATCAGATTGATCAGGGCCCCATCCAAGCTGACCATGAACACTTCCAGGGGTGGGACATCCATAACTTCTCTGGGCAACTTGTTCCAGTGTCTCACTCCCTTCAGAGTAAAAAATTTCTTCCTAACATCAAATCTAAACCTGACCTCTTTCACTTTAAAACCATTTTCCCTTGTCCTGTCACTGTCTGCTTGTATTAAAAGTCCCTCTCTCCACTTTTGATAAGCCCCCTTAAGGTACTGAAGGGTTGCAATGTGATCTCCCTGAAGCCTTCTGTTCTCCAGTTTGCACAATCCCAGTTCTCCCAGACTGTCTTTGTAGGAGAGGTTCTCCAACCCTCTGATCATCTTTGTGGCCTTCCTCTGAGCCCACTCCAACAGGTTCGTTTCCTTATCTTGAGGATTCCAGAGCTGGAAGTAGTACTCCAGGTGTAAGTCTCTCAAAGGCATGTTGGAAGGCGAGAATCACCTCCCTCAAATTTTGGTGCAGCCCAGGGTACAATTGGCCTTCGGGGCTGAGAGCACACATATCCACCAGAACCGTCAAGTCCTTCTCTGCATGGCTGCTCTCAATTACTTCTCTCTGTTTTCATGGCTGGGATTGTCCCAACCCAGTGCACCACTTTGCACTTAGACTTGTTGCACTTCAAGTGGTTCTCATGGGCCCACTTCTCAAGTTTGTCCATGTCCCTCTGCATGACATCTTTTCCTTCTGTTGTGTAAACTGCACCACTTAGCTTCTTGTCATCTGAAAACTTGCTGAGGGTTCACTCAATCTCACTGTCTGTGTCACTGATGAAAATATGAAGAGTGACAGTCCCAAGATGGAGCCTGAGGGACACCACACATCACTGGTTGCCACCTAGACAGAGTCATTGACCACGACTCTCTGGCTTGCATCCATCCAACCAATTCCTTATGCACTGAATAGTCCACACATCAGATCCATGTCTCTCCAATTTGGAGATAAGGATATCATGTAGGATCATATTGAAGACTATAGAAGTTCAGATAGAGGACATCTGTCGAGCTTCCCTTGTGATGACTATTGCTGTCACTCCATCACCGAAGGTCACTAGACTGGTCAGGCACAAATTAGCTCCTAGTAAAGTTGTGATGGTTGCCTTGGATCACCTCCTTGTCTTTTATGTGCCTTAGCATATCTTCTAGGAGGACCTGCTCTATAATCTTCAGGCACAGAGGTGAGGCTCACTGGTCTGTAGTTCCACAGATCTCTGTTTCTCTCCCTTTTAAAAAAAGGAAGCAATGTTTCCCTTTTTCCAGTCACTGGGGACTTCACCTGGCCACCATGGCTTTTCAAATACAATGGAGAGTGGCTTTGCAAGAACCTCAGGATCCTGGGATGAATGTCAGTATGCCCCATAGACTTGTGGCTATCCATCTTCATCTAGTGATCCCAAACCTGCTCTTTGCTTATAGCTGAAGGGTCTTAAGTGCCCCCCAAACCTACCAGAGGGCTGGGGACTTGAGAGAAGTGGGAAGCGTGGCTGCCAGTGAAGACTGAGGCAAAGAACTCATCAAGTACCTCAATCTTCTCCATATCAGTCACCAGTAGTTTGCCCTTCTTGCTAATTGGGGTGGGTACATTCTCCCTGGCCTTCACGCTCTCCTTGGCCTTTCTTTTCTGACCTATTTACTTACAGAATCCCTTCTTTTATTTTTCATGTCCCTTGCCAAGTGCTGTTCCAGCATTACCTTGGTTTGCCTGACCCCATCCCTNCCAGGGATGGGCTGAGGGGCAAAACCACGACAGGCAAAGAACTCATCAAGTACCTCAGTCTTCTCCATATCAGTCACCAGTAGTTTGCCCTTCTTGCTAATTGGGGTGGGTACATTCTCCCTGGCCTTCACGCTCTCCTTGGCCTTTCTTTTCTGACCTATTTACTTACAGAATCCCTTCTTTTATTTTTCATGTCCCTTGCCAAGTGCTGTTCCAGCATTACCTTGGTTTGCCTGACCCCATCCCTAAATGTTCAAACTCTATCCCTCTACTCTCCCCAGGTCACCTGTTCCTGCTTCCACAGGCAGTGCATTTCTTTCTTACTCTTCAGTCAAAGGAGCATATCCTTGCTCAGTCATGCTGGTTTTAGGCCTGCCTTGCTTGATTTCCTACACACCAGGATGGAGAGCTCTTGTGCTCCAACAAAAGTGGTCTTAAGGAGCTGCTAAGTCAGTTGGGCTTATCCAAAATTTCCTTTAAAAAGTTCTGTATACCAGTGGGCTATAATGGTATCTGTACTATGCTGTGCCAACATAATATGAAAAACATTTGCATAGCAAAAGTAAACAAACAAACAAAATACCTCTAAAAAGCAAAAATGGAAAGTACCTGTTAAAAATCCTGCATAGCCTCTGTTCCAAAACCCTATAAGCAGTTTATTCAGGTTTGATGCTTCAACACTACCAGTGAAATTAGCAAGAAAACAGTTATAAGTAGCTAACTATAGTAAGAATTTTGCATGGGTGGATATTTTTATTTCATGATTGTTTCAGTTTAATCAGTTTCAGTTTTTAGAGTTGTTCAATCCTATAGGGAAAAAAAATTAGAGTTTGATGTGGTTCCTTTTGGAGTTACAAAGACTTTAATTAGTACAGATTCATACCTCTCACCCTTCTTTAATTCACAGGCCAGTCTGGATACTTGCAAACATGTTTATTAGGAGGAAATACTTTATAATATTTTAAAGCAACTTCACAGTATTTCACATGCAAAATAATTCATGCTAAAATGTGCTAAACATCGAGGGTTATAAACATGCTTGTTAATACACAGTGCTTAACACAAATATGCATAAATAATGTTATATCCTCATAAATCCTTACAACCTGAATTTAGTAATTTTGCTTGCAGAATTGCTTATTGGTTGGCCCTAAAGCATTTCCTAAATCTCATGTAAGCTCAAGAGGCAAAATACAGAGATGAAATGTGGTAGAATTTATCCTCCCCCAATTCATATGATACATACACACACTCATCTGATTTGG
Source organism: Empidonax traillii (assembly GCF_003031625.1). Taxonomy (NCBI): domain Eukaryota; kingdom Metazoa; phylum Chordata; class Aves; order Passeriformes; family Tyrannidae; genus Empidonax; species Empidonax traillii. The sequence continues at coordinate 1,587,294 of NW_020955246.1, read as the reverse complement.
GGATTTAGATATAGTGAATTAAGAATGTGGATCATATTTATGCAATTCTGATTTGGATGCTGATACTGCTTATACTCTGAAATGCTTAGAATGGAATTCTGCTTTGTGTTTGCCTGTAGAAAATCTCTTCATTTGCCATTCTAGTAGTAATATTTAGCTTTTATTTATTCAGACCAAGATGTGTCTTTTCTTGCTTCTAAGCAGCTGGATTTTGTTTTCACAGTGAAAAGTCAGCCTGTGTAGATGTGAGCACAGTTAGAAAAATAGAAGAGATTCTCCTTGCAGCAGTGATTCTGTGGTACTGCCCAGTGGCAGTACCATGGTGTCACAATAATTTATCATATGCAGAATGGGGCAGTATGAATCTGACTTGTTTAAGTGCTTCAGTGGCCTTATTTCACAGAAAGAATGTGGGACAGGGTGCAACAACTGCAAAGGGCCCTGCAAACCCCTGCTTACACAATTCACCAAACACATTTTCTGAAGTTCCTGAATGGACCTGACAAAAGAAAATGAACAAAAGGGTCTCTGACTACAAGACCTCTCCAATGGTTACTGGGCAAATACTTTCCTCTTCTTGAGGCATATTGTATCTCTCAAACCTCTATTTGTACACTTCCTTATCTAAAATGAGAAATGGAGCACTGATTCAAGGCTCAAGCATTTATCTAAATAGCATGAACCAAAATTTACATTTTAATTAAATATTAATTGTCCTCTTGCAAACAGTATTAAAATTGAATATTATTTTATTATTCTGTGTCCAGCTGAAGGGTTGTTTATGGTTATTTATTTCATTTAGTTGTTTGGTTGGTTTTGTTTTGGGTTTTTTTGTTGTTGTTTTTGTGAACCTGCTGCTTTGCTGTAGAATATTGATAATGTAATTCTTATGCTGATCTTCCCAGAAAACACAACAATACCAATTTATTATCTACCAAAATACATTGTAACATTGGGAATTACTATACTGCCTTTACATTAAGTGCATTACAGTAGTGCCTATAGGCCTCAGAGCGGTATAAACATTGAATATGTGACTTGAAGAGTTTATGGTTTGACACCACAGACTAACTCCAAGCAATCAGCTGCAGCTCCCTAACAGGCATGACCAATGCAAGACCCAGAGGAGCAGTGATAGTCGAAAGATTTATGGCAGTACAGGGAAAACTATCTTTCCATAGAGTTGAAAAATACACCTCTGTAAATGCTCGCATTATCTGACAGTCTGAGGGAGCAATGACACCATTTTACACTTCCTTGTTATTCTTCAAATGCACTGCCATGAAGTATAAATGCCTTTGGATACTGCTCCCATTCCCCATCCCAGGGATGGAGGGCAGGGAAGGCTTCTTCCCCCCCAACACTGTCCCTGCAGAAGAACCATAATAGATCTACAGTCTAGATTTTATTACTAACCCCAGGCAACATTGACTGGCCAGAAATTACACAATTGCAAGGTATATTTTATATCTGTAGAAAAGAAGATAATTTCATTTCCCAGGAAAGTGTGAGGTACCAGTGCTTGGCTGTCCATAGCAGGTAAGCACTGCTATAGCTTTTCCACTACAGATGAGAAAACTGCACTGGGCAATGTCAAACTATTCTCCTTAGGATTTATTTGTTTTTTTATTATTCTTTTCACTTTTAATTAAATAAAATAAAACAAAATTTATTTTTGCATTGCTAAGATTCAGAAAAGGTGTGTGGGGAAGTATATGAATGATTTCTCTTTCATGCCAAACACATTCTCCCTGTAAAGGATCAAAAAGAAAGAGGAGAAGAAAAAGAAGTTATTTGAAAAAGCCTTATAGGACCATAAAGAACAACTTTTCTCACCATGTGTAGAGGAGACAGTGTTGCTGGGTGACAGTTACCTTTATAACAGGCCTGATAACCACTCTGCATCAGTGCTATGGCTGCATTATGTCTCCCTCTGACTGTGCACACAGACGAGGAGAGAAAGGAAAGCACACATCAGGAAATAAATGCCTGTAGGATTAAGTTTTATTCAACTTTACTCAGGTGAAGTCGTCCTACTGATATCAACATACAAACCAGATGAGTAAAGCTCAGCATGTTTACCAGCGTTTGAGAATTACAGCCTTCATTTGTGATTCAAAGCCCAAGCCTGCTGCCACTGAATCGATAAAAGAGTTTTTCCATTAGCTACAGTGGTATAGGACTTGGCCTCTATTCCTGATTTCTGAAGACATTTTACTGACATTAAAATACATTTTGTTTTGTAGCACAGATACCATGAAGAGAAGAAGGGACAACATTAGTTCCCAAGCTTTTAGATGTATTTACAGTTTCACTGTAGGCAAGAGTTCTCTAAATGGGTTATCATGCCTAAATGAATTAGATTTCTAGGAAAATCCTACATGTAAGATTTATATATTGTCTGACAGAAACATATAGTAAAAAACAGCATTTAATTGTCATACCTCTAGAGTCAATTAAAAGTCATTAAAGAGCAGGATAAAAATCGCTGCTTTGCTCTCTGAAGGTATCATAAAAATGTACTTTCATCATGTGCATGACATCTACAAATTCTGATTGGCATTTCCTCCTTCCCTGAAAAGAGAGTCTGGCTCAGTTTGCAGCAAATATGACAATAGGCTGTGCAAATGTACATCTGAAACACAGCCCTTTTGGGGTTAAGCATTCAAGCTTATATGAGAGATCATCAGTTTCGGGTCAAAGTGCTGTTCTTAAATGATCAGTGCAGAACAGAAAAAAAAAAAAGGCATTGAAGTGACCTTGCTGAGGGTCTAAAACTGTGCTAAAGCCTTTTCTGCATGATTAAGTGAGCAGAATCTTAGATTAGCTAAAAGCAGTGCAGAAACATAATGAGTTCACTTATTTTGGAGCATTTAATAACAGTTATAGACAGTTATGTGATCAGGCGGAGTTATGACTTATTCATTCTTTCATTGCTATTAAAATTACTGCATTTGAGGTTTTTAAAGTCATTGAAATAAAAAAGTCTGATTTATGTTAGGAGAATTTAGCTTGCCCTTTGGTCTCTCCATTTTTAAATGATATAATTAGACTTTTTAAAGACCATTCTAAAAGCATTATTAGCATTTTCTATAGCTGAAAGTAAATGCATGTTTTGTGGGTATTTTGATTTTAAAAAGAATAATAATAATAATAACTTATTCAGACCGCAATAGATTGTTACAAAAAGAAGTATTGCATAGAATTTTCTTAAAGGTTACTCTGTGCATTTGTATGTATGTAGACTGAGATACACACACATAAACACATGCATAAGTGTGAGCACACATACATTCGGTGTATATACAAACAGGAGTTCCAGATACACAGGAAAATAAGACTAGTCCCCTGACTCTTTTGGGAGATGAGGGCAAGTAGAAGAGCAAGTTCTGTAGGACGTCTTAACTCATGACCTTTCACATATTACCTCACAAATTACAAAGCCATCCATCAGTCTCAAGGGAGAAAAAGTGCTTTGATCAAAACAAAGGGACTTGCAGGTGTTTTGAATTAACAGTAAGCAATAATCATTAAAAAGCACTGGGATGAGTATGTTAGTGTCATGAATGTATGCACATTTTAACATACACTCAATTCCCAAGTCTTAGCATACAAATTACTTTCAAATTATATTTGTATATTAATTATTAATCACTACAAGGAAGGCCAACGTTTTCAGTAACAAGAACACACATTTTATATAACGGATTTTAAGCTCGCACAAAACATCATAATACACAGACACACAGCTGAATACTTTCACACAAGACTGTGTATCTTGCTGCTGAGGCCAAACAGGTGAACCAAAACACTTTCCTTTCACATTTAAATAACACATTTTTCCTACATTGTTTTGGCTTAGAAAAAAATATATCCCAGAAGATTAAGGAATTCTTCTTTTATTTGGGCCCCAAGGGAACATATCTTTGCTTACAAAAAGCATGCTTACAACAGCTTCCTTAACTGAAAGCTCTTTTTATGTGTGTGCCTTGTATGTTTATTCAGTAGACAGTTTGAGTTGCTCATTTTGCTGCTCAGAATGCAGTGTGCTTTTCTATTAAAACACATTATTAAAACTAAATCAGAAAGAAGCTTATTTAATAGTCATTTCATGCACATAACGGATGGGAATACATAAATTATCAGACTAATATCTGATTAAAACTTGATTAACATGCTAATAAATTATGCTAGAAATGTTGGGGTTTTTTAATTTCCCCACTTTTACTTAAACTTCCTAATTGACACTTCAATTATATTGTTCTCTGAATTTTTGCCTTCCCTATGATTAACAGCTGAGATAAATTATTTCTTTGCCTGAACTTGATATGAAAAATGATCAATTATGATTATTAAAGCTCTCTAGTAATCTGTTAATTATTATTTAAAAAGTCACCTCATTTTTGTTTGTTAAATGGAGACCATTATGTTTATTGCTGACGAAAGGCTGGAAGGCGATGTGGAAATCAGACTCCATAACCAGTGCGTGGCATGGACACAGCACAGGGGGTGACACTAACTTTTGTCCATCAGCCTCACTGCTTAGGGAGATTATAGAGTAGTCTGTATCAACCTCTTGTGCTGCTACTGCCTGTATGGAAAAAATACATCCATGAATCTTGTAATACAGACTCCTGCCCACTAGAGACTGATCTCAGCCCAATAAAGCATGTAACTCGGGACCCTCACAGTTTAGACTTGAACTATGGTCAGAAAGGTGAGAGGCCAAGGCTTCATCCACTAAGCCATTTACCCTTTTCCTTTGTAAGGAAGATTGATTTTTAAAAAGCTATTAACCTTCAGCAATTTATCTCATCAGATCATCTTCATTTTGCTCCCACTATAATAAGGCTGTATTATATAGTTTAATTCTTCACTTAATTCAGCTAGACCATCTAAAAAGAAGTGGATGGAGAAAAAAAAAACGAACAACAAAAAGGAGAGAGAAAAAATTATGAAAAATTTTGCAATGAAAATATCACCATGAAAACAAAAGAAACTTCAGGTGCTATCATGTCTTGGAGACACAACAATGAAAGATGCAAGTGTGTATACAGGGATCCTGGTTGGACAAAAACTTTCAATAGTTCTCAGTATTTCATAATGAAAGGATGATATGCCATGCCTACAAGAAGTCTTACCTAAGGTATTCACAAGATAAAAGGAGAGTATTCTCATTTCTTGAGCTGACTCACAGTAGCACCAAGACAACCCATATTCCTCCATTTGTATATTGTTAAACAGAGAAGCTCCCTCAGCAGAAATTTGGTATTGAAATTTAATGTTCTGCTGTATTCAGAGAAATGCCTCAATGAAGTACACGAAACAGTGATCTCTTTTAGCAAGAGTATATATAAGACTAATTTTCTTTGCAATGAAGCACATAGGGGTCGCTTGCTAGGAACTAAATTATTTCTGGTTTAATGATTGATTTTGGGAAGGAAAAACCCCACATGTTTCACGAACAATGTGTTTGCATTAATGATTTTAATGCATCTGGCTGAACTTTTTGGCAAATACCAATTTAAATTTTGCTGAAATATGTAATGATTGAAGCAGTTCTAAGCATTCTAGGCCAAATTGGATAGTGAGTTCAGTGATATTAAAAGTTCAAAATTGTTCCGAAACTTACATCCCACTGCCTTTCAATGAGACTTTGATTTTTAAGACCCTTAGGTTCATTTGTAGAAACATGTTTTTTCTTTTTGTGTGAATTTATAAAATGGACAAAATCCTCAAAATAGAAAAAAACCCCACCCTCCTTTCTGTTATCTTCAGTGGGCTTTGGATCAGAAAAAATGTTGACTCATTTTTTAAGCAGCTCTGAATTACTTCAATAGCTGTTTTGCTAGAGTGAGGATTGCAAGATAAGCCCAGAAATGAGCTAAACTCAGCGGGTCATACCTCCTGGTTGCTTTTTCTTCTTCTTTACAAACACACTCATAGGTCTATGCATCTGATAGCATCTGCTTTTTTTCCTCTGGTACTTGGATCTTTATTTGGTAAACGGAAGTGAGCGCTTACAGCTCCTCAGTATTTGACCAAACCATGTACAACAGAAGTCTATTTTAATTTTGACCGTGCTTACTTAACACTCCTGAGCTAAAAGCTCTTTTATTTTGAGATTATGGGAGTAAACTGTCATTATGGCAGCTGAATAAAATTTGAAAAGGGTGATACTAAAAGTTACTACAAGAACACTACTAACATACTCAGAGGATCAACAAAGTATTGCAGTTCCCTAGCAAGTGATTCTTTGTCATCAGAAGACATGGTACAGATAAGCAAACTCTGGAAGCAAAATATCAGGTAAAAGTCTGCTGCAAAATAGTTTGACTTTTCTTTACAAATGAAACCAATGATAAAGTAACTCTTCAGGAACTGGTTATAAATCCTCTTCATACATATTAAACAGTATACAGTGAATAGGATTAGTAATATCTTTTGTCTAATTTGTCAATCCAGTTCTTAGTTCCCCACAGTGCTTCAGTCAAATACAAAGACTGTCTCAGTTACTTTTCCGTAGATTAAGTAGCTCTTGAATTGATATTTGCTGTATGGGTTGGGACTTTGACTGGTAAACACTGTGACTGATGCTGAAGGCCAAAAAAAGGCAGCAATGAGGAATTAAAGCAATAGACTTCTGCTTGACTTGAAGGGCAAATCCTCTTTCCCCATTTTTCTGTAAAATCAGAGCCATTCTCTTAACAGAAAAGAAACCTAAAAGTATTTGTATAACAATCAGTGATTGTTTCAATTTCTTCCTTCTTTTCACTGGTCTAATTTATTTTGATGTGTAAAACTGAATTTTGTGGCATTTTGCAACAGGAAAATGCAAAGGCCTGTGGTCAACCTAGCTGTGCCCACTCATGCTGTTTCTGAGCCTTCTTCAAAAGTCAGCTCCAAGGGCATGAACTGTTGAATTAACTGACAGTATGTTTTATCATAAGCATCTTCCATGCAGCTGGAGAAGATTGCCAGAATATTTCCTAGTACTGCCCTCTAGGCTACTTAGTTCACAATAGAGCAGGAATTTCAAGTATATTCTTCAGAACCAGCAGATGACTTGTTTTCAGATGCAGTGACACAGACATAAAGAGAGGTATATTAACTAGAACATAGTCCATCACCAGACTGAGTGGACTGATAGAATATTTCAGAACTCATGGATATTCCTGCTTGGACCTCTGCAACTGCAAGCCCCTCCTCTTTGTCATTACTCTATTGATGAGCCACTGTATAAACAGATAGGTCTATTTGTCTTGTACTGATGATAACACACGTGCTTGAATAACTCCCAGAATAATGTGAAACTTAATTGAAGAATGAAAAAATATATTTTAAAAAATTATTAGATTGTAACATAATACTAAAGTCACTGTTCCAGAATATTGGTACAGTTATTTTTTTCATTCTAATCACATCACTAATCACATTTTAGTTCCTTCTTTTGTCTTAGAATAAGATTGTATCTTCAAAAAGAAGGAAAGATGACAAATATAAACACTATTTTGATCCTTCCTAATTTTTAACTACCTAGCCATTCAAGCTAACTACCTATGTTCACTGATCTGCCCTCCAGTAGTCCTTACTTCAGTTAGCTGCTTTGATCTGGTAACTGCTAAAGATAATTGTCACTAGATTTGATCCATTACACTATTTTTGGCATAGCCTCATATTCACATTCAAGATAGTCAAGAACTCACATTCATTGTTAACAGGTGATTGCTGGACTATTTGTGGAAGCTTGTAAACAGCTATGAATACATACTTCTAGTTTCAAAGGTCATAAAATTTGGAAAGCTGTAAGATGAGCAAAAAGAGAAAAGAGGGTGAAAAAAAGATACTCAGCTTTTTCTAACTTATTTCTTAATTTTCCATATTTAGCTTCATTCAACTGCCAGTAAAGGCAACTAAAAGACTTCATAAGGAATTCAATTAAATTGGTCATCAAAGAGCTAGCTCTTTATAAGACTATAATGTTTAGTATATTTATTCCAAAGAGTCATATTTCAAATTGTTCATATTATAGCACCATGCTTGTGTTTAAGAATACCTTTAGCTGTTATCACAGGTGTAACATGGAGACACTGGGACAGGTGCAAATATCTCTATCTGAAGATGAAGGACAAAGCGGCTTTTGGAACCTCAGTTCCCAGTTAAGCAATGGTTTTCCCACACAGTCTTGTACCTACATCAAAACTCTTCAAACAGATGCAACTTGTTCTGCCTCATCGCAGCTCACTGCAGAGAGATGGAGTCTGGCAGGTTTGCATACATACTAACAGCACATCCAAGCATGCACGTAACACCTACTATCCACCCAAAGCTGAACAGGTCTGATCCTGAACTTACAAATGCAATTTAGTCAGCTCCAGTGAGTGCAATGTCCTGGTCACAATGCCAGGCTAACACAGCCAGGCTCTACCTAGAATTGAACTTCATCCTGGTAGCGCTGTTCAGAGCAGGATTATTCGCCATGGTGGTGGGTAACGATGTACCACGTTCCACTTCCTTATGACCTGAGGCATCAGTCTGCATGTGCTGCCACTCACTAAATACATAGGGAAGAGATCTACACATGGGCAGTCTGGCAATGCAAGCAATCCTGAACACCGAATAAAAGAAGCCAAAGAGTCATTTGGTATTTGCACAAAAGACTGCTTATTATCTGGGTGATTGTGCACAGTGAATTTTCCTGAAAATATTTTAATGAGTCACATCTGATGCCAAACAACTTTATGAGTTTATAGCCAAAAGTTAGTTACATAATCCTAATGTACATGAGTTTTATCTATGTTTTATTTATGGAAATCCTGATTATACTTAGAAAATCATTATTTTTATGCAAAAACCCCCAAGCATGGGGTAGCATGTGTGTAAAACCATCTATGTCTGAATGTTTTACTCAAATAAAAGAGAATAAAGGATAAAGGAAGTTAAAAAATTTGGCAAAATGTTGAAGTCATATTCGGCAGGTAAACTCCCAAAGAGCAACAAAAACTCCACACAATAGAAAATCAGGAAAAGGTAGCATTAAAACTACTTAACCTGCAGCAATGTTGTCAGGGATGTCACCCACAGGTACTGATTAGGCTGTGACAAACAAGGTTGTCTTTTCATGCACATTCTGCTACCAACAATGTCTATTCACTTTAACTGTGGAGAGGCAGACACCCTTCCTCATGACAGGACTGTAATACTTTTAATTTAACATGCCTGAAGACAAATCTTTAGGCTGACACTAACCTTTGCTAACTTGAGAGCAACTACAACATCACTGACTATAAATAAGTAGGAAAACTATATTTTGCAATTGTATTTATTACAGGGCAAACCAAAACAATCACCAAGGTTAAAAACCCCACAATAGATAGCAACACCATTCTCAGTCCTAACTCTGGGAACCAGGAATGCAGACAGAAAACCTTCAGGATACTTCCACAGGAGAAATAAGCTTGATGCCAGTAAGCAACTTGGTACCTGCTTTTCTGCCCTCCGATCTCTCCCAGTTTTATGGAGTGCAATAGCAGTCTGAAAGTCTTCATTTTGTCTTTCTGTCATATTTTTTCTCCCTGCTTCTCAGCAGCAAAAAGATAATCCAATCTACCTTCTTGATTTTATGTGAGCACTTTAGCTGAGCCAAAGAGATTCCACCAAAGCATGATAACACTTAGCAAATGATCAAAAATACTTACGTATCTACACAGTGTTTGCAACAATGTACTGCTGTCTGAATTTAAGCTTCTTTTCCAAACTTCTGGGGTGGCCCACATAACAAAGGATCCAGGTAGATCTCTCTTTCAATCCTTTTAGTAAGATAAATTCTCTAAACAATGAATTCCTTCCCGAAGCATCAGGGATTCACAGAAACTTCTTTCCCCATGATTCAACCTTGCCAATGTAACCTATGCTTTTCACCAATTTTCTGTGTTTGAAATAAATCTTTAGCAGCCCTAGTCTGGTGAAGGGAGAGGGGAAGGAAAATGCTTAGGAAAGAGTAACTCTTAACTTCTCACCTAGCTGACTTTGCAATAGGTCCAAACCAGTTGTGAGACTTCTGAAGAAATGAGCACTAATTCCCTTCACAGGTCAGCTTACTCTATTGTATCATCAAGGCTCTGAACAAAAAAAACCAGATACAGGTGAAGGAAAGAAGTCAATTTGTAAACCACAGAAATACGTAGGAATAAAAACTCAAAAGAACTGCAAAATTTAGTCTTACCTTCTAAGTACCCTCTCCAATTTTCCATATTACTCTCCTCAGGGAGTAGCAGAATTCCTCTGTCCCTCCTCTGTCTTTCAGAGTAGTTCCTCTTATGATTTAGTCTTCTTCAGTACAGCACTTGCTACATCAGTCTTCTTCCTACTTGTGAAATATACTGAGCACAAAAAAGTAACTTACTCAATAGACTTGTAAGTGTGACAATACATAACAAGTGATGTTTGTTTTTCACTCTAATTCCCTAAAAAATCTGATTCCATTCAAAATTATTCCAAAAACATCTATCTTCATGGCACTACACTGAAAGTGATCAAGACTCATGAGATTGCATTGAAAAACCTAATAGGTTAGATGACACAGTGCACCACTACACAGTGCCAGTAGCCCAGCTCCCAAACCTAAAATGGTAGCTTTAATGTGGTACTGCTTTCAGACTAATCAAGCCCGTCCATCACTCTACTACTCCAGGTAGTGTACAGCCTGTGCTGAAATGCCTGTATTTCTTTGAGTTCTGTAGCTGACAAGGTCTGCTAGAGCTTAGTGGTCTCTGGGTAGTTCTTGGGCAGTTCTTGGATGACAGCAAAGAAATTAGACTTGAAGTGTACAAGGGAGCAGGAAAAATGAATAGAAGACAAGATAGAAGTAAAAGATATCAAAGCTGAAAAATAGAGGAAAAGAGGAAAAAAGAGAAATGTGAAGAAGAGAGAGAATGAAGAGAACAAAGGTGACCTTAGCAGTATGTCCATATGTCAGCTTTGTTTCATCAGGGAGAAATTGTAGCACATGTGACATGATTTTTCCTGTTTCTGTCCCAGCTCCATAGGAGGACACACATACAACTCATTGTCAATTGTTGTTGCCTTTTGTCTATTCCCTTCTCTTCCTCCTCTTCTTTGATTGTAAACTTTTGGAGCCAGGATCTGGATATTGAAAGTACCTTGCAGGATAATTGGAACCCCACTATGATGAATCTATCAGAGATCAGGACTAAAATAATAATAATTATAATAATAATAATAACAACAATAATAATAAAAATACAATGCTTATATCTTTTTTCTAAACCAACCATGTGACATTTTACTGTATCCAACAAGTGATGAGTTGACCCAACAAATTTAATTAAGTAGAGTACTTATTTCAAATTTCAATTACTTGATAATACAAAAGAATAAAGTCCTCTTATCACCAGGATGCATCTAATGTTAGAAGTTCCTACTGAGGCAGTAGAATTTTAAAGGCGAACAAACTCTCAGTTTCCTGCATGTGTCATAACCACAAAAAACTTCTGTGCTGCATAGTTTTGTGATGATTTGTTGCAGAAAAGCTCAAAGTGTGCAACAATCCTTAAATGTGTCATATAGTATACATAGGACTAGCATTGCACACCAAGAACAGAAGGGCACAGAAGGAAAGCAAAGGTGGGATGTGAGGACTGATTAACAAGTCCTGCCACTCAACAACAATAGAAGACAGTCCTGTCAGGAAGGTTAGCATTCCCTAAGCTCACTGGGCTGATCCAAGTCAGTCACTGTCTGGAGAAGAAGATATGCCCTCCTTCCTGTCCATCTTCCTGATAACCATGACAGGCTTTGCATGCTCAGATATTAATTTTAGCCCAATATTGGCAGATTACTGGATTTGTTGTTGTAACAACACAGATAATGATATTACTGATCTATATTTGTTACTGTACTGTTATTTAGAGAAAAACTGTTTATCCCTAAAGATAGTCTGGTGTTTGTTACTATATTCAGAACTGATAAAAACTTGGCAGGGCCACCTTAAGCCCCTACAGTACAATGCATATGGTGTTAGATTTATACTGTGATTTTTGGTCCATTTATTTATGGTCCAACATTCCTACTTTGAAAGGTCAGTAATGAGAGTGGTCACATTGGGGGTTAAAAACTGCAGAGGTGTTTGTGTACATTCTGGTCCCACCTCAAATGTGTAAATGCTATTGATGCATTAATTTGTCTCTGCATACATGATGAGAGAGTCATTATGGTTTCGTTCTGTGGAAGAATGAATTAGTTTAAAAGCCCACAGATGAATACAGTACAGTACACATGCAAAAACACCATCCCTACACTCCTGCTTTTTTCATGTATCAGTTCACACTCTCTCTCTGCATATGAACAAATAAAGTGAAGAAGTCTAAACTAGATTATAACACAGTAGCTTTAACAGAAAAATAAAATGTATTTTTTCTTCACAGTGAACAACTTGAATCCTTTTCTCTGAAACTTTATAGCGCTTTGGTATTTATTTGGATAACGGTAACCTTAATATATTCGGTATGAGTTCATAACCTGAAGGGTAATTACCACTCATCAGAAAAGGGAACAGTGTTTTTCAGAAAGTCCTATGTCTCTGCATATAGCAATAATCTGAAGAGTTACTGTGTGAAAATGGTATTGCAAACGCAAATGGTGTTGACTTTCTCCAGTCCCATGATAATTCTTAACATGCTTTCAAAAAAACCCACAATATTTTATTGGGGAAACATGATTTATATTAATGAAAACTGGATGTAAAATTTGAAGATAATTTGAAGATGCCTTTTATTATTTTTCATCATCCATAAATGAATTCAGATATATGCATTATGCTTATAGGAGTCCAACTCTCCATGACAAAGTTAAATTGAATTTTTTAAAGTAAGAAGAGAAATTAATTTCTTTGCAGATAAGTAGTGTAAAGTGTTAAGATCAAAGGCATAATCAAAACCTGAAACAAATTTAAAATGTAATATTACAATAATACAATTAAATATTCACTAATTTTTGAGTTATTTTCTTCATCAACTTCCTAATGACCAAACAACTTTCTAAACTGAACCTCCCTGAGAATGCTATCTGGTGTTGCACCATTTGCCACTACTAAGAAGTGTCAGGTACTGTCATGTTTGTAACTCCAAGCAGTCCTGGAGTGCTCTTAGAATGTCCTTCTTCACCAACAGGCTCAGCTTCCTCTCTCACTCCTAAGACAAAGCATTCTCTTGGCCCTGACTCTCTTGGTAATACTTTACTGGACTCACCACATTTTCTCAGTCCAGAAACACTGTGGAGGTCTAGACAATGACATGGTGTACCCCATTTATTACTGACATCAATCCTGCTTTGAGTGAGAGCTTTAACCAAACAACTTCTCCACAAGCCTTCAATGACTTCATGGCTAACAGCATACCCAATAATTTACCATTTCAAGCCAAAATGACTTCTTTGCTTTTTAAACAAATCCAGCCAATTACGTAGGTTATGGTAAGAAAACTAGATGTCCACAGTGTGTATAGATCACATAAATATTTGTGTACAGAGCAGAGAGGGTCTCTGCCTTTAGTGCAGGCATACAAATGTATTGTAGAGCAATTGCAAGATGATTTAGTTGTTATTTGAGTATTATCAAACCTCTGAAAGTTTTACATCTTTTTAATAGATATTAATGCATTTATTATTGAAATGCTAATCATGTGCCTTGTATTTCCGCAAAACACTGTTTTTAATTTAATATGAAGTTTTCAGAGAATTGAACCAAATAAAGCTATTTTTACTGATTTTTAGAACATAAAATATACACATTTCTCTCATATTAGTATAAGCAACTGTACCTTGTATTACACAAACCCAGATAATTACATTTCATGGGTTTTCCTCCCTAGAAGGCAAAAGAGAGACAAATCCTCCCCTTAACTGTTCTCACTATTGAATCTTTGATCAGGAAAATGCTATTCCAAATGCATAAGAAAGAAACAAAATTTACTAATATTTTCAGTAATTTGATGAGTATTAAATGACAATATGTACTAAGTTCTTCTGAAAGTTGCTTACACTTAACTAACAAACCATACAGTCATAAAAAACCACTCATATATCTAGAGTCCAGGCTATGCCAGTATATCTATTGTAAATATTGTATTAGACATTCCATTATTATAAATAAGTATTTATAGATGTGTACTACTGAAGTGGAAATCTCTTTTAGCTTAAAATCTCAAAGAATTGCACTTGAGGATAAAATCCCATAAAGGATTTTTATTTCTATATAAAATGTTTACAGATTTGCAATAAAATATTAACTTAAGTAAAACTTCGTGTGGTTTAGGAATATTTATTCTCTAAGGTTTTATGTAAATAAATAAATAGTTGGTTATAAGCCAAGGATTCAGTTACAACAGTGAAGGGAGCAACAGAAATGTTTACACAGCTGAGTTAGTAAAATACATTTGAAAAATTGCACAGGTGTAAAAGAACAAATTTGTTTATTATACAGACTGCTCTCTTATAGAGCAGCAATGATTTCTCTTTTTTAAAATATACACATCCTAGTTTTTTATGTGTAGCATTTACAATGAAGAATCTTTATATAAATATCACATAGAGCAGATTCTGATCTGAGAAGTCAAGATAAAGTCACCTCAGAGCTAAATATTCACAAGGTAGGGTGTGAGGGAAATTTTGTCTCATAAGCAAAAATTTTTGATTTCATTGCTATCTTGTCCTAGACATCACATTTGCTTCTTAGTGTCTTAGATCACAAAATAGCATGCTAGAAACTGGAGGGTCTTTTTGGTTTTGTCAGCTGCAGGTTCAGGGGCTTGCAAAAAAAGGGGTTTCTGATTCCTACTTTAGACCTGTAAGTGCTATTTTAGTACCCCAAAATTTGTCACTTCTAACTATTGTGTCAACATCCCACAGAATAATAACAGTGGACTGAAGGGGTGAAACAGAGGACAGAAAATATCAGGCTCCCCAAGGAAGTGGTCACAACACCAAGCCTGACAGAGTCTAAGAAGCACTGGGACAATGCTCTCAGGCATATGGTGCGACTTATGGGATGTCCTGAACAGGACCAGGAGTAGACTTGATGATTCTGAAAGGTCCCTTCCAACTCATCGTATTCTATGATTCTATGTGAGAAAGTTACAAAGTGGAGATGCAGAAATACCAAGTCAGAAGGAAGATATATGAAGAAAATTATTTAAAGAGTAAGGAGTAGCAAAATGGTTAGCTTAGATTAAAACATAACTGCAGAGAAACATGTTTCTTCTCAATGCCTGACAAGAAAGAAAGATAGACTGTATGACCAGAATGAAGAGTAAATGCTAATGAGCAGACATGATGTGATTATTTTTTAACCTTAAAAGTCTATGGAAAAGCATGAAGGCATAGAAAAAATAACTAACAACTTGTTGCTTTTCTTTTCAAGTTCTGATGAGATCACTTACTTTGAGATAGATGTGGACTACCATCAAAACCACAGTTTTTCACAGATAGGTTTTCTACTTTTTCTATTAACTCATTAAAACTGTAAGGCCGTTATACACTTAATGAATATACTTAATACGAAATAGTGATGAATAACACACTGAAGTCTTCTTTTCCTGGACCAGAAGAAAGATGAAATATGAACTTTACTGAAAAAAGAAAAAAGAAAAAAAAGAAATCGATAATGAAATAAAACCTAGATAATCTTCAGTGGCTTTAATTTCAAAGCAGGTACAAGTGTTGCCCTTTAATAGAACAAGATCTTTGAAAGGAGTCTCTACAATGCCTTTTAAAGGAGCATGTTATGATCCCTGATGTTTTCATAAGGTGACCAGGTCCTTGTGTAAGTAATCCTAATGAAGTCAAAGGAACCAGAAATTATTTTAACTTTTTATCAATATCTTTGGAGGTGTTAGGAACCCATAGTACAGCACCACAACTTTATGCAGAAAAAGAAATGAGAGAAGGGATCACACATTGTAAGTTTTTATTGAATACTAAAGCTTAGATTTATTTAATTTGGAATAAAAATGCTAAGGAAAGTTGCTGAATGCTTATTCAGTCCACAGGCAGGAACATGTGTCTGTGTGAAGAGGGACAATTTCAAAGAAATACCCTTTCACAATACTAAATTGTTTGAGAAAACACCCTAGTAAAATAATAATAAAAAAGTCATATGCATTATCGGTTCTGATGTATTTGCTGATTTGCAGAGATGCCACATTTCTAATTTCGTACATTTCTTTTCTAGTGTCCAAAGATGCAGACAAATATTTTGCTTCACACACTGCACTCAAAACAGTGTGCGCAAAACTCAAGGATCATCCAATAAAGAGCATCCTTTGATCACCTTTACCAAGGGTAATAAAGGCCATAAAAGGCTGTTATTTACACAGATTGCACCTGAATTTTCTCTAAAATATTAAGACACATATCAATATAAGATGTCATTCAACCTTGAGGTGAAGATAAAATAGAAAAATAAGAGGTACTTGGTACCCACTTATTTTACTAAACCAGTCTGTTTAAAACAGAACATGGCTTTCAGGGAAATAAAGGGTCATGTGGCAAAGTGGTATCTCCTGAACTCCATCCGTGGAAGGTAGTGTCAGACTAGCCACAGTGAACACAAATTTTAATATCTCAAAGCATTGTGTCCTTATGGACTTAGGATCTTTTCTACAAGAAAAAAAAGAATTTAATATTTCAAGTCTAGTGTATGTATCACTTGTAAACTTGCAAAAATACACTGAAAAACTGTATTTGGCAGGTAAAACTCTCTAACCTATGCAAGTGATACAATTGTATCAGAATGCAAAAGCCTGGTGAGGTTCTAATACGAACGTTCAGAAGTGACACATGATTAAACAAAGCTTATGACTGCATAGCTGGGAAGCTTTCACCTTTGCCCACCTTCTAATTAGGGCTGTATCTTTTTATTCATAACATATTCATAACATATTTTGTCCCCAAATTTTGAGTACTGCATATAGACCAGACTGGTTCCATATAGATCAGAGCCCAGCTTCTTGCCTTATACAGCCTAAAGCTGGCTTCAAACTCAGAAGATCTCAAGATGAGATTTACTTCTCAATAAGCTATCACTGGAGACCAGGGCAATATTACAAGGAATCTTGGAACACTACTCAGTAAATTTTATTCTCCTCATGCCTGAAGCTACATTGTTCACCACTCTGACCATAGTCTTAAGATCAAACTAAGCAAACAACAAAATGATATAGAATCACAGAATCCTAGAATATGCTGAGTTGGAAGAGACCTACAAAGATCATTGCGTGCAACCCAAACAATACTCCCTTTTTAACATATTGGCTGGTAAAAATTGCTCAGAAGATGTTTTTCTCCTCTACTCTTGTCAGCAAGGACTTATCTAGCAGCTCAGTTGAGCACCCTCCTTGTCAGAAGTAAAGAGAACAGCAAATATATGCACCTTTGAGGCAGCGTTGTGAAGAATAATTATGATTTTTAAAGTACCTTACAAATATGATCATATAAAGAAAACAATCTAGTGAATAGACATGGGAATGAGGACTAACAAGGGATGAAGATTTTGAGTCACCTGCAGAGCCGTAAACCTTAGCCTAAAGAAAAAAAACAGAATTAGTTAAAAATGAATAAAAGAAATAATTAGAGGATAAATAGATTTAATTCAGCGAACATTTTTAATGGATGCATACACAAACCAAGGATATACATATGCCCACAAACTGGTGCTTGTAATTCCCAGAGCTCCCATCTGCTTCTTACTGGGTATAAATTTTGGTTCTAAACATTCAAGCAACATTTTTTCAGCAGGAGGACTTATTCTCAGCAAACATTCTGAATTGGTTATATCATATTAGTCTTGACTCTCTCCTTCCTGCAAGTTTTTAGCTAATAAAGACAGCAAAGGTGCTCACTATCTATCCATCCATCTTTCCAAGCAGTATATTTTCTCCAACAATGGACAAACCCTATTGCTGGTCTCAAGACAAGCACAGCAGAGGTGTAGGCAGAGCTAGCAGGCATGAGCTATTTTCCACTTACAAGATCCAGAACAAGCACAAAGAAGGTATTCACTCACCAAAGATGACTCTTTCTATTTTTCTTTCTGTAAACTTCTCTATATCCACAGAAGAGCTGAACTTCCCCACTCACTCTTAAATGAACAGTTGCATTATCTAATCTTTATAAAATACTTTCCCAGGTTGTTTAGTGACTGTTTAGTAGCATGTTGCATTTTAGCAGCATCTTTAGTGGTTTCTGCTCTAAGCTTAAGAACTTCAAAGAAACAAGGTTGCAAGCAGGACTGATGCGTATATGACTAAGTCATGATCCCCCAAAGTCCTGCTCAGCTAATGGAAAAGTCCACAGTATCGCAGATGTTGTGGGTAGGATCCTAAAATCAGGGCCTGGATGCCAGATTCATATCTGCATATTTAGGCAGTTTTGAGTCATAATGTTTTTATTCATGCAAGCCCAGCTCAGATCCAGAAAGTACTGCTTCTCTTTGACCGAGCTCCCCAAAGGATTTTATTCTAGAAGTTTTCTTACAGTTTGACTTACCCTTACTTACTTTTACACATCTAAGTCTCTTAATATATGCACAATAAAGAAGGCAACAATGTCTTATTTTTAAGATCTTGGTGGCTGGAGGCTAGAAAGTAAAAGACCTAGATTTCATTCCCCCTTCTCATGAAGAATGTGATAAATGCTTTACTCTGTGAAGAGACCTGGATTCTGGTCCCTCTTGTGTTTTTGACATGAAATACTAATTAGATTAAATACGTATACTAATTTGAAATTAGTAAAAATATGGGAACTTCAAGTGCTTAGTATCTCTTCAAATAAAATGGCAATAAATAAAATAAAATAAATAAAATAGAATGTCTTCATAAATTCTCTCTAGTTTTTTGTTTATGGTTTCAAAATGGCATTTCTGTTCATGCCAACTACCTACTGGTTCCCAACAACCTTGACCTGAACTGGATAAATTCCTATGAAAAATCAGGTAAAGGATCTCTCTGTTTAGACATTTTCTCAACTCAATATCCAAACTTACAAGCTAGGTTTGAAAATATCATCCTTCACTTTTCCTCAAGTCTGCTGTGCTCTGAGAAATTAAGTAAAATGTTTTGAGCTCATAAGAAAGACTGTCAGATCTCCTGAACTAAGAAATGAAAACAAAACTAATAAACAGAAAAGCCAAAAACTATCAGTGTCTTACAAGCTAATAAAAAAGAAAATGCAACAAGCAGTACAAAGTCTAAAAATAGCAACCACGGGGCTCCAGCTCCTTGGTATTGTGGAATTTAAAGGGTCAGGCTCGTGAATGCAAGTAGGTGAAAATGATTAAAGGGGAAGGATGGACACAGCCTTCAAATGCAATAAAAACATTCCCGATCTGGAGGAAGGCTATGTTTCTATATGCAATATGCAGCCAGAATATCTTAGCACTGTAAAAACTGAATTTTAGAAACATGTTATAATGTTAAAATAGTCTGTTTTTAAAGTTTTGAGAACTTTGATGTACTATTTTTCCTTAACAGATTATCTTATCATATATATATGGTCTCAAGCTTCCATACCAAGTGCAGTACTTAGAAAACTAATTTAATTTTCGTCTATAAATCCAGCTTAATGTTTGTCCTTCATTCACATTGTGATATTTATTGCTAAACCATACACTGAAATATTGTAGAAATCTTGTTATTGTTGTTAGGTAGGGTTCCCTAAGAAGGAAATGTTCAAAAAATAGATCATAGATTATTGACTCATGTTTAAATTATATTTCCACTAACTAATAATTAATGTAACTAAGTGAGCAGTTGAGTAAAAGGTTATATCTATAAAATTATTAAAAAGGATTAAATTATACCTAGCAGCTACTAGTGAAAATGCACCCAGCCAAGGCTATCTGTACTGCAGTTGCACTGTCTCAGGTGGAAATTGCATATTAATGTGGCCCATTTGGTTTATGCTACAGACTTCTCTGAAGAAGGAACAGTGAGGGGACTAAGATAAAATACTAATGGAACACAATAAAATATGGATGTTGATATTGAGAAACTAACAGCAGTTTTGCACTTCTGCTATTCTAAGTGTACTATTGTTAATAACTACTATTTTTAATTTCTTCCATTTATTTTATTTTATTTTATTTTATTTTATTTTATTTTATTTTATTTTATTTTATTTTATTTTATTTTATTTTATTTTATTTTATTCAATTTATCCCATTTCAATTTCAATTATTCTATTTATTTTATTCAATTATTTTAGTATTTTTGAATTATTTTACCCTAAAACAGAAAAGATAGAATGACATTCCATAGTAAATTTATTCTTATCTGAAAAAATACCCTATTTTAAAATCAATTATCTTTCAACTGTTTGTACCCCTCTTTAGCTTTACCTAACATTAATACTCCTTTTATTGTATTTTGTATATTGTATTTCTTACCAGAACATCTGAAGATGTAAAGCATGGAGACAACAGTTCCAATATGCAAAACTATATATTAAGAGGTAATAGTTTATTTTTGTTAGTTTGATATTTAATCAAATTTTGGTATCTCTTTTCTGCTTAATGACTTTTGCTACTGACTAACCCTGAAATATTTGAAGTCTAGAATCTAAATGTACTTATTCCAAAGCTTGCTTCAGGGTTGGACCATACATGATAATACCTAAAAAGAATCTATCCTGTGCATCCACTTAAAAATGAAATTTTTGATTGATTTTTATACAGAAACACACAGAAAACTAAGAACTAAAAATACAAGATTTAATTCAAGAATTGCCTGTAATTCTTTCAGTTATCACAGTTCCTCATTTCTCATCATCCTGAAGCTTTATCCATGCAGTAATTAGAAATGATTTTCCCCACTCTGTTGACAAGCCTTCGATTTTGGTATGACAACTCTTGTTTTATAATGAGGTGAAAGGATATTACTGGTAGAGAAAAATGGACTTCTCTACTTGCTAATGACTGTCAAGTATTATACTTCTCTGAACACACTGTCTTTTTGGGAAGAAAATACTCATATGGGGTTCCAAATGTGTACTGGCATGCCTATTTTTATAACATAAACAACCATGAATTTAAGGTGACTTTCTCCAAAATTAAAAAGAGAAAACCTCCTTGTTTCTACAACTATTTCTTCCAATAACTTTAAGGGCTTATAAGAAGCTATGAGCAAAAACCACAAATATGGAATTATCTTTTTGGCATCTTTATGGCCCAGTTGTGAAAGGGAGGATAAAGTCTAATGAAACTTGTGTCATGTGTTTTGAAGGCTCAACCTCTAGACTGGAGGTTAAGTGTCCATCTGTGTCATTTATGAAGTAAATATGTAAAATCTGGATTGCTTATTTTAAGATGTATTTTCTTGGCTCTAAATGGTGTTACTTTTCTGTTGCTTTCTTCTCTGTTTGGTATGTAAAATGTGCACAACTCTCATCTCACACTAGCAACTCTAGATGACCTGGCTTTCTTTCGGCAATATATTTAGACCAGTTGCTCACAAATGCTTTTGTGGCATCCCCAGGTAACTTAAAAACAATTTAGGTGGTTCATAAAGTAAAGGGATGAGGACTAGTTTAGAGAATTACTATGCTACTTGACCTTAGTGATAACTTCCACTATGGAAAGACTTTCCATCCTCTGGCCTTTAAAAATGCCTCACTTTAGTTAGATGCTGATTCATTTCCTGCAGCTCTTTAAACACAGCCAGCTGTGTGTGTGCTGCTGAGGGTCAGTATTATTTAAGCATTGTTTCAGAGACTTCCTGTCCCTGAAGTCTGTAAGAGGGAAAAAGTCCTATTTTGTTGTTTGGGTGTTTTGTTTTGTTTTGTTTTGTTTTTCTTTTAGGGGTGTACATTTCACCCTAAGTGAAAACAAGTCCTTGGGGAAAAAGCTTCTGTAAATGACTGATAAGGAGTAGAAAAGGAAGCACAGACTCAAAGCATCTAGTTTTTCAGCCAGTTAAATCTCTCCAAGTCTAGGGCATCAAAGAATCTGAAGTCTACATATAAGAACAATGGGAAATTAAACGTATCCTTTGCATATTTTCATAAAGAAAAAGTTGTCCTCATAAGGAACATTAGAGATTATCTGATTCTGTGAACCTTAATTTATCAGCTGATATGTTGCCACAGAGTATGCAGTGACAATGACAGCAATAAAAGAAAAATCCAAGAGCTTTGAGACCTTGTTTCTCTATTTGCTTTCAATAATAATTCAGGCTTCATGTCAAAATAATGATAAGTATTCCCACAAAGATGAACTATTAGTGATGGGACTTTGTTTCTTAGTTTCTTATCACATCAAAAAGGGTACATCTTTAATTGTTTTATTAAATATTCATTTTGGTGGCTGTGAAAATATTAGAAACAAAAATATATTACACAAATGGGTTTATAACTTACTCTGTCTTAAGGCAAATCCAGCCATAAACCACATTCCCTCTTGATTAATATCTCAGCAGTGTTTACTACTATTCAACTGCTAGTACAATGTTTATTCTGTTCATTATACTGTTTCCTGTATCACTGTGGTGTTTATTGTTCTTCTGTGTATTTTTGACCTTTAATGTTTTATCTACAGCTCCATGATAAAATTTACTCTTTTTTTTTTTTTTTAAATATGGATTCCATCCTGCATGTATATTGCTGGCAACAGAAAGCCAGAAGAGTTAAGTAGCCTTAGAAATAGCCTTTGCTCATGGGGTGGTTTATGCAGCACCAGGTCTGCTGGAGACAGATGGGGTTCACCTGTCTAAAAGGGAGAAAAGGATTCTAGCCTGTGACTTGACTTGGCTGAGAGTGCTTTAAACCAGGTTTGAAGGGGGAAGAGGATAAGACCAGGCTCATCAGAAATAAGCTAAGAGGCAGTGTGCCAGGTTTGGGGGTGAAATGCATAGCCCAGCTGAAGTGTATCTACCACTCCCTGACTCTGAAGTGTGCTAGCCACACTGGCACACACTAGCAGTATTATGAGGATGAGCCAGGAACTGCTAAGGTAATACAAGCCAACGGGGAAATACCAGGAAATTATCTCAGAGGAATTAAGAGGCATTCCTCTGAGAAGGCATCACGGCCAACAGCCCAGCTGAGGTACCTTTACACCAGTGCACACAGCATGGGCAACAAACAAGAGAAGTTGGAAACCACTGTGCTGCTGGAAAGCTATGTCCTTGTTGCCATTGCTGAAACTTGGTGGGACAAATCCCATGACAGGGGTGTAGCAATCATCAGAAAAGACAGGAGGGGAAGGAGAGGGGGAGAGGTTGCCCTCTACATCAAGAGTTATATTGAGTGTGAAGAGCTGTCTGAAGAACAGACATGAGCAGGTCAAGAGCCTGTGGTTAAGAATCAGAGAGGGAGGCAACAGCAGGAACCTCTTGACTGGTGTATACTACAGGGTGCTTGATCAAGGGGAGCCTATTGGTGCAGCTTTCTTGCTCCAGTTACAGGAGGTATCACACTCACAGGCTCTCATCCTGCTGGAAAAGTAGCATGGCAAGTTTTAGACAGCCCGGGAGACTCCTGGAATGCATGGAGGATATCTTTTTGAGCCAGGTAATAGTCAGCCATACCAGAAGGGGTGTGTTACTGGATCAGTTGGTCACCAATGCAAGTGAGCTAATCAGGGACAACAGGATTGGAGGCCTGGGCTTCAGTGGTCTTGCATTGGTGGAGTTTGCAGTCCTGAGGCATATGGGTCAGGTAAGGAGTAAAATTAGACCCCTGAATTTTAAGAAAGCCAACTTCCACTCTTCAGGGAGACAGTGGGATCCCTTGGGAGACTGCCCTTGGGGACAAGGGAGTATAAAAGAATTGACAGATCTTTAAGGAAGCCTTCCATAGAGTGTAAGAGCTAGCAATCCCCAGGAGCAAGATATTGGGCAAGGGAGGCAAGGCTGACATGGCTTAGTAGGGAACAGATGGTCAAACCAAACAAAAAGGAGCAAACACATAGACAGTTGAAGCTGGGACAGGTGACCCAGGAAGAGTATAGAGAGAGATGAGGAAGGCCAAGGCATAACTGGAACTGAACTTGGCAAGAGACAAAAAAGAATAATAGGAAGGAAATCGTAGAGGTATGTTAACAGGAAAATGAAGGTTAAAACTGGTGAATCTCCCTGATAACAGTGCTGGAAAACTGGTAACAAGGGATGAGGAGAAGGCTCAGGTACTCAAAAACTTTTTCACCTCAGTCTTCTCTGGCAACCTCACTTCCCACACTTCTTGAGTGGGTGGACACCAGAATGGGGACCGCGGGAGCAAAGTCCTTCCCAGTGTAAGATCAGGTTCGTGATTACCCGATGAACCTGTATGTACCTACATTTATGTGAGCCGATGAGATGCCTCCTAGAGTCCTGAGGGAATAGACTGATGTAGTTGCCAGGCCACTCTCCACAATATTCAAAAAGTCATTGAAGTTAGGTGAAGTCCCAGGGGACTGGAAAAGGGGAAATATTGCTCTCATCTTTAAAAAGGGTAGAAAGAATGACTCTGGGAACTACCAACCTGTCATTCTCACCTCTGTGCCTGGGAAGATTATGGAACACAGATCCTCCTAAAAGTTATGCTAAGGCACATAGAGGGCAACGAGGTGGTTTAGGACAGGCAGTACAGCTTCACCAAGGGTCAGTCCTGTCTGACCAGCCTAGCGGCCTTCTAGGATACAGTAACTATATCAAGGGACAAGGAAAGGGCTACAGTTGTCATTTATGTGGACTTCTGCAATACCTTTGACATGGTCCCCCATAGCATCTCTCTAAACTTGAGAGAGATGAATTTGATGAGTAGACTGTTAGATGGATAAGAAAGTGGTTTGATGGTCACCTCCATAGTCAACACCTCAGGGTCCTGAGGAACATCACTGACAAGTGGTGTCCCCCAGATGTCCATACTGGGACCAGTGTTACCTAATATCTTCATTAAAGATAAGATGAAGGGATCTAGTGCACACTCAGCAAATTTGCAGATGACACCAGGCTGAGTGGTGTGGTTGACGCAGCTGAACAATGGAATGCCACCCAGAGGGCTCCAGACAAGCTTGAAAAGTGGACCCATGAGAATCTCATGATGTTTATGAAGACCAAGTGACAGGTGCTTCACTTGGGTCAGGACAACTCCCAGTATCAATACAGACTGGGGGATGAACAGGTTGCGAGCAGCCCTGCTGAGAAGCACTTTGGGGATGAGAGGTTGGACATGAACTGGCAATGTGTGCTTGCAGCTGGGGAAGCCTATTGTGTTCTGGGCTGCATCAAAAGGAGCATGGCTAGCAGGTCAAGAGAAGGGATTCTGCCCCTCTACTCTGCTCTGGTGAGACCTAGAGTACTGCACTGGGTCCCCAGCACAGGAAGGAGGTGTTGGAGAGAGTCCAGAGCAGGGTCACCAAGATGATTAGAGGAATAAATCTTCTCTCTTATGAAGAAAGACTGAGAGAATTGTGTTTGTTCAGCTCGGAAAAGAGAAGGCTCCAAGATGACCTAATTGCAGCCTTCCAATAACTGAAGGGAGCTTATAGGAAAGATGGAGAGGGACTTTTTATAAGAGCATCTAATGAGAGGGCAAGGGGGAATGTATTTAGACTAAAAAAGTAGAAAAAAACTAGGAAAAAAGTTCCTTGCTGTGAGGGTAGTTAGGCACTGGAACAGGTTGCCCAGAGAAGTTGTGGATACCCCATCCTGGGAGATGTTCAAGGCCAGGCTGGATGGATCTCTGAGCAACCTATCTAGTGAAAGGTGTCCTGTCGATGGCAGGGGAGTTGGAACTAGATGATTTTTAAGGTCTCTTAACTCTCAAACCATTCTATGATTCTCTCTAGTTATAGGAACCTATCTGGACAAACTGTTTCTGCTACCAACTTCTCCAATCTATTCTGTCTCAGAACAGCACTATGACTGAGGTGTTGCTACATTTCTAGGTAATTCAAAAACAGTCTGCTCCAGACCTGAGAGAAATTCACAGGTATCCATGCAAAGTCCACTGAAGTCCTTCCTGGACTTAAGAGGTACTGTGTTGAACCCAAGATATTTCACGTGAAACAAAACATATTTTGTTGATCAGTTTTATTCCCAAATGAGTTAAATCAATATACCTGCATTTTGGAATGCATCCCTATATCTTTAAGTTCAGCACTGACTTTTTTTTAATGTCTTTTGATTTTAAATATCACTCTTTAAATATATTTTAAGTAGTAGTATTTTATAGTATTTTCACCTACTTATCTATTGGCTGTAAATACATGTTTAGGTGATAACTGGTAAAGATTCAAACATACGTTTATCCAGATTGGATTTCAACTTCTCTCTCAGTTGCTAACACCTTTTTACTAGTGACCTCTTCCAGCAGATGTCATTATGTTCTAAGCAGCAAACAGAAAGCAGGCAAAGCCTGTGCTGCAAAACAGGAGCACCAGGAAATGTTTAGTGCTCTTACTAATTGAATGTGTGCGTATGGAGGGAGTTGCATAGTAAACAAAAACATTAGGTAATCTCTTATTTTTCACACTCTTGCTCAAAATATATTCAAAACACATTTTCAAACCTTGCAAGAACAAAATGAAGAATCTTAAAATGCAAAGCTACCTCTACATTTAAAATGTGTGTTTGAGCTCAGGTGTCTCATTATTTCCTTATGTTATACATATGGATTGTCTTCAGTATTACTAGAATTTGACATTGCTGAGATGGAGTGTAACTTATGCTTTCTAAAAAAACAAATTCTATTAAATTTTTAAGACAAAAAGACAATATAGCCTAAATTTCAGTACTATCAGTATTACTCAGACTCAGGGAGAAAGCAAGCTTGACAAAATCTGATATTTCTGAAATATCCTATGATACTCCTCAAGTGGAAGTAATGGGGGACATATAGTCATGTACTATAACGTCTGAAGCCAATGTTCTGAGTTCTCATATATTCAGTGTGTGAGGTGGTTCTAATCCACAGACATGTCCTGATTCAGGAGAGGAAATAGTTTATTCTGGGATGTGTATAGACTTTCCTACCCCTCAGTTAGTAGATCTCAGAGGTTACTATATGATTTCACCCCAGAGATGACTATACACTTTCTATAACGCTCAACCACCGACTGAGCACCCACAATTGCCAAACAAATCTCAGAATATTAAAGTTTCCCAAATCAGGACTACTGCACTTGTATTTTAACTGCAGTGGTATGACTGTGGTGTGACCAGATGATCTTTCACAGTGGAGGCAGGAAGCATCTAGGAGAGGAGCAAGATTAATATGACTGAATGGGAAACATGACAGTCATCCTAAGTTAAGCCACTGCTGATTGTGAATATGCAGCCAAACACTGCCTAACCATTACTAACAGTTTTTATATTGTAGCAGCACTCTTGGATGGTAGTCAGAGATTAGGATTCCCATGGCAAAGTGTGTGAAAAGAGAGCCTGGAGGAAGCTGTGGTGCGAGTAGCTACCGTGACAAATACTGATTTCATACAACACTGCAGGCTTCCCCCACAGCGCTTCTAAGCTCTCTAAAGCCCAGAATAAAGAAGGTTATTACAGTCACTTAAAGAAATGCAACTTCTCTATAACACAGTACCATGTGAAACTCCTCACAAACAATAACACAACCTATGGAAGAAGCAACACAATTTTCTGCAATATTTTTGAACATATATTGTAAAGATCAGGAAATTAATTTTTTCCTCAGAAGGTAAGTTCTGTGATTTTAAAAGTACATGTTTTTCTTTCAGAGGAAGAATATCCCTTGTTCAGGGAAAAATGATGGTAATTACTATTAATTATGCGCCCATGTGAAATGATGGCCTTTTTGATTCTTATGCTCAATTTTGGTGACGCTGGCTTCTAATGCCATCAGGATACACATATATGTCAGCATCTTTTTTTTATATTCTTATTGTAAAATATCAAAAAGCCTCAAAAAAGCTGTATCTACACACTTAATTGCAGTGATATTAATTCTATCCTAGAAGTCCCCCTGGGAATCACCAGAACATCAAACACTAGTGTATAGAAGAGACTGAGCTGAGCTAGAGATAAGTAACACAACAGAAGGAAGAATGTGGACTCTGCTCTTGACTTTCACTATCTCTGACATGATACCTGAATTTCAGAATTTGTCGTTTCCCATATGAAGACAAACACGATAGCTTAAACCACACTTCATGATTCAGCAGTGGTTGAAAACAATCTGCTTGGCTTCTGCTGAAACAACCTTGGCAGTGCTCTTGTAAGCAGACAGTATGGCTCAGATTGACTGTGATAACAGCTGAGAAAGAGAATTCCTGAAAATTCCTACCTCCCATAAATGAACTAAATGTAGATAAGGAGATTAAAGATGGACATACAGGGTTTACAAAAATGAGGTGCAGAGACAGAACCAGCATGGGCCAACACACCTAGAGAGAATGCAGTAATGACATGCTGATCAACACACTCTTCAGACTGAAGAACAGAGATAGCTAACAAAGACACAGACACATAATCAAGACTTTTCTTTAACTTTTTGTTAAGATTCAGGAGGAAGATATATTGAATCATTATCCTACGCCACTCTTACTAACCTGTTATCAGACATTCTCTATTGAGGAGAAAATAGAAAAGCTTTTCATAAGCAGATGTCTCTCCTGGTGTTAAGGTAAAAACATCAAAGTGTTAGACCTCTTTCTCTATGAGAAGAGAAGGTTGGAAACAATTACCAATATAAGGACTCAACTGAAATCGAGTTATATCCAAAGACATAGCAGTTTATAGAGCAGAAAATATTGTCAGATAAAGATTACTATAATTCACCGGATGTTTGGAAATCTTGTCTTATGAAAAGGGAATTGTTTATCTATAGTTGAGATCTTTAGACACACAAGCAGAGACCTCTCAAACTACACCTAGTTTATTAGAAGGGTATTCATGAAAATGAGTGTGATACCATCAGAATCAGTGATAGAAAACATTAGCTTTCTGGTGAGTTTTCTTCATTGTTTCTACATAATATAAAAAATTTCTACAAATTTTTTTCTGCAGCCTTTAAATTGCTACTCTCGAGTCCTTTCTCCCGCTTTGGGTTTAACCTAAGGTATACATTTTAAAGTAATTACACTTATCCATATTAAATTTCACTAAAAGGCATCTGTCCAATCTCTTCCCTTTTCTTGCAGTTTGCTTTCAAGGTAAGGCTTTACACTTGCTTTACCATTAGCACAAGAAAATTACTAGTAGAATATGCATTAACACTTAAACTTAGCTGACTGAATTTATGGTACGCTTATGGAACCTGTACTGGAGTGTTTTCAGCTTTGAGTCCATTGGGTTGCTTGCTGCTGGGGTGTGTATTTCACTTACATACCTTGAGCATTCTTCCCCCAGTAAGAGAAGTCATGCACTACAGTTCATAGCCAGCAAATAAAGGAGTAGCTAGAATAACATAATTGTAATTTCACAGTGTAGATTTTAAATCTCATTTGAAATGGAGGCAGTGCAGACTTAAAACTCCCTGACTTCTAACACGTCTCTCAAGAAATCCATCACCCTTTTAATTTTTAGCTGGCATGCATTAGTAAATAAGTCAGAATGCTTGTGCCTTTTCTGCACTGAGATGCATACAAAATGCATAGTCTGACTGCCAATATTGTAAAGTGATTTTCATTGTGTGTTTTACGGAACTGTTAGATATGTTGGATGAAATCATGGTCTCCTTTGAAGTTAAGGAGAGCATTACTGTTGACTTAATGAGACCAAGATTTCTTTTATGTTCAAAGTTAAGCAATGTTATTCACTTTCCTTTTTATTAAAACATACCGCAGAAAGTTAAAAAGTAAATCAGTACTTTCAGAGTTGTATCCACAACATCTAAAGGCCTAAAAATGTCAGTAATTCAAAAATCCCCATAAATGGTTTTGAATGCCAGACACAAAGTTAGATAGAATTTGTATGAAGTCAGAAATATAGGAAAGAAAGTGCTTCTTACTGGCAGCAAGTCTGAGTTGCATTAACAAACTCTTTTAAAAAAGTTCTAGAGAATTTATTTAAAATTAAAATCTATCTTTCTATAAACTGTTTACCTCCATGAAATAAAAAAAAAAAAAAATGAAACAGGATTTGTGATTAAATACTATGTCAAGGGATTAAAAAAACAAATAGACAAAAAAGTCTAGTTCTTTAACATAGACTATCAGCTTTTAGATTAATTTCTAAGGAAGTCAATTCAATGTCTGTAGACTCCTATTCTTTATTTTGTATAACATTTCCATAGGGTATATGAGAACAAATATATGAGCTATAAGTAATATTCCATACTGAATTATAGCTGTTGTGAAATAGAATTTATAAATATAAAGGTAGCATTTATTAAAAAATTACTTCAGATTTCAGGATATTTTAGAGGGTGTTGTGCTATGAACATTTTTGGACACATTCCAAGATTATTCAACATCTCATTTCTAGAATGGAAGTTGTAAAGCATTTCTTTCAGTACAATTTTATCTATTTTTAAGAGGTAGGAGTATGTGGACACCATTAGTTCAGATCAAGATCCTAAACACTGACTAAGTGTTTTTTGATGGAAAACCAGGATTAAGTAGGTTAATGTCCTTTACATGTCTTATTGTGGTTTAGTATCTGGAAGACAAGGTCATGGCTGATGTTGAAATAATTACACAAGGCTGAAAGATGGTAGAACAAATATTTGACACTTCAATACAATGTTGTTTCTAATTATTAAATGGGTACTACCAAAGCATGTAGAAATCTAGCAATCTCATGCTTGGTAAGAAAAATCTACAATAGCTAATCCGAGAGCCCTGAATGCTTAAAATGTCTACTGACATCTAGCAAACACATCACCACAGTCAAATAGACAACTTTCAGTATGCCTTGGCCAATTGTTTCTCCAGAGGCAACTGAGCAGTTGGCTGCTAATAACCAGTTGATAACCAGCCATTACTGAGCTGGAGTATTTGTGCTTGAATGCCTTTGGAGCTCTTTCTGTCAGTTATTCTGAGGATCAATCAGTATTTCCAGTTCAGATTAATTTTAGATAAAACATAATATACAAGGGATATCTCCGAGAAAGAGGAGAAATATAAGTCTAAATACCTCAAGTCTCCATCTTGCACTGCCTCAGAAAAATATTTAAGTTCGTATGCCACCCAAAAATCAAAATACCAGAAAGACTGAGATTACATTATATTATCAATACACACACACACAAAAAACCTTAAAATGTTAATTAAAAATGCACCAAATCCAAATACTCAGACTTTTCTTTCATTTCGTGTCACATCACTTTCCCCCATTTTTACTCTGTTTTGTCTATTTGCACTGTGAATTAAACACAACAGTAAGGCAGAAATACTCACCTTTATATGTATAATATAGAATTAAGATGAACCTCACTTGTGAAAACAAGTTATATGGAATCCTACATGCAGCTCAGAGATACAGCTTATGACTTTAGAGTTGCAGTTATGGATGAGCAAAAAAAGGGGTAATATTTCATTTCCTTCTGAACTTTACAAACTAATACATATGTTTCCATCCCATTCTTCTTTTCCTTCTCCTTCTCTAAACACAAGTCTTTCCAGTTTAATTTTTTTGAGTAATTTCACAAATTCTTTCTCTGTATTTAAAGTAAGAATTGAACATTTTGACAGTTCGTTTTCTTAAACAACTATCTGTGAGAACCCTGGAGCCATGTACACTATTACAGGTAACCAGAATAATAGCATAACGACTTCCACACAGCATTCAAATTGTTTTACTTATTTTAATATGAAAGAACAAAAGATTTTTAGAATCTGTATATGCCTGACATTATCAAGATCCCTTGCATGGAGATAAAGAGAATGAGAATAGCTACAATCAATTTATCATGAAAGAATCTCACTCTGCAGTATACAGAGTATAGAGAATTTGTTCAGTATGCAGCAGTATAATGAAGCAGGGAGAGACAGAGATTATGCTTTCAGTTTTATTCATATTACACATAAGAATTCCAAATTCGCTCTTCAGAGGATAAGCATCCTAAATCACCTGTAAAACATTTCCCTTATTTTTCAGCATTAAAGCAGTAGTAGAAGTACTGCTGAGTTCTAAGAAGAAATTAACTCGCTTAGGTAATCAGTTTAACGTGCTGCAAGTCTTCCAGTGAAATGTTAACTTTTTATACACAGAAGTGCTTGTGAGCACTTAGGCCTGGAAAAGAGAACCCACATCCCCCTCCTTACACCAAATTTTTTTTTATTATTTTTTTGAACTGAGTAGAAAATATGTATAAGAAAATGCAACTAAATATACTTCTGACAGCTCAAATGATACATAAATATAAGGGCTGACAAGGGTTGGTTTGTCATTGTAGTTCACTTCGATCAACTCTACATGGTTCTGTAGGACAATGAAATTCAATGCACTTATAATTTCCAAAAAAGTGAGCTCAGATTCTTTTAAAAGCATTTCTATGTGAAAACGGATCATTTACATGCCAAAAGCACTTTTAATGTGACATATTTAGCACATGTATTATTGAGAACGAAAGCTGCTTGAACTTAGTGAATTTTAAAGTCTATAAAATGGCACCCTGCTGAGCAGAAAGGTAGCTGTTCAGTGAATTTCCCCGTTATGTGATTATTTTGAATAATAGACTTGTACATAACTTTTTTACGAAATTAAAGGTATGACATTTGCTTTAGTTCAGTTCTGTAAATTGCACTTTGGAACATAAAGAATGGGCTGATGTATGAATTTGTTGTTCCTCTAAGCAATTTTGCTGATTTTTTAAAGAACAGTTTTATGTTTCATCTACTGAGTAACACATCAAACAGTTATCTTAGTAGATTTAATGAGCATTTGTGTATAGCTTAACACATACGAGGAACAGTCAGGAACCTCAAAAATAAAAGTACTGTGTTTCACCTTGGTTGTCTAGGACTCACCCAGACTCTGACGCAAGACGATGACTATTTTGACGAAAACTCTTAACACTTAGGAAGCATAATTAAGAGAAGCATCTGGAAATAGAGAGGCATAACAAATTCATTGTATTTGGCTTGTATACGCTTTGATTTGTTTAAATACACCATATACGATATACTTCACTGTCATGGAATTGCATGGTGCTATCAGTTCCCAGACAAAGAGGAACCAGCAGAAGAAAAATTCTTATCCTGTTTTGTTTTTTTTTTGTTTTTTTTTTTTTTTTTTTTTTTTTTTTTTTTTTTTTTTTTTTTTTTTTTTTTTTTTTTTTTTTTTTTTTTTTTTTTTTTTTTTTTTTTTGTTTGTTTGTTTGTTTGTTTGTTTTTCTTTTTTTTTCTTTTTTTTTAATCAGGAACAACATAAAGCACTTGAAAATATAAATTACACAATAAAAAGTGTCTATGCATGATCCATATATAAATAATCAATATTTTTTTCTGATTAGGCTTTGGACAAAGGTTAAAATTTTTGCACGCAGGCTACCTTTGGTTAAAAAACACCCTCCCTAGCAATGGTGCTCTGTCTGCTCACATTCCTGGTCGCTGGTAAGAATTCACCTGACACTAATAAGCTACGAGCTACTTTACTTGTATCGTTAAAGTCCAAAAAGGGTCACAATGACTACCTATAATATGGCACAGCACACAGCCACTGTTAAAGCTAAAGAGTGAACAGACCATTTGTAGTTATATGCAGGCTTAACCATTTTGTGGAATTCAGGTCTTTGAAACAGAATCCAGAGCATAAAATGAGCATTTGGGAAAGATATTCGTAACACTTTCTGATTGTAAGTTGTTTGTTCACACTACATATATAGCAATCCATAAATAAGGTGCTTGCAAAGACTACAGATAATCCTCTCTTTCAGGGATCACTGTGCTTTTAACCTAAACACCAATACAAAACAAACACACACCGTAATTTGACTTTGTGTGGAGAGATTAAGGCAGAGAGCATGTCTCCTGCGATTTGTAAAAACCCCTGCCCTCAATGCCAAAAAACCTTCTCTACCGATTCAAGGTGCAAATATTTCTTGTACTTTTAAACAACTCATGAGCTAGAAAAGAGAACAGTAAAACTGTACTGAAAAAGAACATTCAAGTAGTCATGTCCCCCATCTCTTTTTTTTATTAAACAGGATGCTTTCAGGAAAGATGTTCAGATGTATAAGATCAAAATGACAATATTTGATATTACACAAGACATTATCCTTAACTTGATCCCTTCCTGCTCTTCTACTTTTCATTCCCTTATTGATGAGAGTGAGGAATTATATTTACTTTTGACTTCAAATATGGTGTGAAACCAGATTGTTATGACAAACACAACAGAAAATTAGAAACGAAGATTCAGGGGGCTATATGAACCCAGTGGTTTACCTCAAAGGGAATGAAACTCTCTGCTAGGCATGCAAACTGCCCAAAAATTTTAGGGAATTCAGGGCTCCTGATGATGGCACTTTTTTGGCTTAATATGCCTCTTGAAAGGGCAAAGGACTTACATTGTGGATGGGATAGGTCACTTCCTGAATATATATCCACAGGACTGTAGTGGTTTGCCAGATGTATGCATATTTTCGCTTACTTTATAGACTAGAATGATGCATTACAAGTTATAAAAAAAACCCCAACTTTTCTCTTTGACTTATTTTCTAATGTGTTATTGAAAAAAAGAGAAGATTTTCAAAATGCAGTGAATGTATCAGTGAAACAAGAGTAAGAGCTTAAAACTATTCCCTGTTCACTTCTGAAACACAATGTTTTGAAAGTTTTCTCAGATCACCCCCTATTTTTTGCATTGTGTAGTAATCCAACAGTTACTAATCAGACAAATATGTTGAGTGGGGTGGGGGAAAGGTTGCTTTTAGCAGACAGGCGGCAAGGTTTTAATTTGTAGCTGATAATTTGCTACTGGAAGCTTACCCTGATTAGTCTTCTTATAGCACTAACAGTTTTTGAGGTAGTGTGAATTACCT
The DNA here is from genome assembly GCF_003031625.1 of Empidonax traillii. Classification (NCBI taxonomy): domain Eukaryota; kingdom Metazoa; phylum Chordata; class Aves; order Passeriformes; family Tyrannidae; genus Empidonax; species Empidonax traillii. The sequence goes on along the minus strand of NW_020955246.1, from coordinate 1,552,344 downwards.
ACTGTGTATGTTTTTACCACCCATTCAGAGATGAAAATGAGTTACAACCTAGGCATCAATTAAAGCTTGAAATAAGAAAGTCTAAAACTTCTTTTATGTCCTCACTTCTAAAGAATAGAATTAGTTGCTTCTGATATTATTGAAATTGTAATTCACACTCCCGGAAATCCAGCAATGGATCTTTCAACCCTTTACAATGAAGCACATTTCAGCTGTTACCCAATTATGCTGCCTTTGCTCCAAGTCAAATCATCATCCAACAGCTGAGAATTGAAACAGACTCCATTTGTGAAAATGAATGGTGTATTTATCTGTAATGCAGAATGTTTTTAAGTGTTACTCTAGCTGTCATGTAGAAATTAGGATGTTATTGCTTGTTCTATTAATTCTCATTTCTGGGAAAGTGATTTTTAGGTTGGTCTCATCTGAAAGATATGGTAGGCTTTTCTATCCACATTATATGCAAACCATGCCATAGGCATTACAATGAGCAGCATATTGCCTAGAATCTAAATATCTGGCTTAAAAGAAAGAGCTCATCATGGGAATAGTTATTTTTTCAAAAGAGAATCCATATTACCCTTCCTATACATTGGTGCTTAATAGTCCACTAATCTCAGATCACTTTCCCACAGGATGATGTGAGCTATAAGAAACTAATAAATTCAAATAACAGAGAATAATATTCCCCTTTCCTAGGTTTCTCTTTTCTCTTAACAATGTACAAATATTATTAAGCTGTTGTTTGGGGCATACTTTAATAAATTATGAGATACAAAGCATCCTTCACTATTACCCAGGAATCTAACATCCCAGTTTTCTGTTTGCCACAATAGTCTGAAATCTTATTTTAGGTTTCATTATTAATATTTTTATGGAAGGGAAAAGTGAGAGAAATCGTAAAGTTAAATATCATTACAATTTTTTTCTTTTGTCATTGTTAACAGGTTCCCATAGATGATGCATGACAGTGTAACAATAATAACACAACTGGTAGATGTTAAGGATAGCAGCTAGAAGAGAGGATATTCTTCATTAAAACAAACAAAAAAAAGTTACAATCAAGGGCTACAGGAATCATAGGAAATGTTCTGGCATACCAAAAAAACAAGCTATTTTTTAGGCGGATATCCTATGAAAAAAAGTGAAGTCACTGCTTCTTAGCTATTGTCAATCACTCTAGTGAGATTAAAACTAGGGAGAAGCCTATCTGTACTAAGTTCTCCCACCACTTCTGTGAATATAAAGTCAGAGAAGACAAGCGACACAGGCATAGCAAAGCTACAGCACTGATGAGTGGCCATTGTCAACTTGCATGCTTTGTGTTAAAGTGGTATTTTTCCCCTACAATAATTTTGAAGAATCCTACACAGACTACACAGAAACCTACCAGGTTTCATCTCTATGAATTTAAATAAGTCTTTTCCAAGCATAAAAACTGTCCAATACAGATTTTTCTTTCTTCCTTACATCCATTATAATTTCTGCGTATTATTCTCTGGTTTTGTGGTAAAAGGACTTATTTAAACTTCCTTTGCCTTTTACCCCTCATTACACTTTCATAGAAGGTTTTGTCATGCAGTCACTGTTAAGTTCTTTTTTTTATTGTAAAAGTGACATTTAGAATAATGAACTTAATTTAATTCCATTTTTGTCATACAAAGGTCCAGATTCTCAGCTGCTATAAACTTGTGTATCCCCTCTGAGGTCAGTGCACCTGACTTGTGCATTTTTATTTTAAGAAAGGTGCAAAAACTTCTTCCAAAATATTAAAATTCTGTGGGGATTTTTGTCCTAGATTCATTAGACATCTAATTTAGGGGCACACATGTCCTGTGTTTCCTCTAGCAGACTAGTCATCACTCTGTGAAGGCTGTCTCTCTCTCACTTTCTCCTAGCTGAATGAATGCTTCTGGCATGAAGGGAAACTCCACGAATTGTCCAAGACCAGGAAAAAATTTTTACCTTTTCTGTTTGTTTTCCCAAAATTGAGGTCATAGCATTGTAGCCACCACGCTTCTCCAAGAGTATGGTGGTAAAAAATCCTAACTATGTAGGATAGTAAGTGTGCTGCCTTTGTCTACTCTTTGCTACAGAAGTACTACGATAACATATCATGTGACATGAATTCATACCTTACAAATTGTCTGGACCAGAAAGCATGAAGGGGATGTAAAAATGAGACTTGAGTTGAACTATTCGCTGTGCAACACAGACCTTTTTATTAGTCCTAAAGGAGAAGCTGGTTTATCTACTCACTTTCTCATCTGTAGCAGTTTTTAAATTTAAATTAATATCTGGTTACAGATTATTTGCAATATATTAATTTTGACTCTTTACAGTGTATTCTTCAGTGTGACTTTTCATTCAAGTCCCATTTTTTTCTTCTGCATCTCCTTTTGATGCATCAAATGTTTTGGACATAAGACTAGCAAGTTAAGAACAGTGAGCAACGGGCATGCAGGTTCATACCTGGATGTTTCTTGTACAAAAGCAGCTATTTAAAACATTCTCTCCAATTCTTATCTCCTGTTGTATTATATTCACCACAGTAGTTCCCTTAATGTGTATTAATTAGTCTCTCCTACTAAGACATATATACGAAGCCATATGAATAATATCTATTCTGTATTTATTTTATACTGTTTACAAAAGAGGAAAATCAAGTACTTTTTCAAGCAATGAAGTGTTTTGTATTTTTTACTATTTGTCAAAAATTGCAAATATGAGGCTCTAGTACAAGTGAACTTAATGATTTCATAGTTGTTTTAAACTTTAATTACATCTTCAGGTGCATTCAACATTCAGACTGTAGTCATTTAAAAAAAAGATGAATATACATTACTACAGCAATAAAATCTAGAAGATTCAATAATAATTTTCTGTTATATAAGTAGACCTTTCCTTTTTCTATTAGGGTATAGGTAGATTTGTTTCTATTGGAAATAGAAAGTGCTGGGGAATATACTACATCTGAAAGGAAATAATCTATTTCTTGTGTTAAGAAAGATATTCCCTGTTTGATTAAAAAGTATAGATCAGCTTTAAAAGAAACCACTACTAGAATAAAGAAAATTATAGAATATTTCTTTTAGAAAGTCCTATTACTAGAAAATCTGGATGCTTCAGCTCATGATTCCCATTTGCAAGACAATACAGAATGCACCTTCCCTAGGTACCTTACTTCATGCACTCAAGAGATTAAGTGTCAGTCTAAGTCTATAATTTTTTCCAAGTACTGCACACTGGGTCCTGCCACACAGAAACTTGGTAAGCACAGTAATAACCAACTGTCTTGTGCAACACAAAATCCAGCTTGTACAGTGCTTTGAAACATCCTGACATTTCAAGGTAATTTACCAGATATATTCAATAATTGAATAATACAGTCTGCAGCTCCAAGCTAATGATGGTAAGCAAAGGGAAAACAAGTGAGTCTTCTCTACTATCAAGGTAGGGAATCTTTCTGTTCCTTAATCTTTTCCTCTCCTGGGGCTGTCAATTGTGCAAAATGGCTTGAAATTATGGATTTTTTTTCTCGTGGACTAAAATTTGCTCAGGGACTATTCAAGTAAACAGAGTCATTCAATTTATGATCTGGTTGCCTCTTTCCCATTTACAATGCATTCTCTGTAATTGTTATAATATTGATCAAGGAATGTTTTGTAAATATTCTATAGAGTGGTGATCTGGTCTATGTGTGAAAAAAGTCAAATTACGTCAGTCCACATCTATTTTGCACACAAAAAGATCTGTGTGACATTTTTACTTTGATCAAATCATACTTTTGCATATTTTGCAAAAAACCATGAAATGCTACAACCTGACAAACACTACCAGCTAAATAAAACCAGAGTTGTGGCTCTATTGAAGCCACATCTCTGTGCTACAAGCATTGTACTTTGAACTCTATAGTGTACATACTTCCCAAAGAGTATAAAAGAAATTTCTGTTGAAACAGAAGCTAAACCAAAGTAGACTCCTTTAAAGCTCTTGCTCTATTCTACTATATTAACACAGAAAAAAAGGGCAAAAAAGAGTGAAAATCAGTACCCAGCAAACATGGTGTTGACATTTAATACTCTGTAGGTTATCTATGATGAATATGATTTCTTATGTGCATTTTCCTTGATATTCTCCACCAAAACTCTCTGTGGAATCTATTTCAGCTAAAAACACTGTTAAGTTCTTCATGTGTCTTACCAAGCAGCCCCAAACAGAGGAACATTTAAATTACAGCATGTCTTCCTTCGTAACACGTCTATACACTTTAGCTTTTGGCAGAGGTCCCCAAAGCAGCATGGTGGGGTGAACACTCTGTCATCTACTGTTACATTTTCAGGTCTGCCTGCAGGTTTGGGTACTTCACATATGTTTCATTACTGCCCTAGGTGGTATGACAAGCAAGTAGAGTTGTATTAACCAGAGCTTTATTAGACATGCTCAGGAGACTGTACTCTATGCTGTGCCTCTGCAGCCTGTCCTTCAGCAGCAGACCCACCACTTTGAGTTCCCTGCTCTGTCCCATCTCTTATTGAAACCAAAGGCTTTTACTCAGTCCAATATAGCAAGTTACTCTACAGTAGTGTTTTGGAAGTTGAGTAGTTATGGTTTTCCACAAACAAGAAGTAGGCTTTTAACTTTCTAATATGCCAAGGCATGAGACACTGTGCCACACGAGCAGAAATAAACATGAACCACAGCTACATGGGGAGGGGCATAAGGAATGCATCTCTTTCATTAATGCCGTTGTAGAAGGAGTACTACATTCAAATATACAGAGGATGATGGCTTCTAACGCTGCTTCAGCCCAAGGCAAGACTAAGAAACACAGTCCCTTGCTACAAGACTGGCCATTTTCTCTTTCCTGTCCAGCATCACATCCTGCACCAGATGCATGAAGCAGGCAAGGAGACCCTGGAGTGCTGTTTTCAGTCTGTGCAATATGAGATGATGAACAAGGTGTGAAGGAGAGAGATTAAGACCCGACAGTAGTAACCATCTAGTAGAGAGTATGATATACTGGTCTGTCAATGTTTGGCAATGTTATTGCACTTTATGCATTCCTACATATAGAATAATAGGGTGCAGATTGAACAGAGAAGGATGAGGATTTTGTTCATTGATTGTCTCCATTAACTAAAAAGTGCCTAAAACACAGCCTTTGGGTAGCACTCAACATTCTCCATCCACTTTACAACAGAAGTGCACAGAATGAGAATTCATGATTACACAAAATAACCAGAAAACATTATTTCATAGTCTTTAACACATGCAGTGACTACGTATTGACAGAGTCTGTCAGTGTGGAAGGTTGCACATCCAGCCTCAAGCTGGCCAAGCTCAAAGTAGCGGCACTTACTCTGTCTGCTCTGCCCTGTCACTGACCTCAGCTTCAGTCAGGGCACACCACACTTTAAACAAGCAGCAACAGGGGTGAAGCAAAAGCAATTTAGCTCCTTCGTATCTGAGCCAAACTCTTTTGAGGAAAGACTGCCAGTTTAGGTGAATTATATGTCATGGCTTTGTGACACAGATTACTGTTTGTGAGGGACCAGGTTGAAAACACTGAACTCATGGTATATGCACATATCAAATCATAGAAACATAGAATGGCTTGGGTTGAAAGGGACCTTAAAGATCATCTGGTTCCAACCCCCTTGCCATGGGTAGGGACACCTTCCATTAGACCAGGTTGCTCAGAGCCCTATCCAACCTGGTCTTGAACATTTCCACACTCTGTGATAAAGTTAACTATAAATTATCTATACCGTCATAAAAACTGTTTCAGTAGGACCAAACAGTGTAGCAGCTGCATTTTCGATTACTGGACTCTGGGTCTGAGTTTTTAGTTATTTCTTATACTGAAACACTATATTCCATTTTTGACTCTTACAGTGTTTTGTAGATACAGTCAGAAGCTAAGAAACAGCGCTCTAAAATGAAACAGAGTTTTCTTTTACTTTTAGCTAGTTGGGTGTCTTTAGACAAGATTTTTCAATAGTTCTTAACCTCTTCTTTTTCCTCAAATATGGAGCAGTTCTTCTTTTCAAGCAGTTTCTTGCCTGATCTGTTTTATGGGCAAAATACTTTTCTGTATTTGGTGTAATCTGCAGGTTCTGTCTTGTCTGCCTATATAGTGCTTAGGCTTATACTGCACTGAAAGAAGCATCCTACTTGCAACCTCAAGAACAGAAGTTACAAACTGTATTAGTTGAATGTGGCTATATTTGCTATAGATAACATTCTCTCCTTGTCTATGGATTCACTCATATCTTTCCAAAAAATCTGTTAAGTCTGTCAAGTGTAGGCCAAGTGTGGGAAGCTGTCTCTGCTTCCCAGACTGATCTGAAATTAATTTTCTGAAGAATCCTGCATTCCCATATCAATACTTGTTTTACCCTCTAAGAGCTGACCCCCAGAGAGGGGATAAAACAATAATTTATGAAATGTCTTTATTTTTGTATTTGGAATAGTGGTAAAAATCCCTATAAACTAATCATCATCTGAAGCAATGGATCTCACTTTTCCATGGATTTCTCTAGTCTTTACTATCAACAAAAGTGACCAGCCCAGCTGCACTGGGACCAGCACATGAGCGTCTCTCCCAGATGTGTTTTCTGGTGTCTTTTAAAATGTGAATGATCAGAGCACCCTTCTGCTTTCCTTGGGAAGTTTACACAATTGTCACAAACATGAAGAACTGATATTAAACCACTGATATATATAGACCAAGCTAAGTAAGCTTTGCCCAGCAAGCAGTAAAGTTTAGGGCAGGGTAAAATATGTACTTAAGTGGACTAACAACTGACCAGCTGACGAGTCCCACAGGTGGTTTTCAGCAAAGAATTACCACCAAATGAGGATGTTTCGAGTGTGTGAAACTGGTATTGAGCTTGACCCTATTTAAAATTTGCATCCAACATACGGCAGTAAACAAACTATCAAGACTGATAAAATTGGCAGGTAATATAGAGATCAGGAAAGCCATGGTCAGCAGTCAAGATGGCAGAATATGCCGGGTCCATTCATGCAAAATATCAACATAACTAAATGCAAACCTATACACTGAAGAACAGTAAATGAATATTCATAATAAGAAACTCACTGCATGCTGGAAGAGAGTGGTTGAATCAGACTAGAAATCACAATAGAAATGTACCTTAACATAAGCTTCCTGGCTATGTGGAAAAGCTCCCAAGAAGAGTGGCTGGTCAGCTCCTTAGCGCTCTTTGGGATACAACTTCAGTGGGCCTTATTGCCAAATGTGACAGTGGAACTTGTGTTGTACCTGGAATGATTCAGCATCTCAGCTCAACTCAGCCACCTACACTGGAGCTGGTAAAGGAAATGATGTCATAACTAAATTTCACAACCTAATTTTACCCAAGAGAATGAACAAGGGAATTTAGTGGCAGAATAAATTAGTACAGTATCTATTAATTTTTTAAGAAATAGTGCAGTACAAATCCTTGCATAGGTCAAATTGAACGTCTTTTATTAGCTCTTTATTTTTCCATATGAAAGCTCCAGGATATGAACAGCAATGGTAACACAGGTCACAAGTTACACACTCTTCAGGGATCCATCTTCTTGCAATGCCTGTCTACAACCAAACCTACGGTGTTCATAAACATTGCTCTGAGATGTAGTATTTTTTTAGACTACAGTGAAGAAAACTCTGATCAGAGAAACCTGAAGGAAATAGGGCACATAAATGGCAAACATATTTTTTGTTACTCCACAGAACAGGAAATTTTGGGGAAAAAAAGAGAAGAATTAGTGACTTTTTAAAATGCATTTTGTTACACAGAAAATACAGAAACTATAACATGACATTATACCAATGTGCAAACTAAGCTTATTTTTAGACACTGGGGTCAGCTCCTAGAGCCAGGCCCCACAAGACCTTCCATCTGTGCCTGGCCACTTCTAGATGGGAGCATCTGGCATCAGCCTGCATGACTAAAGGCATTTTAGGGACGCACATGAACAGAAGATCAACTGTGGTATATGTAAACTCCTCAAAAAGAGTTTTTCTATCTTTGAAGTATTATAATGGCCTGCAGGGGTTAGGAGCACTGTAATGACTATGGTCCAGAGTGGATATCTCAGGAATGCAGTATTTAAACCTGACAAAAAGTAAATAAGAAAAGTACAATGACTGGGAAAGCAAAAAGGTAAGATTGAGTGTTACTCAGGGAACCAGGTATGTGGCACAGAGATGTCCGGCAGCCACTTCTAGTCAGAATTAACATCTAAAATGAGTCTTTCCAGCAGGTCCACAGACCAAGACCTGTCACATTATTGGATGGTACTGTAAAACATAGTGTCTCCTGTTCCTTACTGAAAAGGGCTTCAGCAGATGCAAAATCAGATCCACTCAAATAAAAATATGTAGAGGTAAGAAAGTTGATAAATGTGTAAGCAACCATCTCTTTCTTGCACTCTTTGGAGTTCACAGAGACATCCTCAAAAGTATGTAGCATTTGTTCTGCCATCCACCTGTGTTAAAGCTATGCCCCACCGTTTCCTTGAAGTAACTTATTTTTACAGTTGTATTTTGATTTTGAAAGACTTTTACATGAAAAACAATGCTGGTTATGTTGTGATGAGTATTTCGATTTAGCTTTAGAGATTTGTACTGGTTAGTCACTATACACAGTATTCAAAAAGGAGCTCTGGATGTTTTTCATAAAAGAGCTGAGAAGGAAAAGAGGGAATATGATAAACCAGAAACTTGTTATGTGTTTCTCTGTGAGAGAAATTTGGTTTATCTATTAAGACAGGCATATAAATATGAAGAAATTAAATTTAACATAAACATGTATCATTTATCAAAAATATTGCAACATATTTGTAAAAACATAAAAACCCCAATGGAAATTCAGTGTAACAATGCAACTTGTTCACTTTCTTTAGAGTTTGATATTAATGACTTCAAGTACAAAATATGAAATTTATACAATAATTGACACATTTTCTTATTTGTTCTTTCAAAGACAATTTCTTAGATATTTTCATTTGAGAGAAACACTGCAGTTTTACAACTCCCTGAACCATAAGGCTGAAGACACACGAGTATTGTAATTTCAGCATAGAAGGCCAGGCATACACTTTTAAACAATCAGAGCATAATGGGTTCTTTGTGTCTGAGGCAAAGCCAGGTTAATTGGAAACACTACCTAAAAGCTTGCAGATTCTGAGCACAGCAATACATTTGTGTTGGAGATTTGGAAAAGTGTATCTGTATGTAAATTTTTCTGCTACTTTTCTCCTGACAGTAACAGCAACTATGCCTGTTGCAAATAATGAAAGAGTACAAAATCTATGTGTTTGACTGTTTTCCTCAAGAAAAAACATTATATCATAAGGGTATTCTGTGGCCTGCAAAAGAAGGATAGTTCAAAGGCTAAATGCAGCTGAAAGGGAGGCTACAGGTCTGTGCACAATTGCTCTGTGACATTTCTGTGTGTAATTACCATCGGTTTGTTTTAGACAGACACCCATCTCACTGGTTTTTCATTCAGCCACTCCATTTGCATGCACACTTATGGTAATTGCAATTGTAAATATAGTGCAGGAATTGACCTCAGGCCTTGATTATTGTTTTTTTTAAACGTGGTCCACATTTATAAGAGCACTATTAGATTTACCACTCCGAAATTCTGATGTTCAAAAATATCAGTATATACCTGGATTATTATCTGATTTCCAAATATTCAGAAGTAAAGGAAGGGAGAAGAGGAGAACAGCTGGAAGTAAGAATAAAGACATTTTTGAAGGAGCAGGTAGAGCTTAGAATAAGAAATACAGTGGCAATATTTTGATTTACAGATTAAACATTCCAGCCAGAAGCTGTGTAGGAAAGCTGTATACAGCATTGCTCCAAGTAACAGGATAGCTCTTCAGCTGATGCAATTTAGCAAAGCTTCACTGGAAACAATGAAGCTATGCTGATTTACACTGGCTTGAGATCTTGCTCAATATGTTTATAGCTTAATGGCTCAATATTAATCTAAAAATCAGAAAAATAACAACTTGTCATTTATTTAACCCCAGCATGATGGAAGGTTAAACTAAATACAGAAAGCCCATAACAAATAGCAGGGACATTCTAAGGTCACCAAATGAAGGCTGTCGTTTTTGTATTCAGGCCAGTGATAAAAGAGTTTTTAAATGTTTGGACATTCAATCTATGTAGTGCCATAACCTGAACATACCTCTTTGCCAAACACAGGCTCACTAAATCCTCTTGGAATGTTGTTTACCTCGGAATAAATCAAATTTGACAGAGTAGGTTAACTTTACAGATTCATTTTTCAATCACAAGTGATTGATATTTTTTACAGAAAGCAAGCTACAAAATTCTTGCTGCATTACTGACTATTGGAAGTCATATTGTTCTTGAGTGTCATATGGAAATTCAAGCAATTTTTCAAGGACTTCATTTCACAGTTATCCACTGTGAGAGCACAGTGGTGAGTGTACCTCAAACAAGGATCACGCAGCAGAGATAGTTTATCAATTAAGTCAGTGTTTCTCTCCCAGAGGCTGAACATGCTATATTGTGTATTTTACAGCACTGGTCCAGTGCTAAAATCCTAAATCCATTATCTAGGCTTATGTCACACAACAGTAAAGAAAGAAACTGAATGAAAGCTGGGATATAGGAAGATTTATTGTTAGCTGATTAAAAATAAAGCATAACAAAAAAGAGAAGTAATTTCTATCATTTGATTAAAAAAATAATTTGTGGAAAGACCAGAAGTAATAAAAATACCCCTTTGTGTTCAAATTTATAAGTATTTCTTATTTCCTTAATTAAAAAATAAATATGCATGCAAAATCTGATGCCAGCAACAATATTCATACATTGCATTACCTGTTTTTCCAACTGAATATGCTATTTTGGTTAGTATCTGTTTAATTATTATACGTAGTACTGCTTGAGGCTATCTTATATGGGTGTCTATGGAAAAATGATTGTAATTCACTTTTATTATTATAATGACCTTGGTCTATGACAGGACTGAATTAAATATCAGTGAAAATTTACACAATTCACTGTGCTCGGGTTTATGCCACTTAACATTCAGTGTTTAACTGGAGCACCTAAGTTAGGTGGATGGATTTAGATGCACATTTATCCTGAGGCTCTCTATACTGTCAATGAAGACTGATAGACACTGCCAAAAGGCAATTCATATCTCAGATGAATGGAATTACACTTTGGGGTGCCTGCTGCCTCCATTTTCCATAGAGGTGGCCTAGGATAAGTGTGTTTCTACACTCAGTAATGTAGTAACTGAGTGCTTAACAGTTATATAGGGTGTATATTATACATCCACTACAGGGAAACGTATTCTCAATTTGTCAAGGTTTAACATTATGTTAGAAAACTAATATTTCTTCAGCACAAAGTCATCAATGAGTTGGAAAGAAAAATTAAATATAGGTGCTTGAAAATCAACTGTTTTTCAAGTAAAATCAGCTCATTTCTACAGTCTCATATGTCTGATAATTAATCAACTTTATTTTTATTCTTATTCAGTGTAGTCTAAAAGTCTTTTCGTAATAATCCCAGATACCCTCATTACAGATGAACAAATAACTTATTTGATAACTTCACTTTTCCCATTCATATTTTACAAACAGACTATTAAGCATTTTATGCGGGGGATCTACTTTGCCGAGTGTGAGGGCTAAATATTGAGTGCTTAGAAGCTATTCTTCATTCAGTGCAGTGCAGTTAGGGTATGGATTTGTTCCTTTAGACTCTAGGTGTAAATCCTGCTCATATCAACTAAAGTATCTCCCTGACTTTTGGTAACCCTCCTTCCATCAGTAACCTCTCAGTTCTTGGTTATAAACAGTGTCAGGTTAAGAAACTGGACCAAGACATTCACTGCTCCCTGTGCATGTTGCATCCATTGCACTAAAAGTGCATTAAAAGAAGTGCCATCTCTTCCATTCTTGCCATTTTTAAAGGAAAACCAATGCCTGTTTACTTTTTTGAAAGTGAAGGCCTGGGCACTTAGGTACAGGAGGGGGTACAACTACGTGGGTCTCAAATGAAGAAAGAACCACTCCTTGAAAAGGCAGACTAAGGAGAGGGACTTCAACCTAGTCCCTGGAACCATCGGCTTGTTCAAAGATTTTGTCCATTCTGGCTACACGTTTTCTAAAGACTTTCATCTGAAACCTCTTGCAGCACCTCCTAGGTTCCTCATGCACAATCATCTTGGTTAAGTATTTGAACCAGAACCTGAATTTGGTATCACAGCTCCTAAATTTGTTTTTTTGTACTGAGCGTGAATGAGACTATCAGGATCAGGATTAGAAAATCAGTGGGACATTGACTGCTGGTGGTCGAAAGCGGGTATACAAAAAACCGCTACTATGTTCACCTTTCTCTTGGCATCCCCTCTGGACATGTCTTCTGTCTCTGGCTAATGACAGAGAAAAGGTTGTGGACCCAGTGTCTGAGCCTGTTCTAGCAAGTAGACCAAGCAAGTAAAAATGGATTTTTGGAGCAGAACAATCTACGTCAAGGACTGACTAGATACAAAAAAAGATATCAGGTGAGTTTACATCAGGTATCTCTAGCCTGTTTCCTTGGGCACTGACCTTATAAAAGTCTAGCTGACACACTCAGAAACAACACCAACATGTGAGCAAAAGCAAAGTAAGTAGAGACTACTACTTATTCGCATGCTCCTTATCCGAAACAAAATGCTAATGTAAACACAACCAGTGTGACCCCTTGATGTCTGAGAGACAAAATATAGGCAAAATATAAGTAATTTTGCCTTTTTACTTTCAGTATTGGAATGGCTGTGTCACTAGGAGGTTACCGGTTAATGTAGTTTTTGTACATGGAATACAAAGTTTAAAAGACCTAGCGATATCCAGGATATTATACATTACTTTTTTAATACTTGTAGAAAAGAACAGAAATTAAGAGCCTCTTCTTGTGAGAGGTTTTTTTGACAACCATTATGGTTACTGCTTTATGCAATAAATTTATGAACCTATATTCAACAGTCCTCTCTCCGTATCAAACACCATACACATTTCTATATCCTGATCATAAAGACAGATTGTCTGGTACTCTCTTACTTTTCCAGAAAGGTTACCTGTAGGAACAGGCTAAAAGAAGGAGTTAGGTGGGTCTTAGACATGAAATATAAAATGAAAATGGAGTAAGATATTTTAATAAAGTATATATGTTTAACAATAAAAGAAAATCACATAACTAATAACACCCTTTTCCAATTTGGAATCCAAAATGGTAAATCTGTGTTATTATTCAATCAGTACTACAAAATCAAATTAATTTCAGTACACAGTTGATTGTAATGGCCAATCAAAGAAACTGAAAAATGAGCATTTTCTAATGAGAGCATCTTGACCAAAGCATAATGGACATTGCTGCTGAACAGATACTAGGGCTCAGTCAGTTTTATTCCATTTGATCCTGACAAGTCCTACAATAGCAGACTTACCATAAACAGAGAAGAATGAAACCATAAAACAATCAGATATTGATTCAAAATTCATATTTCAGAATCTGCCATGAAATATTTTAGGGCACAGAATTCACAGCTGGCACTTAGGAGGTCACTTTTTGCTAACCAAAGTTATTTTCATCTCGAACATCCAGTTAGGATTCCAGTACTTCTGTTCTAGAGATATTAATCTGATGTTCAGTCAAGGCTGAAAAGTCTTTCTGTTTTCATTTTTATGGATATAAGCAAGCAGAGCACAATTCTCAAAATTACATACCAATTCTAGGTCCCATGGTTTTTAATGGGTTCCATAGCTGTAGAATTACATAGATTTTAATTTTTTTTCTGATTTTAACAGTTCTTTCTCCACACTAGTACACTACAAGAAGAAATGAACAATCCCAAGGACTTTCATGGAAATAAAGGCAAAAAGCAAACAAACAAACAAAACCACAAAAAAACCCAATGAGGAAAATGTCACTAAGTTCCAAATACCAGTGACAGTATACATTTTGCCCTTGTAGGTTGTGAGAGTTACTGGTTCAAGCCTTCAGTTAACCTTAGGCTCCTATTTTCTAGGTAAGTTCTTTAACTATTCTGATGTATAGCTGAGCAGGACAAAGCTTTGACAATTAGTTCAATTTTGTAAAAAATTTAGGATTCATTATACCGTTGCATATACATAGAATGTAGATGACCTAGCCAGACAAATTAGGAAGATCTTTAATTTAGGTCTTCCATCTATCAGAGATGTCCTATAACAAGCAGGCAAGTGTTTTCTATGTTGTTAGTTGTCTTAACCTTGCACACAATTTTTTTTTTAAGCCTTAAGTAAGATTCTAATCTACCAGCTTCTAATAGCCTCAGTTTTCCCATATAATTTTTTTAGTAAAAGTTGCCATAATCCACTAACTCCCTTAATTTAATAACCAGAGCTTTACTTGCAAGCACCTGCAGGAATTATTATACTTTATGGAAATTTCCCTCCATCAGAACTGCCTTCAGTAGAGAGGTGATGGTGAAAATTATAACAATTAGAGTTACTAATGAACAGAAGAGCAAGATGTTACAACCCACCATGAATAAACAGTAAACAGGAACCTTTAGTGCAAAGTTTAGAGTTAATTAGACTCACAGTCATTAAGTGCAGCTTGCTCTGACTTTTATATGGCATATGCCACACAACCACATCCAGGAATTCATACAACACCTGGTAAGGAATCCCCCCAATATTTTAGCTCAAGATTCTTGATGTGGTTATTTAACCATCCACTAATCTATTCATTCAGCTTTGTACCAATTCACTGGTAAATTTCTTTCTCACTCTCTCCCTCACCCTAAACAGTTGCACTATGTAACATACACTATAATTTTCTTAAAGCTTTTTCCTGCACATTTTCATAATGAAAATACTTTTATATATTTTATCTTCTATTTACAATAATAATACAAAATAATTGTTATCTCTTGCTCTACTGGAAGTACTTTAAATATTTGGATATATTCAAAACTTAAGCTAGGGTCATAATATCCTCATTCCTGTAAGGAAATCAGCTATTGCTGAGCAAATGATAAGTAGGACTGATCCAGTGATTCAAAAGATTTTCAGCCCTACTGCAGCCTTGGCAACAGTCTCATTACCCTCATTGTCAATATAGCCAGGATTTTACCCAATGTTAATCTGAAATTTCCTTCAACAGTTGAACCACTTTGTTTATGAAACAAACAGGAATTCATAATAAAGTGACTTGTCTTGTAACATATCTCATACTTACCGTTCCTAGATAGAACACAAGAAACAATGAAATGAAAGATAATGAAAAATTATAACAACTGGTGACAGGGCCTGAGCAATGGGCATAAATACAAGAGGTTCCTCCTAAACATCAGGAAACACTTTTTTTACTATGAGGATGCCTGATCCCTAGCACAGGTTGCCAAAAGAGGTTGTGGATGTATCTTCAGTCTTGGAGATATTCAAAATCCTGGGCAAGCAGCTCCAGGTGGCCCTGCTTGAGCTGTGGGGCTGAACTAAATGCCCTCCAGAGGCCCCTTCCAACCTAAAACTCTCTGTGATTTTGTAAAACTTTCCCGATAGATTTAGACTACCTGTCCAAAGTCAATTATATTATTACTTTCTTACCAAATACTGCTGATCAGATTTTTACCATGATCTTGTAGAGAAAATGAACCTGCAATACCTCTACAGAAGCAGATTAATAAAGCAGGGTAATCTCAGTCCCTTCAGTACTTCCTAAGATGTTAGCCAGCAATGGATATTGCCCTACAATCCAATTCATAAAAGAATATTTCCAAAAGATATCATAATTCTCTGTATTTGCACAAGTTTCCTGTAGGACAGATTGCCAGTGACCTTAGCCAGAGGCTGTAACTTTCATTACATGAAGACCCCTTCGCAGTGCTCAAGAAAGTGAGGACCAGGTTCACTCTATCTAGATGATAGTTCAAGATAAGCAATATTAACTTTAAATAGCAAATTAATCTTTTTATAGACCACGTTTAATCCTTGGGCAGAACCTTACAGTTATTAGCACACCTGGTGCAATATGCATAAAATTCAGTGCCACTGTTGAGACAGACCAAAACTTATGCTTTGGTCAATTCCACTTAGGGTTTCAAATAAGGATTTAAATAGGATTTTTAGAGTGAAAGGAGTGGCTAAACTATTCATTTGCCGGGGTGGTGCATTTGCTGTGAACCACTGTGTGTGGTTTCTAGACCAAAAAATGCAAAGTAATAGAATATGCCTTTTATTAATTGTATAAATAGATTCTGACAGGACATATTAAATATAACCTTAATATAGATTTTAAAAGTATATTAAAAAACAATAGAAGGAACAATGTCTTATCAGGTCATCTGTCTTAACTGCCTTTGCTGAACCACATGAAACTGAGCTAAAAATACTTCAACATTTTTTGTCAGACAGTACAATGATGAAAATTTAAAAAAAAAAAAATTCGGAGAGCCAGACTTTTTTTCAATGACTTTTTCAGATCTGAGATACCCACAAACATGCAAAACTGAAAAAAAAATACCAAACCAAAAAAGATTCTTCTTCTTATTGTTTTGGTTAGTTGGTAAAAAGAGTATGACAGTAGGGGGAATGTACAGTACCTGTGTTTTGATCTTTTTAAGGTTGTAATAGAGAGGTTTTACATTTCATCTGAGCTGACAGCAGTTTGAAATGTTATAGATAGGCTTCCTGAGCACAACCATTATTTACTATTTGAGTGTAATGTCAGTCTTTTTCTGCTTTTTCAATATTGTTTGCACTTTGCCTCTGTGAAAAGGGTCTTGATTGAACTATACAAGGGGAGATATTTCTATCTTTCTATGGGATCAATGAAGATGTGTTTACAGGTCCAGGACACAGTGTACACACCACAATAATGGATTTTAGTCTGTTTGTTGACTGAAAGCTCCTTTTCTTTGTAACTTGTCAATCTTGCCTCTATTACTTGATTGCGACATAAAAGGCTATTTGGACAAGCTCTAAAACAACAACTGTATCAATCTAACTGAAGAGGTTAGCTGCACTAAGTATTTAGCCCTTAGCAAGATAAATCACTTAAAACTTGAAATCATGCAGGACTTTATTTGCCTCTCCATCTGTCAACTGTATTGCACGCACAGTTTTCTTTAAAATGTTTTCGTTGAAGTGGTACTAATCAACACGTGATTGTGAAGAAATAATGGAAATTAAAACCCCCCACACTTAACATTTCTAATTCTGAACATAAGCAGAAACATATGAATGAATCCAGCCTGTATCTTTTCTGTCGCTGATCTCTTGTATCCTGCAAAGACCAATTTTTATGTAGTCAAGAGTGACTGTCCTTGGTTTCTAGACCTCACATTTTTAATGTTGTCTGTTAGACAAACAGATTCCCTCCTTACCTCTCTAGGTAGTGACAAATGTATACCCTGAAGCATCTTATTTCATTACATTTATTGAGTCTTAAAAAAATGTATGATTTATAATCCAAATAAAAGCATTCGTCCTCTAAAAAAACCCAGTTCAACTGTTTGATTGGATGACCTTCAAAAACAAGCAAACTCCACAGAGTGATAGCATGTAGCATAAACTCTTTCAGAAAATGTATATTGTTGCATAAAAAAAAAAAAGGAAAATAAACCCCAACAAAAAAAAGACCAGTTTGTGAAAGTTAAAATGAGTCCAAGAGGAGTTACACCTCAGAGAATGTGAGCCAACAGGGTGAGTTTGCCCTAGATTACCACAGAGGTAACTTTGCTGAGCCAAAAACGTTGCAGAAGCAAACACTGTAATCACAGTAGCAGGATTAGCAAACAGGGACTCAGAGTTCTACAATAGCTGTAATCAGCAGTAAATTTTCTTGGGTTTCCTCTCTCTGCTTTGTGCTAACTAGAACCAGCAATGGGAGCACCTGATCCTCCTAACTCAACAGCCTTCCAACTCCAAAGGTCCACATGGACACAGCCTGCTGGCCACACATGAAAGGATAGTAGAGAAGTAAAACTATCATTTTCATTTGACAATTGAATTTTAAGACATGAATCAACTCTGATATGAGCACACTCCTAGCAGACCACTACAGCTCTACAGAATTGGATATGCTCTGCTAGAATGCCAAACACTGAACCAGAGGTGATACTGAAAGAAGTGCCAATAAGAAAGGTGATGCAGCTTTGAAAAACACTCAAAAAACACATTAAAAAAAAAAAAAGAAAAAAACAAAAAGAAAAAAAAACAAACCAAAACAAAAGAAAACAAACAAACAAACAAAACCAAAACCAACAACAACAACAACAACAAAAACCCACACAAAAAATTATGTCCTCTTAAGAAGGTTTGTCCATTTGAAAAGTAGTCATAAACTGCAGAACAGTGATGTATTTTTTTCGTAACATTGTGGCAATTTCTAAAATTATCATTACTAGAAGCAGCTATTTCTCATTTGGAATAGCAGAACAATAGCTGGCCTGACTCGCACTTTACTTCCCTGGTAGCAAGTAAAGACATATGAAAGGACGAAAAGGACAGCACACACCTGTTTCAAAAATAATTTCCTCTCTGGCATTGATTGGACTGCTATCAAAGGAAAACATTACCGTTGCAGTGCTATACTGGAAAGCTTCAATGGCAGTAACATTTTTAGTAACACAGGTTTTCAAATTAAAGGGTAGAAATGTTCTTTCTAAATTGCATAAGACTGTGCCTGCTTTACTCTTCTTTGTTCATACTCGCTCACAAAAGTCTCAAGTAATTAACTTCTATCTAAATGAGTCATAATTCTGAAAGCTCATCCTTTTAAAGGCACTATGGTGATGAGTTCAGAAAGAACTGAGGGAGATCAGCATAAAAAAAATTCAAAAATATTATTTTTGTACGTTTCATATGCTACTTTTGAGCAACTTTCGCTCTTTGGCCTTTGCATTTCTGAGACTAAGTAAAACAAGCTCCACAACAATTTTAGAAAACACATCTGTGGTTAGCCAATAATGGTTGTCCTCTTACCTTTGCAAGTGGAGCAGAAAACTGTGTCAATGTACCTTGGTCCCTTAAGAATACTGTTCTGTAGTTACATGGATTTCAAAGTATTTCTCTGTGGTTTAAAGCAGTAATAGAAACAGTAGAGTGATTCATCAGGTTCCCATACACACAGGCTGAAGGAGTTACTGTTAATTTATTTTGTAATCCCACACAACTATGAACAAAGATGCATTAGCTGCAGTCTGCTGAATTCTAAGAACCTTCAAGAATTTTTATAGAACTTTTAGTTTAAAAGGTAATGAAAAATTATTTGTAGAACTGTATTTCCAATTCCTGCAAGTACCTTTGTTTCAGCCTCAATGCCATATAATTTATCACATTAGACATTGTAAAACGGAGCATATGATGCAGTCTGAAGAAAAAGCATGAATAAAATAAGTACATTTCTGTATTTTTATCTTGTTTTCAACATCTAAAAGGGAAGTTTCTAAAGATAGATAAGGAGAGCAGCAGGAGCACTAGTAAGGGATGGAAGCTGCAGAGAATCAGTATTCCATTTACAATGCCAGCCAGCAAACAGCATTCTGTGAAGCATAGTATCCAAAGAAACAGTTAAGTAACCTTGGTTTTTTTTGAGACAGTGAGGGGAGATGAAGATAATTACTAAATATCTATAATAAAATACATATTACAATGCCTTGCAATTTCTGGTACTAAGATAGCCAAAAATCCCTAAATAGGACAAGCTGCTACTATTTACTTTATATAAGCATCAAAAAGATCCAAATGGTGGAAAGCCAGTGGCAAGCAAATACAAGTTAAAGCAATACAAGCCAGTGGCAGTCCCTCAGCACCAGCAGCTCAGGTTCCATGTAACAGGTTTATAGTACCACTTCAAATAGTTACGGTGGACTAAAACTTTTTGATAAGCAAAAGTCTGTCTAAGTAAGAAAAGTACAGCAGAATAGCACATGTAAAGAGGTCTAAATTTGACAGAACTGACTTTTCATAGATCTGTCCTAAGACCCATCAGATGCTAAACTTTTGTAAATTAGAGGCAGGGTGAACACAGGTATGACAAAGACTTAGATTTGAGTCAGATTTAAAGGACACAACATTTGATGTTGTTTTCTTCTAGAACTGTTATAAATTTGACATCCAGAACAACTTTAGAAGTACTTCCTTCCCTTGATTTAGTTTGTAAACACTGTGGACATAGTGCATTTTCCCTGCTTAAAGCTATAGTGTTCACTCCAGGCAAATCAATGGAAGCTGCCCTGTTTTTCTTTGTCTTAAGCTGACTTCCCACCTGACAGCCTCATGTGTCACCTTCATGTCACTACCTCCATCAGTCTTAGCCAGTTTTATTTTTGCCATCCACAAGTAGACATAGAAGAAAAAAGTGTCCACATATGTTCTTTTCAAAGCTTTATACAGAGACTATTTTTGTAGTTAGTGCACAAATGCTTGAGCCTTAGCTGGATAACTTCTGCTAATCCACCCTATCACGTCAGACTGACAAGCCCTGATTATGCTTACTGCATGTTGTAATATGTACAAGCGCAAAAATAGACAGCATTTTTCTGTATATATACATGTGTATCAGTGTCAAGCACTGCTAAGATTGCTTACACATACCGCTGGTCTAGAGAATGATTTTATAGGCTAAGTGACAGTAAAGTTTAAACACATATAGAGAACACCAGTAACACAATATTTTAAAAACAGTAGCAGAAATAAGAATGTTTATGAGTCTAAGTAATTTAGATCAGAAAGCAATGTTTGCACAAGGCATCCTGGTACATAGGTTTTTCAATTTTTCCAATGAAATGAAGAATTTGTCTTAAAATTTTTCAAAACATTTACAACACAACTTTTAAGTGTGTATGTATAGCAGCCCAGTAAGTTTCTATAATATGGCAAAAAGTAATTTTTCTTGTCACCTAATTTATGCTATTTTAAGAAACTGATTTGAGAACCAAGTCTGATCCTCCCTCAAGTTGCATAAAAGGCAGAAGAAAATGATTGAAAAGCTAGATCTGACCAGCAGATTCAGAGTAATCTTCAGTACAAACTGCATGGCAGTCACTTTGTGAACTTAGTTTTGTTCCTTTTTAACAGTTGTGAAGATAGATAAGCTGCATCTCATCAGTGGTGGTTAAAAAAGGAAAACACCATTACTGAATTTCTGCCACATTTGACAGGAAATGTTCAAAATTTACAATACACGGATATAAAAATTTCCTTTTTTAATACACAATTTGTTAAATGAGCATGACTGTAATTTGGTAGTAAGGTCACACACATCATTCTTGGCTCAGAAGTCTCTCTGTGCAAATGACATTAAACAATTAGTAGATAAAATATATAATGCAGGGAAGAATGGAAAAATGGACAAGTTTTGGGTCTTTTCCTCCCTCATAAGTTCCAAATAATGTCATCATACTCATCACTCCTCTCAGCTCAGGGATTCATGATTTTTCTTCAGCCCAGTGGAAAACCCTCACCAGAACTGACAACATAGACATTTTGAAACACCCATGTAGTCAGAACAATTTAAGGACAGCTGAGAAAGATTTTTAAATCCTTGATACAACTTGCTTTCAACCCAACTTGTAACCCTCAACTAGTATTAGCAGGCTTCACAGGCAACACACCCAACCAACCCCTCATCTTGGGGAAAAACAAAAAGCCAGCTCCATTTTTGTAATCCAATGCATACAATTCTTCTACCTCTAGGAAAGGATCTACAGCCACCTGTCTTCAGGTCTGATTAAATCCTGGAAAGAAGTGATATTTAAAATATTTTATGGTTTTAGAGCTCTATTCCTTTACTTCAGATCCTAGTTTGTGAAATCTAAGTTTCAGTATTAATTATATTACTTATCTCTGTATTAATTATAATTAATTAAGTCTGGTAGTCTTTGCAGCTAACACTATTCTGGTTTATAAATGAGACACAGCTGCCCAAAGTTTAGCTACTGCAAACTGAGAAGTGCCATGGCTAACCATTTTTCTGGTTTCTCACTTTACCTGGGAGTGAATATATAGCAAAAACCTTCCTCTTCTCCATGTAGAATAAGAAAGTTGCCGATGTAATGTTCTATGATTAACCTACAACAGAAAGATGATTGACTTTTTTAAGCGTTTATAAAGTTGATAATTTTGACCAAAATGATAATCTTGGAAATATTGATCAAGGATTTTTCAAACATCATAGATTTATGTTGCAATGCTGGACCATCATTTATGTTTATAGGTATTACAGGTATTTGTGAAACCAGATCATACACTTACAATATTAAATTTCTGCATAAATGCACATATGTATTTAATCATTTTCTTAATGGGAAGCCATGATGAAATACTACAGCTTATTAAGTCAACTGGGTATATTCTCCCTACAGATATAGAAGGAATTACTGCAAATATTTCCCAGATTTCCTTTTCCCGAAAAGTTGGTTATCTTGTTAATTCAGAAAGGTATTAACTATCCAATAAATTCACCATATCCCTAGTTTTAAGCTGTCAGGATGTGACATAACATCTTATAACATGATGCTACATGGTACATAATGCCTTAAATTAAAAAGAAAAAGAAAGCAAGACATTTCTTTCAGAGAAATAGTGGGTAGCTAATCTGAATATTTGGGGTAATTGGCTCTAGGAAGAGAGAGAGATCATTATTTCAGATTCCCTAGTGAGTGTTAATTAGTTATATTGCTTCATTGTTTGACAAAGAGAACATTGCTAGTACTGCTAAATCTATAATGACACACAGGCTTTTGCAGCACAGGTATTTTAAACTACCTTGACTGACTGACAGGTGGGTACTTCTATTCATAGTTGAGTGTGCTCACAGAGTTAAAGTTATGTTGTCTCAGAGGCATGAGAGTTTTCTCATCCGGATCATGAGAAGCTTTATTTTTAAACAGCAGGGAACAAAATGCACTCTGACCATTAAAATGGGAGTCCTCTATTTGTAAGTATAAAGTACAATGCTTTTCTTTAAGAACACGGCCTCAGCACCGACACTTAGCCAACCAGCAGTCAACAGCTATAGGTAAATTACAAAGTACTTTGCTGTCATGTTAGGCATCCAAATCCAACACTGAGATGCAAGAGTGGCAGTATCACACTTGTCAAACTTTTGTTGTCTGCTTTTGTCAGCCAGATCTTTAGCACCAAAAACATAGGTGAGTAATAGAATATCACAAAGATAGCTGTATTGTTCTCTGTATCTTTGACGTGACTACACTGACCAAAAAAAGAGGAGAGAAATACTGGCTCTACTACCTATATGAACCTCAGATTAAGGTTCTTATTCCAAATAACAATAATTTGTTGAAGTCAAGCAGTTCAATAGAAAACACCTAGAGAAAACAACTAGAAAATTACGTGATGGTCTGACATTCCCAGATGTGAAATATTTTGAAATTGTTCTTCTACACTCCCAAACCTGAAGTCTTTCCCCTCCTAACAGGATTAATGATTTCAACAAGACATGTGGGAATTTTGTGTGTGACTGGCTATTGGATTTTTTCCCCCATTTTTTTATAAATGAGAAGCAGATGACATAGCTCAGGACCCACCCTGCTATCTTGCTTGTTAGCAGGGTGGGTCCTCATTCATTTCATTCGTTTCTGTGTGAGGACTCAACAGGTAAGAAAAATAAAAGCTGGACAGATGAAAAAGTCCTTACCGCTAGTTTTGTGCTTTGCTTTTCTTAATCTACTGAGCTAGAACTTGCAATGGCCTGAGAGCCAGTTAATGAACTGATCAGACTTCCCTACCTTGGAAGTGTTTTCTGGAGGGCAGAGTAATGGCTAAGAATGGAAACAACTTCACTCAGGAAGTCATGATTGCATGTCTGACAGAACAACTAGATGCCTGTCTCTTCCCACAAACCATATGAACAATCCTGGTAACACTTTGTGCAGGAGATTAACCATCAGAGTATCTGAATTCCAATGTGGAACGGTAGATTTGTCAAGAACAACCCCGTCCCAGATGGCATAACTTTTTATGTTACAATGCTCCCCTCAAAGTCCAGATCTAAGTGCACTTACTAGATACCTTCATCTGAAAAAATCAGACGTCCACTTCCAGCTTTTATGATATGATTGTAAAACCAACCTCCACAAATGTAAACACAAAAGGCTACACTTAGCTGTGCTGATGTAACTTTACTGACTTCACAGAACAGCTGTTCAGTGACTAGAGTATTAGAGAACTCTCTGAAGGTTTTTCTTTTTATGCCAAATTTCTGACCTCTCTTTTCTCATCTACTTCACAAGTGTAATGGAGATTTGTCTTCATAAAATATCATGAGGCCTATGGTACTTTGGAATTGCTAACAATGAACCTGACTACCATTACTCAGCATGAAAATGTCTGTGTCTCATAACAATGACAGTCTGTCAATGCCTACAGCAGGAGTACCTTTTATCAGAGGTGATTACACCATATATGACATTGAATATAAAAACTCCACCCATAGCGTGAGGACATACAGCAAGGAAAAAAATTACTACTGATTCATAATGACATTTTAAACAGGTATTAGGAATGGTCATCTTTATCCAATCTTGCCTACTCAAACTTCAACATTTTTTATAGGAGCTTTAAAAGCGAGACTACAGGTGTCCTGTGACTGACTTTATTAGGTTTCATGACAAGAGATAGGGTCTCAGTGTTTAAGCCCCTGTGTATTACTCCCCTCTTGAGGCACATGAGAAGTCCCTGTTATCAATAGCGGCATGTATACAAACTGAGTAAAGATCTCTAAAATGGTCTTTTTAAACCATTCTAATGATACTTTATTTTGCAGCATGTGGCATTTAAAATTTTCAAGACACCACACAAATTAATGAATCCTGACAACATCCCTGTGAGGTGTCTATAATCATCACCATTTACAAGTGGTACAGCTGGTAGAGAAGGCCAACTTTGTACATGAACTACAGTAGGGATACATTTAACTAGATTAGTTAAGTGTCACAAATAATTTTAAAGAAGTGCTTTCTGCACGTTTGCAGCAAAGATAGAACTGGAACCTGTTGGTTTTTTTTCTCGCCAGTCCTCAGATGCAGTACACCAATGTGGTATCTAATGCCTTTAAGCAATTCCAGGCCACACTTTCAACTGCCGTCAGCAGCTTCAATATTTCTGAATTCATCACAGTTATACTGAAATTAGGCCAAAGGCTTTTTGAACAGTTTTGCACAAACACTTTTTATACCCAATTAAAAAGAAATTAAATGTCTTTTTTGGCATCACCTGGTCTCTTCAGGAACACGTTTACCTTTTACTGAATTACACACACCTGCTTTGCTTTTTTGGATGATTGCAGACATACTAATATTGAATTGTAAAAAAACATATGTTGGTAATGAGCCCATTTTTTGTCTTGGCTCATGGAAAAGAATGTGAAAATACCTTGTTCTGTGGTATTTTTCCTCTGACAGTACTGATACAGTGCCGCAGGCACTCTGAAAATAATAGCATAAGGTTAACTGACAATTGCATGTGTATTTACACCGATAGCCTGATATTATCATATTGTTAAAGAAAAAAATCTGGTGCCAGAATATGCAACTAAATAAATTTCTAGATGTGGAAAGCAACAGAACCTAGAAGAGACATTATGCTCGAACTGTTCACATAGCTCACAGAGCTCATACATTCGGTATACATGCCATATCAGAAACCTCTGAGAATCCTAGAGGAGAGGCAGCCACAAAGAAAGCTTTAAAATGCTGTAGAGCACTAGCTCAGCAGTACTTGCGTATCTGCTGCTCTCACGGAAGTTAATAGAAGTTTTAAGCTTTACATAAATGCTCTATCAGGCCACACAGGGCAAGCAAATTAAACAATGAAGGATTCATGGGCAAATGGACTGGTTTTGACATATGTGATTATCTGAAGTTTTCTTAAAACAGTAAGATACTTTTTACTGGAACCAGGAGAGAGTCTGCAGGCCCTAAGCTGCAAGGTCTCAAGGAATTGTATTCATAGGACAAGTAAGACTTGCTGTCATTATATAACACAGACATATTTTTTTATGAGGTACGGCTCACAAAACACACTAATGAGACCTCCTTACTGAAACTATCCTGCTGGCCTCTTGAAGGCTCACATCCTTACATTCTGTACTAAGCGAAGAGAGAACTGTTGCATTCAATGCAGAGATCTGAATAAACAGACTCTCTATGCCTCTCACTGTGCCATGTCTTGCAAATCAGCTCCTCTCCCCCTTATCACCTGTGCTACTTTTATACTCTCTTCCTACTCATAAAAGTTTTCCTTAAGCTGTATAATTTATCCTAAAAGCACTGCTGCATAGATTAACACTTTAATACCCACAAAGTTGAACCAGGTCTCTTCACTGTGCTTAGGAAACACTTTTTTGTTTGTTTGTTTTGTGTAAGGCTTTTGTTAACAGTATTCTGGGTGTTTATGAAGTAATAATTATGTCTCTGAAAACCCAGTATCCACTGCTTTTTCTAAGTACACTTTTCCCCTTAACTTTGCTGTCCTGCCACATACAATGACTCTTGCATTTTACGTGCAAATTAACTGCTGAGGAATTTTCATTTTCCTTTAGCTTAGAAGGACATAAACAAGTTTCACTTATACATTTGAATTCTGTAAGAAGCTTTATTTATTGCTTTCTCTACTGTACAACCAAAAATTGAGTCTCCTAGAGCCTATGTTCTATAGCTAGAGATGACTACCTGGAAGTTTAGGTGGTATGGTTTTAGTGTTGATCACTGGAGAATTTAAGGGGTGATTTCTGGGAAAATACACTATACCTAACCTTTTCACCAGTTTTCTCACTGCCTGACTTTAAATATATTTTTTACTCAATCAATAATTTCTTAGCTGACAAAAACAATTTTCTAAAAGCTGTGGTAGCACGTAGAATTTGTTATACAGCAGTAATTCAACTTGTCATGTTGTCCAATAGAAATATTACCAGAAGGCAATCCACCAGTTTCAGTCACTGTCACCAGAGTTTAAACTACAACACGGCATTTGAGAAACAGGGGTTTGCTATAAAATCTACATCAGCTAGTGGTGGCAACTTTCCATATCATGTCACCTTAGGTGGTGGACTCAGTCAATACCTTTTAAATTGTTTCTTACTCAGAGTAAATGAAATTGTGCAATGTAGAGGACTGAAAACACTTTCAGACCACTGAGCTAGCGTGTTGAACATGATACAATATCACTGCGAGAAAATCTATCAGTACAACAGCCTTAACAATTATTAGAGCCCTTAACAAATTGTTAGAGCAGAGTCCTTTCCCAATAGGTACATATGTTCCCACTGAGACAACTTTGCAAGCAGAGGGGAAATAATCTGAAACACAAGTAACTCAGATCTCCCTGCCTCCCTCTCTACCTATCAGTGGAGACATCCCCACTGCCCCCAGCACATGGGAACAAAGGACAGGAGAAGTTGTTACCAAGCAGGGCTACAGCAGCCCTACCTGCCGTACCTCAGGAGCCATTCCATGTTGCTGAAGGAAGCAGGCTGGGGCTGGCACAGCTTCTCTGCCACCACTGAGGAGACAGTGCCGAATCCCACTATAAGCAATTAACTGCTCTATGCCATGTGTCAAACCAGCTCACCCTCAGGTGAGATGCTGAATGTGTATTTCAAGTTGTGCACTTCTAAATCTTCTCTGGGAAGCTCATGTCCAAAAGATAATGCAACTAAGATAGATTTCTAACAGAAAGTAGTGTGTGATATTAACGCTGTAAACAGTGACCAACATCCCAGAAATCAGAGTTTAAGAAAAGTGCTTTAGAAAGCAGATTTGTTACGTCTGACTTTACATCAACATCAATTGGTGTTCCTCTGCTTTGCATGACAACAGCCTCTCAACCCCAAAAGCATGACTTCCTAATGGTTACATGCTCATTTTGGTGGTGTGCTATCTAGCACTGACGTAAGAAGTTGTGTAACTCTGATGTGATCCTCAAAATAGAACCTTAGTTGCTAAAAGCTAGGGCACAGCTTTTACTAATTCCTTCTATATTTAGGATTGTGCTGCCTTTTTGTTTCCCCAATAAGCTTCTATTAAGTTAAGTGTCATATGCATAATTCCAGCATGCCAAAGACCCAACAGTACTGAAACAAACTATACCAACAGCAAGGTCACTTAATTCATAAATCATGGTAGCTCATGTCAAATTTTCACAGGAATGTCAAATCCAAGATTTGAATGGGAATATATAAGACTTTCTAATCGAGACAATTCACCCTCTTGGTTTGCCTGGAAATAGTTTATTGTGCTCAAATATGTAGTATAGAATCTCCAAACAAAAATTAAGTTTCAGGAGTTTTCCAGAGACTCATTTATGTATTAAATCTAATGAAAATTAGTTCCTTTAGTGTTTATTCAGTTAATTGCGGTTTTTCTGAAGTTGTTCTGTGTGGGAGGTGGCTCTTGCCACTCTTCTCTTAAAGCCTAATTTTATTCATAGAGATTAGAAAATAATTAAAATATGGAGTAACACTGATTATTACAATACCAATTGTGTTAGTGTCTCATGTTAGCCTAAATATATGAGACAAGAAGTAGCACACCATTGTTTTCCAAAGTGTGCGCATTGCCTTAAAGATTATTAATATCACTGCACTAGCCTTTTGTAATCAGGGCTACAACAGAAAACATCAGGCAATTTCAAAATTAAATCTTCTTGCTTTCCCACCATAATGGTTGCTTTATCCATTAAAGTATATTCAAGTCTTATTTTTAAGAGATAAAACCAAATTTTTTTTGGCTTTTTTTTCCACTTTTTTTCCCCTAGAGAAGGATTATTATTCTTTTAAATTTTCAGAATTTTAGAATTTTATAAAACCACACTAATTTGTGAAAAGTGGTAGCCAGCTTAAATCTGTACTTCTAAGCAGTTCAAACATGCTACTGAAAAATTTAGCCTAGTTCTACATGTATCTTCTTGGTTTCGCAGTTGTGGCAAGGATTCAGGCAGGGTCTGCTGTGGCAGGTGGGGTTCTGGCTCTGGTTCTGGCTCCCCTGACTGCCACTTCTGGCTCCTATTCAGAGGAGCAGCACTCCTGCTCTCCTGACTCGCTGCCGACTATGGAATAGACAACTAGGAGAGAAACATTGCTGTCAAACTCAAAATAGTAGTATGGTCCGTTAGGATGGCTGTACCTCCTTCACGGATTGGAGATCTGGAGGAAACTTGAGAGGAGGGAGCTCATGCATCGGGTGCCTCTTGGAGGCAGGAGAACCCATTGCTTACCACGTGACCACCTGCCCTAGGCAGCCATTTATGGGCAGCCCTGAAGTTCACCTTCAGCTTTCAGCAGCAATTCACACGTGTGCTTTTTCATTTCTTAGATGGGAAATTACCATCATTTGATATTTTCCAAGAAGTAAACAGGGTTTGCACACTATGATTATGTGTAACACCTGTCACATTTTACCTATTTATTACGGAGTTCTATCAGCACTAACCTGAGGCCACTCCCCAGTGTCTAGGTCTCCCAGATTACAACTGTATTTAATTAATTCTCTCAATATCTGAATTTATTTTTTTTGTTGTGCTACCGGTATAATTTTTTCTATTTTGCCTTTTTGCACTTCTGAGCTGGATACAATTGTTTCTTACTATACATTAGGAGTCACATTTGTTTTTCTCTCTATCTCTTTCTTGATCATGTGAATAAATAATCTACAACACATAAAAAATTTTAATCCTTATCATAACATTTATTGAAGGTGAATGTGCCATGCAGGATTTGATTATTAAAGTTCTTAAGACTCATCTTACATTCATAATGTCTATTTGTTTTAGAGGAAGGAGTACAGAGACCTATGTGCAACCAAATGTATAATATCTTTACCATTTTTAGTAGGGGGAGCTTTTCGTATAGATATATACCCCTTAGTAGCAGCTATAGTTCCAAAACACTTTCTCCTAGTTTCCTGTTCATCAGCCTTTCTCTTCAGCTACAGTTTTTCCTTAGCAAATCCCTCAGGAACTTGAAAGCTCCAGTTCTTTTTCAAATTGGCATAGTTGGATCACTTATATTTGCTTTATATTCTAGACTGCCTCCATAAACATATAAAAACAAGTAGTCGTCTCAGTATTGGTCAAGTTTAACACACCAGCAAAGGCAGGAGAAAATTTTTGCTTTTTAACATATGAATACAATTCTTAAGCAGAAAATATATTCAAGAAAATAAAGGTGCTCTAATATTTAAGAATTTAAAACATTAGAAATAATTCCCCATTATCTTTAAATTCGAAGAATTTCTTTGTACTTTTCTTACCCCTGACAATCTCTATACATACACCCAAACTCACCACTCACTCTAGATTAAATATTTGGTCTACTGATAGCTTTTTGATGTCACAATCCAAAACACAGAATTTTTAAGATATGTTTAGAACAATAAAACAGTGTGGATTCAAAGGCAGCCAAAAGCTGCTGAAGAGCTTCAAATGTAATGAGGCATAATTTATAAGGAAAGTTAATTGCTTCTACAAGACTCATTGAATGTAGCCACAGAAAGCAAATGAACCTTCAGCTGCCCAAGCCATCCTTCAGTTTTTTCTCTGCCTTAACGATTTTTGTTTTCTGACTATGTTTATTAAATATTTTACTTTTCACTGTAATCATTATTCTCTTTGTAACATCATGGCTACACAAACACTACTGATTCTAACTAAGGTAAATAAAATTGTTATGGTGGAAATGTAATACTTAGAAACTGAATTCCAGATTTTTTAGATTCTGCATGCACATTATTACTATTTCAGTTTTTGGAATGTTGCTGTTCGTTACACATGAAGAATATGTTACTTAATAAATTAGTATTGGAGAAGAATTCTTAATTGGAAAAGATATGTTAGACTCCATTCTTTCAGTAGTATTGGGGAAGGTGTTCAGAACATCAACCTGATTTTTTTGAGAGTACGCACTTTTCATTCCTTCAGCATTGTGGCTTACTGTCTCCCACTTTGCTGGGTTACAGCACTTGGGAAAACTGTTATATACTAAAAAAGCAGCATATATTTACTTGTCCCCCTAGGCGCCAGCAATTTCCATGGCAGCTCTGACAGCGCAGCATCATACCTGCTGGGATGAGGTGGAATGTTGTCATACAGCTGAAAGAGATCTGGCAACTAGTAACAACTGGGTAGACCAAATAAATATGTTTTAAAATTAAACTGAGAATACTTTGCCAACTGGTCCATTTTGCAAACAAACTTTAATTTATGACACTCTCTCAAGTATCTATGGGTCAGTTTTATCAGTTATTTGCCAGCTAGCATAGACTCAAGAGATCTATGAACAACTTTTCTCTTATTAAATTTGCTTTGTTGTAGAAAGAGAGATAACTGCCAGCTGCAACCTGTGGCTCTCATCTCTCAAATAAACCCTATAAATGATGTTATAATCAAGGATTTTGATCTGGGCCCTATAAGCAATTTTTTTCATTCTCCAGTTTCTGAATCTAGTCCTCAGAAAAGTACAGCAACATGTGAATTGAACTAATTTCTCATTGTTGTTTTCTGAGAGTAGAATATTATTCATTTTCCCAAGACTAGGACTGTAAACTATGACAGCCTGACATAATTCAACAGACCTAGGGTATCTATCTCATCATGTGAAAGCTACCAGTGTTAAGCTACTCTGCAGAGGAGGATAGAGACTGGACTGAAGTGAAAATAAAAAACTAAAAATGAAGAATTTGGTTTTCTCACCAAAATTAGAATTAAATATTGATTAAAAAAAAATAATGTTCAACTTGAAAGATAGCAGACAAAGGGAGAAAACCCTACAAGCCACTGGCAGCCACCTGCCTGTTCCTGCCCCCAGTGCTCCCTCCACCACCCTACCCCTTTAAAGTTGGCTGCTGACATATGCATGAGCAAAGGGGGTGACTGGAATAAAAGCAATGGACCCAGGCGCTCCCACAGCTAAGGAGGGTGTTGGTTGTGGACAAAAGTTATAGAACTCTACTTCCTTCCCCCTCAGTGTGTCCCAGAATATAGTTTTAATATCCAAGCCCATTCTGTGCATATAGGCTAAATTTGGTGTAAAATTGCTTTTTAGTAAGCAAATCATCAGTTTAACTGCTTTCAACTTTTCTGGGAATAGTGAAGCCCACACTTTCTCTGCTTGGCAGATACCATGGTTGTTATTACTATTCCAAAAATACTCCAAAATACTGTTCCTTAGTCTTGCGTGCCAGGATTAACTACTTAGTGCCAGAAATGACTGTTTCTTACGGCTGAAGAGATATTCCAACAGATGAGTAGCATAGTAGATAAAATCACAGAATCACAGAATATGCTGAGTTGGAAGAGACCCATAAGAATCATCAAGTCCAACCCTTAGACTTGTGCAGAACCATACCCAGGAGTCACATAATGTGCCCGAGAGTATCATTCAAACCCTTCCTGAACTCTGTCAGGTTTGGTACTGTGACCACTTCCCTGGCAAACCTGTTCCAGCACCCAAACACCTTCTGGGTGAAGAACCTTTTCCTAATATCCAGACTAAACATCCCTTGACACAACTTCAAGCCATTCCCTCAGGTCTTGTCACTGGTCACCACAGAGAAGAGATCAGTGTCTGTCCCTCCTCTTCCCCTCAAAAAGATGTTGTAGACTGCAATGAGGTCTCCCCTCAATCTCCTCTCCTTAAGGCTGAACAGACCAAGTGATCTCAGCTACTCCTCATATGGCTTCCCCTCAAGGCCCTTCACCATCTTTACCCTCTTTAGGACACTGTCTAAGAGCTTAACATCTGTGGAATCCTGCTAGTGACAGGTCACCAATCTGATGTCACCCCATTCACTATTATCCTCTGTGGGCAACCCGTGAGCCAATTGCTCCCCATCACATGATGTGTTTATCCAGCTGTGTGCTGGACATTTTATTCAGAAGGATCCTGTGAGAGAGTACGGAAAGCTTTATGAAATCCAGAATGATTCCATCAGCTAGCTTCCCTTGACCAACTAGGTGGCTTACCTTCTCATAAAAGGAAATCAGGTTGGATAAGCAGGACTTTACTCTTGTGAGGCTGTACTGGCTGAGACCTATTGTGGAAAGGGTATATTTATACAGCAGTCTGATGGCCTCTTTGTTAATCAATCTTTGGGTGCTTTATAGGGTCAGACTTCTCTAGGCTAGATACATTACCTGTTTCACTTTTTGACACCTTTTACTCTGTGTCAAAAGACTCTTCCTTTAATTAGTTGAGTTATGCATGAGTATTTTCCCCATGAGGCAGGTGTGTTGGCTAAGTGCCATTTATCTGAAAGAACATTCAAAATACTTCTGTATAAACTAACATCTGGGCACGTTTGCACTGACTGTATACTTGAGAAGGTACTTTTAAGCAAGGACTGATAAAGTTTTCCTCTTCATCTTTATAACCTAATAGAAACTTTTAGGTAACTGAATACCTTTTATTACGTTCATCAAAGAACAGGTGACATGACTTTATAAGAAATGGAGAAAGTATCCAGTTTAATACCATAGCCTTGTAGAGTTACCTCAGCATCATCTCAGCTAGTTCCTTTGCTTTAAAAATTGCTGCATTAAATCATCTGCTAAAGATGCTGTGGTTCAAAAAGACCTGAGCTGGGGTTGTTTAGCCTGGAGAAGAGAAGGCTCAGGGTAGACCTCATCACTCTCTACAACTATATGAAAGAAGGTTGTAGCCAGGTGGGGATTGGTCTCTTTTCCCAGGCAGCTATCAGTAAGACAAGAGGGCATGGTCTCAAGCTCTGCCAGGGGAGGTTTAGGTTAGATATTAGGAAGAAATTCTTTACAGAGAGGGTAATCAGGCATTGGAATGGGCTTCCCAGGGAGGTGATGGATTCTCTGTCCCTGGAGGTATTTAAGAAGAGACTGGATGTAGCACTTAGTGCCATAGTCTAGTAACTGTTGTGGTAGTGGATCAAGGGTTGGACTTGATGATCTCAGAGGTCCTTTCCAACCCGTGTGATTCTATGATTCTATGACCACTGCTACACAAATATCCAACACAAAATTTTGTCGTATGGAGTCACAGTTTTACGGGAAGGCATTTAAATGAAAAAGATATATATCACTACCAGCCTTAACTGCATTGAATGGAGACTCACAAAAGAAGCTCAAAAAGTATAACTTCAGTTTTATGTTTATCATGCTTTTCTTAATTTATAAAAGGGACACTGGCACCCTTACACACAAGCATTCAGATTTATGTTCCTAAAAATGCTTGTACAAGATCTGTAAATTTACAGTGTATATTGGCATAAATGAGGTCCTCAACTTGCATGTCAGCTACATAGTCATACTTTTACCCATAGGTTTAAGGGAGTAGTTATTCATTAACTCCATGTCATTTTGAATAGTCTCTTCTTGTTTTTCACACTGTAGTATAGCAAAATTAAGGACTGAAGAGTAGACCACATCTTCAGTTCTCATTTTGAATCCATTCTCTTCCATCTCTACTCACTCTCTTTCCTCTTAAACCATCCTACTACTGGCCTAGGCTTGGAATCATTTCATGACTATGAACAAGGAGTTTTAAAACAAGTGATCCTTGTGACAATTCCCATTTGTTTTATTAAAGGTCAGATGAATGTCTTGATTAATTAAAATTAACTCTTACTCAGAGAAGACATGGCTACTTATCATAGTCATTGCTGTTGACAGAGGAAGGACAGATCAGTAATATGATTAATATTAAGACAAATCTGTATTAATGAAGAATCTTTAAAGTCTGATTGTAAGGTAAAGTAAATAACATATTTGTCTTACATATGCTGGAAACTCTAGAAAAGTATAGGAAATCCCTTGAAATAAAACCAACTAAAATGAGTTGAAAGATGCCCAGTGACTTTGAAGAGTAGTTTATCATCCCCCAATATAAACAGTAGATTAATTCATACATGGTCTGGTGTAAGGAAGACAATAGCAAAAGAAAGCTTTCACTGTTCTGGATAATACTGCAATGTGCCACTGTGGACAGTTAAGTTCCATGATTGGTAAAGCAGTTTAATAGGCTGAAATTGCAACATGATTTTTATACTACGGGATCCAAAAAATGAAATTAACTTATAGAGTCTTTTTGTATATATTTGCTAAATTGAGTTTGTTTCTTTAAACTTTAAAGAAGTGATTTCTTTTTTTTTTTTTAATTTCTCCCCATGCATAGTAATAGCAGTTAGGTAGTCATGGAGACTTTTTTTGTGATACAATATGGTCAAGAATGTGAGATATCATTTCAGCAAAGTGTTCCTTCTGTATGGTCCTCTCAGTGACATAATATTTTTTAACTAAGAAACTTACCTGGTCTTATACATGAACTTCCGGTGATAGATGGAACAATTGCTTCATCTAACTAGATCCATTTCTAACCAATTTCATTCCCTCTCTGCTTTATTTTAATTTTTCTGATCTGGACTGCAGCCAATATCCTTGACCACAAATGATGTTTTGGTGTAAAAGGATTTCAAGTTTTGAAATTAATACTTTTCTCAACTTCAACAGTTTTTGTATTGGCCTTTGCCACTCGAGTTAGTTGGTCCCAGCTAATGAAGAAGTATCATTGCCTAGAGTGTAAAAAGTGAGAAAAGATCTAATTTTTTTGTAATGTTCTGTGTGATACACAAAGTCATGTTTCTAATAACTCCTTTCACATCACTTCATGAGTAAAGAACATAAGCTAAGCAGACAGTACTTGGAAGACTGCTTATGTAATTTTTCTTATCTACAGAAACCAGGACAAATATTTACCATTGCATATACAAGGCAAAGGGTAACCTTCTGACTTAGGAGTTCTTTCATTAAGTGGTAATGTACTGTCTGTATGATATTCCTTGTTTCAATTTTTTAAAAACATTTTGTTCTCATATTTCTTCTAACAGTAATATTGTGGGGTTTTAGATCTGAATGTAGATAACAATTATAAGCTTCAATAACTTGCTCTGCAGGAAGAGGTGCAGCACTAAACTTATACTCTAGGGAAACAGGAATAAAGTTGTGGTAAAATCCTTCTGTGTTCTCTGGTTTTTTTGTTAGCTTTAGGGGGCTAAATTGTTTAGCTATAAGAGCTTCTCACCAGCTGCCTGGAGCAATAACACTACGCAGAATCCTCTAGTAAATCTTTCGCCTTCCCAGCTTGTTACACACCTTGTTTACTGGGTCTTGGCTGTGGCAAACCCCCTCACTCCAGAAGCTCCTGAGAAGATAGTTTGTAGGTATTTCCTTTAACACCTTCAACAAAAGGGCTTTATATTCCCTTTATGTCTTTTTCACTTCTATATGTAATCAGCCAAACCCATAATATGTAAAAGGGTTTTATAAGAGCAGGATTTTATAAGAGCAGAAGTTTAACTCATATACTAGAAAAACATTCCACTAAGGGAAAATTCCAACACTGTCACTTAAAATGTAACCAAATATTTAAAATACTTAGCAGCAGAGAACAGCAAAAATCCATGAAATAAAAAATGCATTTGATTCACTGAACTCACTGACATGTAGGGGGGAAAAAAAGAGCTACAAAATGTAACTTCAGAAGTCTTTTATAATCTTTATAGGACATTTCTGTTTAATCTATAACTTGTTTGATTTCAGATGTTGCTTCAGTTTAATTACATCAACAGAAACATATTTAAGTGGAGTTGCAGGAAGACAGAAATTTGCATTGTCTATAATTTTTTAAGGTCTGCGTTCTTGACATGTCAGTCCATCGAACTAGATATCTGGTTATTTCAAGTTCATCATTTGTCATTTAGTACTGACTGTCACACCATATCTTCAATTGGGTAATGCATTAGAGGTGAATTCAGTCACATGGCTAGGAAAATGGACAGAAACCTATTCCTTCATAGTGCCCTATGCATATAATTAATAACATCATAAATAATTAGAATAAAAATATATCGCACCTCATACATTTTTCTGTAATTATGGAACTTTCTTAATTCATCTAGGAAACAGATAATTTTTTTCAATTGTCACAAGTGTGTTACTGCCAAACAAAGATGTAATGTGAAGCTTTCTAGTAACAGCAGATACATCTTTGATCTAACTTTTCAAAATCTACCACAGTAATGCTACTCAGACAATACCATGGATCCTTTACAGGCAAATCCATGAGAAACAGTAGCCAATCAACATTATGGATTTGCCATTCTTTCAAATGGTACATTTGATAGGAGACACCATGTTAGAGTGAAATGTCTAGAAGTTAGGAGTGTACATCAAGGGAATAATGCAACATGATTGTACTTGTCTTGTACACTTTCCTAAATTAATAATCATTGTAGAGGACCTGTCATTTGAACTGATGAAAGCTGTTACCTCAAGAACAAAACACGATACTGCATTATTCTAAATTAGCAGGTTGGGATGGGGGGAGAGGGGACAAGTTATTCCTCACTCCCTCAGCACACTAGAGTTCATATTGTACCTACTTCCCGTAATGTAAAAACTATGAATGCAAAGCTGGGGACACACTGCCTATAAAATGTGTCTCCAAGGGCATCCAACAGTAATGAATGCAGTCAGAAGGAAGTAACTTGGTTAAACAGGTAATAAAGGAAAGAACAGCTCTGAGAAGGCTTCAGCTTGTGAGAAAATGGGATAAGAGGGAACCCTTGCTTAGGGGCAGCCATACTGTCTTCCTCTTGGATAGGCATCAGGATGAAAGACAGTCACAATGCTGAAAGATTTTTTTATTATATTTTCTGACTCATTCAAATCCTGCTGCCTACCCAACTGACTGACATTTTTTTATTGCTACTCCATCCTCCTTGCCATCTCATACTACGTACATGTGTTGAATCATTCTCAGCAGCTTCTACACTTAGCTGTTTCCTTTTTCTCCAGTGTCATTTTCCTTATGATACAGTCTCCATCATCAGGGAAGGCATACTCTCTCAGCTTTTTGTAATCTAATTTGCCTCAAAGGAGCAAATAGGAGGAACAACAAAAAAATAGTTGCAGTTTTATGCTTTGTTAACCACATGGGAAAGAATAAGCATTCGAGAGGTCATAGTGTTAGAACATAAAAGTTTGGAGGTTAGAAAGTCAGACCCCTTTGAGTAACTTCCCCGAACTGATATTAAGGCAGAAGAACCAAGCACAGTTTGAAATGAGAAAAAACTACTGTGAAGTCTCTGGCTTATTATCTGTAACTTTCTTGTCTGCTGCCAAGTGGTGAATAACAATGAAGTGACTGGGTCAGAAACATGATCTTGCCATGCTCATTTGAAAGCAGAAGTTTTTCTGAGGTCTCTAGCCTAGTGTATCTAAAAGTGGTAGACTTTGTCATGTGCCCTTGAAGCCACCAGCTCATCAGGATATTGAATAGCGCAGTGATGTCAAAGCACAGGCCTCTCTGGAGAACTGACTCAGGCCTTCTGTCTTGCTGGACTGGTGTCAAAACTTCTGCAGGATCAAGCTGGATGGAAGCCAAGGAATAGGCTCTTGTAGAATTACTGGCACATCCCCTTGAATTTTCTGGGTCTATGTCAAGATAATGACAAGGCCATTCTGTTTCCCTGAGCTTCTGAGGAGGAGAGTACGTAGAAGGGTATCCTTTTTTTTTAATGCGGAAATTGAAACACTGCAAGCGAAATATTATTACTCTTTTTCTCCTCTCCAGAGGATTTCAGACATGGTAGAAATGGAACAGGTACTAGATTTTCGGTATTGATCTAGGTAACTCTCCTTATAAACAGGACTGATCTGTTACTTCTCTTAGCATGGAAGTAGAAGATCCTCACATCCCCAGTATTTCAGACCTTCTCTCATTCCTCCTTCTACATGACGAGAGTCTCATTTTCACTGCTTGAAATGAAATGGTAAGAAATAACTACAGTTGCACTCGTGAATAAGGAAACAATACCCCACCCAAGGTGTTAAAGTAAGATGGAAACAACTGCTCTTCACAGAATTATAAATGAGAAATCTATGTCTAACATGTGCTCTATGAAATTTTTTTAATGTAAATTCCTTTCCATGTCTTGCGAAATCTGTAGGTTGTAATTAAGTAAACACAATGTTCTTATCATATCAGATCATCCTTACATGGAAAGGGAAGACTATTATACACATTTTATATAACAAGAATATTTTGAGTTCTTCTGAGCTTTCATTAAGGCTATTATTTTAGGCAATGAAAGACTCAGAATATAGAGAATGACAAATACCTATATTACAAAAAAATCATTTGAAGTGATGTAACAATGACAGTTTCCTGACTGCAATGATTCCAACATTAAATTGTATTGAGGAATAAAAGAAAAATAGTCCCTTTGACAAGAGTACTTAAAGAAGCTGATAACAACACGAAGTGGTGCTTGAGTCAAAAGACTGGCTATTGTTGGAACTAGGGCTAATATTTATGTTACCAAAAGTGACCTGAGATTCTGTGTGCTATTGTTTGAAGTGAAAACACTGTGTGACAGAAACCATACCAAAAGTTAGTAAATTTATGCACTAATCTAAAGTTTTTTTTAAGCATTAAAGCACCTATGATGAAGGACTTATAGGGTTCATAGTTTTAAAGATCCAGTCCTATGTCACCTCTGAAATTAGAACTTAGGTTCCTAATTATTTTGGATGCTTTTTAATTTTTTCCTTTGGTACTCCCAATAGATTAGGCAAATCAATGGCAAAAGACAATATATTTTAAAGTAGTCTTTGGTATCAGTGCCCCATTTCAGTTGAAAGGAATTGAAAATCATAATCTAGATTAATTTATTGTGGTTTAGTTTTTAGCTAAACAGGATGCTTGATTTATATTGTTTGAAATCAAATTTAAAAGGATAACAGCTTAACTATATTTAGAAAAATATAATGCTATGTTAACAAAGCTAGCCTCTAGAGCTGATACTTCATCAGCCTGACGTATACCATTAATTTGAATGTGAAACTTTCAGGAACTAAAAAACCATTTTTATTTATTTTTTTTAATGTGTTCGTGTTTTATCTGTCAAGCATTTTAAACAACCATTGCTGAGCATGGCTTTTAATAGGTCTTCCTGTGTTTACTGGAGACATATCCAGTAAGTTTATCTTTTTTGAGGATAAAATAGGAAAGAATTGATCTCATTTTTGATCCTGTAGCTCTGTAGACAACCTTATTATATTTAAAATGCTACTTTTATGAGTTGCAAACCATATTTCCTAATAATTGCTATAGCTAGAAGCGTAATTTAGTGTATTTTTACAGGCTTAGTACTTTTTGTTCTATTGTAAACCATATTTCCTGATAATTACTATAGATAGACAAATAATTTAGTATATTTTTATAGGGTAGTACATTTTTATAGTATGGTAAACCATATTTCCTTATAATTACCAGAGAGTGAAAAATAATTTATATTTTTATAGGTTAGTACATTTTTATTACTGTACATTTTCTGCAGATTAAGTACTTTGTATTTTTTCTTTTTAAACCAGTCACGTTTCCTCTGTAACCACTTTTTATTATTTATATAATTTACAGATGATAACTTCTTAAACTTGTTTTCCCTATTTTGCATTTCTAAGTTTCTATATAAATGTATGTGCTGCTAATTCTGAAGGAAGAACAAAGCATCTGTGAGACACTCTAAAAGTTAACGACATTGTTAAAATGATGACAGATTGCTTTAATAGTAGATATGCACTTAATTGGAGGAAGTATAACAAAATGTGCTATTTCATACTACTAAAAAGAGTCAGTCAGGAGCCATCACCCATTTACTGTCTTGTCTTCATCCAAATCACAATGCATGTGCAGTATATGATAACTGATAGACATTGTTAGGCATGTATTCATGTACTGTACATTCATTCCGACAACCCATTAAATTGTGTTTGTTAACCTTTAATTCGGATGTCTGCAAAAAGATAATACAATGTAAAACACAAGTCAATGGTGGGTCGTAAAGCTGTTTCTGCTACAGTTTTTAGTAGCCTGTTATTCAGTGAAGAATGCAGCTACACCCTGAAGCAAGTCTTATATAAAAGTACACTGTCAATATATTATGATACAAACTCAACCTATAAAATCAATGACAAGTATTATGTCTGCTGCTATCACCTACTAAAATATAGATACTGTTTTTAATGGGTGCAGTGGTGCTGGACTCAACATCGTTGTGCTATTAAGCTTAACCCCTTAGGCATGAAGCACAGTTGCAGGGCTCCTGGACAAGGAATTCTCATAGTAGGGTGCTGCGTCAATCAAGTCAGTGTGACTGACCATAGAATATGTAAGTGTAAATCAGTTTACAAAGGATGTCAAAGCAAAAGAAAATTCCAATGCACATCATGGTGTGATTCTCCATAGAAACCCACTTAATCTGTAGAAAAAGGGACCTTCTATCAATTATCTAGGTGTTTGTATTTTGATTAACAATTTGGGTGACTGCATGGAAACTTTACCTATAACATCTGAAAATGGCATTGAGCCAAGAAGCATTCAAGTGTTCTGGAGAATATGGTTAGAATTCAAACAGGTCTTGGTAAAGTGCAAGAAGGATCTGAAAGCATTAGAATATAATTCAATACAAGTAACTGTAAAGTACTAAGGGGAAATCTTCCCCCTACCCCCACCTGGTTGCCTAAATAAAGAAAACTACAAGCATTAACGAAATTGAGCCCAAGCTGAAAAAAGCAAGTAGTGCTATTGGGAAAGACAAAACAAAACCAACCAAACACCCCACAAAAAGCCAAACAAACCCCCCAAATGTCAACCTGTCGTGTGCCAGTAAGACAGTTGCATTTAGATCAGAAGTAATTATTACTCTCTGCTAACTATCAGGGACTTTACAACTGGAATTCTGTGTCAAATTTTTGTAGCATAGGGTTAATGCTATGAAATAAAGTTTAAAATGGGGTAGAAACTCTGAAGAGCAAGCAAAATTAGAGGATGCCTTGTGGAACATAAGACCTATAAGGACAGATTGCATGATCAAAAAAACAAGTTGATCTGTAACAGTAGAGTTTTAGGGTAAATATGTAAGGAAAACTGTTTTGGCATAAAGGATAATTTAATTAAGAAAGGTCAGCTAGAGGCTGTGATAAATAATGTAGACAAACATTTGTACACATATGCTTGCTCCCAGTAGAGGAGAGGCCTAGATATTGCTAAGGGTCTACGTCAACCCAGAATTTCTATGATTCTGTGGAAATATCCCTAAACTGTTTCTGTCTCGGAACTGTTAAACAAAAACACTTGTAGGGCAAAAAGAATAAGAGCATTGTAAAACAATTTTGGCCACTTATCTTCTATTAGATGACTGTTCCCTGTATTTAAAGCAGTGAAAGATCTACTAGTAATACAAGAGGATTTAACTCAGGATAGG
Organism: Empidonax traillii; assembly: GCF_003031625.1. Lineage (NCBI taxonomy): Eukaryota > Metazoa > Chordata > Aves > Passeriformes > Tyrannidae > Empidonax > Empidonax traillii. The sequence goes on along the minus strand of NW_020955246.1, from coordinate 1,509,979 downwards.
CAAACACCTGTAGAATACAGTGCTATTGCATTTTGTACCTTTTTTGTTTCATCATTTCCTGTATATGCAGTATTTGTGTTGGTGAAAGAAAGTGTGCAATTTCTTACCATGATGTAACTATTGGCAGTGCATTCACAGATGTCACAGCTGCTGATTGCTCTGCTGTTTCAATTTTATTTTCATATTTAGTTGAAGGTATGGTTGTTTGCTATAAAC